>NC_092255.1:26892780-27220780 GCF_036320965.1 Panulirus ornatus | reverse complement strand
GAAAAACTGGAGGAAGTGAAGTGTTTTAGATATCTGGGAGTGGATCTGGCAGCGGATGGAACCATGGAAGCGGAAGTGGATCATAAGGTGGGGAAGGGGGCGAAAATTCTGGGGGCCTTGAAGAATGTGTGGAAGTCGAGAACATTATCTCGGAAAGCAAAAATGGGTATGTTTGAAGGAATAGTGGTTCCAACAATGTTGTATGGTTGCGAGGCGTGGGCTATGGATAGAGTTGTGCGCAGGAGGATGGTTGTGCTGGAAATGAGATGTTTGAGGACAATGTGTGGTGTGAGGTGGTTTGATCGAGTGAGTAACGTAAGGGTAAGAGAGATGTGTGGAAATAAAAAGAGCGTGGTTGAGAGAGCAGAAGAGGGTGTTTTGAAGTGGTTTGGGCACATGGAGAGGATGAGTGAGGAAAGATTGACCAAGAGGATATATGTGTCGGAGGTGGAGGGAGCAAGGAGAAGAGGGAGACCAAATTGGAGGTGGAAAGATGGAGTGAAAAAGATTTTGTGTGATTGGGGCCTGAACATGCAGGAGGGTGAAAGGAGGGCAAGGAATAGAGTGAATTGGAGCGATGTGGTATACCGGGGTTGACGTGCTGTCAGTGGATTGAATCAAGGCATGTGAAGCGTCTGGGGTAAACCATGGAAAGCTGTGTAGGTATGTATATTTGCGTGTGTGGACGTATGTATGTACATGTGTATGGGGGGGGGTTGGGCCGTTTCTTTCGTCTGTTTCCTTGCGCTACCTCGCAAACGCGGGAGACAGCGACAAAGTATAAAAAAATATATATATATATATATATATATATATATATATATATATCTTTCTTTCTTTTCTTTCATACTATTCACCATTTCCTGCATTAGCGAGGTAGCATTAAGAACAGAAGACTGGGCCTTTGAGGGAATATTCTCACCTGGCCCTCTTCTCTGTTCCTTCTTTTTTTTGGAAAAAAAAAAAAGAGAGGGGAGGATTTCCAGCCCCCCTGCTCCCTTCCGTTTTAGTCGCCTTCTACGACACACAGGGAGTATGTGGGAAGTATTCTTTCTCCCCTATCCCCAGGGATAGTTTTGCAGTGTGGTTTCAGAAGTGGTAGAGGATATGTGGATCAGGTGTTTGCTTTGAAGAATGTATGTGAGAAATACTTAGAAAAGCAAATGGATTTGTATGTAGCATTTATGGATCTGGAGAAGGCATTTGATAGAATTGATAGAGATGCTCTGTGGAAGGTATTAAGAATATATGGTGTGGGAGGCAAGTTGTTAGAAGCAGTGAAAAGTTTTTCTCGAGGATGTAAGGCATGTGTACGTGTAGGAAGAGAGGAAAGTGATTGGTTCTCAGTGAATGAAGGTTTGCGGCAGGGGTGTGTGATGTCGCCATGGTTGTTTAATTTGTTTATGGATGGGGTTGTTAGGGAGGTGAATGCAAGAGTTTTGGAAAGAGGGGCAAGTATGAAGTCTGTTGGGGATAAGAGCTTGGGAAGTGAGTCAGTTGTTGTTTGCTGATGATACAGCGCTGGTGGCTGATTCATGTGAGAAACTGCAGAAGCTGGTGACTGAGTTCGGTGAAGTGTGTGAAAGAAGAAAGTTAAGAGTAAATGTGAATAAGAGCAAGGTTATTAGGTACAGTAGGGTTGAGGGTCAAGTCAATTGGGAGATAAGTTTGAATGGAGAAAAACTGGAGGAAGTAAAGTGTTTTAGATATCTGGGAGTGGATCTGGCAGCGGATAAAACATGGAAGCGGAAATGGATCATAGGGTGGGGGAGGGGGCGAAAATCCTGGGAGCCTTGAAGAATGTGTGGAAGTCGAGAACATTATCTCGGAAAGCAAAAATGGTTATGTTTGAAGGAATAGTGGTTCCAACAATGTTCTATGGTTGCGAGGCATGGGCTATGGATAGAGTTGTGCGCAGGAGGATGGATGTGCTGCAAATGAGATGTTTGAGGACAATGTGTGGTGTGAGGTGGTTTGATCGAGTAAGTAACGTAAGGGTAAGAGAGATGTGTGGAAATAAAAAAAAAAGCGTGGTTGAGAGAGCAGAAGAGGGTGTTTTGAAATGGTTTGGGCACATTGAGAGAATGAGTGAGGAAAGATTGACCAAGAGGATATATGTGTCGGAAGTGGAGGGAACAAGGAGAAGTGGGAGACCAAATTGGAGGTGGAAAGATGGAGTGAAAAAGATTTTGTGTGATCGAGGCCTGAACATGCAGGAGGGTGAAAGGAGGGCAAGGAATAGAGTGAATTGGATCGATGTGGTATACCGGATTTGACGTGTTGTCAGTGGATTGAATCAGGGCATGTGAAGCGTCTGGGGTAAACCATGGAAAGCTGTGTAGGTATGTATATTTGCGTGTGTGGACGTATGTATATACGTGTATGGGGGTGGGTTGGGCCATTTCTTTCGTGTTTCCTTACGCTACCTCGCAAACGCGGGAGACAGCGACAAAGAAAAAAAATAGCATCTAATTACTATCACAGGGAAATTGAGGCATGAAGTAATTACTAAGCAGCGGCAGTTTATCAGATCACGGGTAGAGGACTTTGATATGGAAATTGTAGGGGGCTGTTATTTGGTTGTGTTGATGCTAAAACTACGAGTATATTTGTGATATGTCTACCCAACGTGTTGACCAATTACACGGACAGCAGCCTTCTTCGTGTAAAATATTCTGCACCGTATGTTTCTTCACATCTTCAGCATACACAAAATGCTCGTGTGTCTATATATATATATATATATATATATATATATATATATATATATATATATATATATATATGTGTGTGTGTGTGTGTGTGTGTGTGTGTGTGTATTCGTGTGTGACTTTTTCATGCATTTCGCCATTTACCGCGTTAGGAAGGTAGCATCAGGAACTGGGCAGCGACCTATGAGGAAGGTCATTAGGCCTACAACCCTATTTAATACACGGTATCATGTAGACCTTAAGGGTGTCCCTCAACTAATTATCAGTTCTTTTTAAAAATGAGCATATAATTTCAAGTTAATTTACAGTGCTTGCAATGATATTTTACAAATTTAACTCTGTCATCATATAAACAATAAAAATGTTACATATGTATCTGACAGGACTATTACTAGTATAATGCTACAGAATAAATTAGCATGTAGAATCTTATGTAATCATTATGGAAAAAAAATATGTGGAATTTGATTCATCTTACATTGGCAACGATAATTCTTTTAAGCAATGTTATTCTGGTTAAAAAAAAAAAAAAAAGGGGGGGAAAATATGTCCACCAAAGATTGTCAACTATATCAAAATATGAAAACCGAGGGTAAAAATACTTTTTTTTATTAATTTTATATCTTCTAAATATTTCTGTTCATAACTTTATTTTTGTTTATTGTCTTTCTCCTATTATTTTCTCATACTGTGTGATGCTGCGTACACACTTTGATTTATTTCAAGGGAAACCGGGTTACAATTTAGTATGTCCCAGAATTCAGGTAACCATAACAAGGAGGACTCTACATGTCGGGGTTGTGGAGTGCTGACTTCTATAGAATACGAGACGTTATTAAACTGGAATAAGAATGGCATCTTTCCCTTTATTACAGACGACGCGATGCCTTGTAAGATCTTTCAGGCAGATGTCACACATAATATTTACGAGTGAGTTTTGGTTCAGTGATGGCTCTTTCAAAACTATATGTATTATCCAAAATCTTGGGCCCTGATTCGGCAAGAAACTGGTGTCATGATTGTTAGAAATAAAGTCGATTAGATTCTTTACATAACTGTACTGTTGCATATAAACAATTCATAATAGTCACTTGTTAATTGTCTTTTAAGTATTAGATATTAAAAATCTAATGAAGCTTCGTATCACCATTGGATAATTGATAGATTCCTTTTGAAGTGGCAACGCATGATTTAAAGAACAGTATAAGTTAATGAGCAGCAATTTGAATATTCTATTCATTGTAGGTTTTTTTGATTTGGCAACAGTGATGAAAGTCAGGGAGATTTTGGGATTAATCAACATAAAAGTATGTGTAATGTATATTATACATTCTCTGAATTGGTAAAATTCAACTTCAGCCTTAATAATTTTAGGTATGTAATATTGTTTAACAAATATGCAGTCTGTTGTGGATGAGAGGGCTTGTGAAATGAGTCAGTTGTTGTTTGCTGATGATACAGTGCTAGTGGCTGATTTGGGTGAGAAACTGCAGAAGTTGGTGGCTGAGTTTGGTAAAGTGGGCAAAAGAAAAAAGTTTGAGAGTAAATGTGAATAAGAGCAAGTTTATTAGATACAGTAGGATTGATGGACAAGTTAATTGGGAGGTACGTTTGAATGGAGAAAAACTGGAGGAAATGAAGTGTTTTAGATATCTGGGAGTGGATTTGGCAGTGGATGGAACCATTGAAGTGGAAGTGAGTCACAGGATGGGGAAGGGGGTGAAGGTTCTGGGAGCATTGAAGAATGTGTGGAAGGCGAGAACGTTATCTCAGAGCAAAAATGGGTATGTTTGAAGGAATAGTGGTTCCAACAATGTTACATGGTTGCGAGGCAAGGGCTAGATAGGGTAGTGCGAAGGAGGGTGGATGTGTTGGAAATGAAATGTTTGAGGACAATATGTGGTGTGAGGTGGTTTGATCGAGTAAGTAATGAAAGGGTAAGAAAGATGTGTGGTAATAAAAAGAGTGTGGTTGAGAGAGCAGAAGAGGGTGTATTGAAATGGTTTGGTCACATGGAGAGAAGAATGAGGAAAGATTGACAAAGAGCATATATGTGTCAGAGGTGGAGGGAATGAGGAGAAGTGGGAGAACACATTGGAAGTGGAAGGATAGTGAAAAAGATTTTGAGTGATTGGGGCCTGAACATGCAGGAGGGTGGAAGGCGTGCAAGGAATAGAGTGAATTGGAACGATGTGGTATACCGGGGTGGATGTGCTATCAATGGATTGAACCAGGGCATGTGAAGCATCTGGGGTAAGCCATGGAAAGTTTTGTGGGGCCTGGATGTGGAAAGGGAGCTGTGGTTTCGGTGCATTGCACATGACAGCTAGAGACTGAGTGTGAGTGAATGTGGCCATTGTTGCCTTTCCCTAGTGCTACCTCGCGTGCGCACAGGGGGAGGCGGGTGCTGTTTCATGTGTGGCGGGGTTGCGATGGGTATGGATGAAGGCAGCAAGTATGAATATGTACATGTGTATATGCCTGTGTATGTATAGGTATGTATATATTGAAATGTATAGGTATGTATATGTGTGTGTTTGGGCGTTTATGTATGTGCATGTGTTTGAGGGTGGGTTGGGCCATTCTTTTGTATGTTTCCTTGTGCTGCCTCGTTAACAGGGGAAACGGCGAATAAGTATAATAATGGTATTAAAAAATATGTGTGTGTGTGTGCATGTGTGTGTTTGTTAGTTGATGGGCCATTCTTCATCTGTTTCCTGGAGCTGCCTCTGATGAAGGAAATGGCAATCAAGTATGTTAAATAAAATAATAAATAGAGAAGCAAAAGCTGCTTTGGGGCATTATGTAATAATACATACGACTAAATTAGTGAGATGTGAAGATTAGAAAAAATGGGTTCATTCAAGCATGAGGATGAAGCACTTGTAAGCATCTTTCAGTCACCGTGACCTAATCTCCTTTCAAGTAGCAAGGATCTTTGCATCAGACCACTTGAATGTCTGTATCTGCTATAAATCCTGGCTGCTAGGGTATGGTTAAGTGAGGGTTTTCATAGATTCAGTTGATTTTCTTACTATTGTTTCATATGCTTTAACTTTTTTATCCATATTTCCCTGATTTTAATCATCTCCACAATTGCCTTCATTTGTCCTGTGTAAATTATTATATAATGATCCAGGTCATACCTCACCATTTTTCTGATCTCTAAAGACTACATTACCAGTGCAGAACAAAATAACTCAGTTCCCAGACCCAAAATGCTGAAATGCTAAACTTGACTCACCTAAATAAGTAAAGTAACTGATTGTTATTGGGTAAAACTGAACAAAACTTTTGCAGTAAAAGAGGAAGAAAAGTAGAAACTTCAGGATAGGGAACCAGTTACAAGCAATAATATATCATAATACAATTATAATAGAACATATGAAAATGGCATATAAGATGAGAATTTGTAATAGGAAATGAACTGTAATAAAATTCAATGTAAAAGATGCCCAATAGAAAATAAACAAAAAAGCAGGAGTACCAGATAATTTGAAACTAAGTGCGTTTAGAAGTTTTAAGTATATGTTTAAATAATGTAATACAAACAAGAGAAACACCTGAAAATTGGTGGTGGTCAAGAACAAAATTATACCAAAGGTAGCAAATCCTAATGCAAAGAAATTAAGACCTGTTGCCTTAACAAATTATGCAAACAAAATTTTTATGACATGAAATTAAAAACCCAATAGAAAATTACATATAAGGTATCAATGAGTGGGAGAATCAAAGTAGACTTATAGATGGAGGAAGAACAAAGAAATTATTTTTTTCAAATACTACAAAGAAATTAGTTATAAAAGAAAGAAAATAGTAAAATGGACTTATAGATGGAGGAAGAACAAAGAAATTATTTTTTTCAAATACTACAAAGAAAGTAGTTATAAAAGAAAATAGTATTTGTTATATCAGTAGGCTTGAGTAAAGCATTTGATTCAGTAAAAAGAGGATTACTGATACAAATATTAATGAAATACTCGAGTACATATAATATGGAAAAGATAAGGAGGTGGATTTGAACATAAGTGGAATAAGACAGGGATGCTCAGGGTCCACTAAACTCTTTAGATTTATTATATATAAAATTACACGAATTGGAAAATTTAGGAAAAGGTTTTCAATTGCATTTTATAAGGAAGTAAAAGTTATGCTTTTATAAGTGAACTTCGATTTTTTTTGCAGGACCAAAGAGTGGCTCTACTGCTGTAGGTACTAATGGAAAGTGGCAAATAGTGGGAGCAGCATGCATTACTCGCCCTCCAGTTGTTTCTTCACCACTGACTCCAATTGAACAGCAGTATTCTGAGGTATTTAAATATATATATATTCATTTATGTATTGTGTCATTGAAGGGGGGCTGGAATCTCCCTTTCTGTATTAACTTTTTTCAAAAAGGGGGAACATAGGAGACAAGCAAGGGTTTTTCAAAATCAAAGGCTGTCATCTGTTCCTGGTGCAGCCTCACCGAGGCAAGAAAAGATGAACCAATTAAAAAAGGTACATATATGGTATTAAGCTCAACTGTACGGTATGCTGTATAGACAGCTTGTACTGTTATCCTAGTGTTGACTTTGGCATTTTACCGTAACTTCCTTATATTAATAAACATATTAAAAATAATAATAATAATGTACTTTATTGCCTGTCAGAGGGAGGAACCAGTCAGTTAGATGACACAGTAGGAAAATAAGCAAGATATGTGTTAGAAAAGATATAAGGATATACTTCTTTAGCATTAGAATAGTGATTTAATGGAACAAGCTAAAGAGAGGAACTGTGAAAACAAAAAGCACAAGAAGTCACAAAACTGTGTAACAGAACAGAGAAGTTAAGAGATAAGGCCCTACTAGTGTTGAAAATTCCTTCCTTACAGTCATTACTCACATTAAACAATTTTATCTTAATTCTCCTTCAGATGCTTGCTGCAGTTGAAAAAGAAATGTCTCTCAGGAGTGATCACGAACTTCAACATGAACAGGACATGATACGAGCTGAAGTCATAAAATCTGGAAAGTCAGAGGAAGTAGATCTTGAAGAAGCGGTCAAACAAACAGCTGTTGAATTTGAAGATGCATGTGTAGAGGAACTGAAGGCTTTTAAAGCTAGTATCACAGACCCTGGTTAGTAGTCCCAGTGTCTGGAACATAGAGCTTAGTATACAGTACGAATCATTTAAGCCTTTTAAAATTCTTTCCAGGATATAAGAAACTAATACTAATTTAGTGTATGCAAAGCAGAAAGTGGTTTTGGTAGTTTTCAGGGTTGTGGATTAGAATGATTTTATGCACAGGAAAGATGTAAAGGTTGGATTTTGAAGATCAGAAGGAGTGTATTCAAGAAAAGGGAGGTGAGATATATGGTTTTGTAGTGGTTTACAGAACTTTAAAATATTAGTAACAATGCACTTAACATAGTATGAGGATTTATGAAAACCCAAGGTTATCTATGTTTTTACACAAGAAAGTATGGAAAGTATCATTCATTGTAGGAGGCTACATATACTCTAGGTTAAACAGGGTAAAAAATATTTTTTATTTTATTTATAATACTTAGGTTTGTTGAATGTGTTTGATGATAGAGTGGCAGATATATGGTGTTTTGGTCAAGGTGGTGTGCAAAGTGAGAGGGTTAGGGAAAATGATTTGGTAAACTGAGAAGAGGTAGTAAAAGCTTTGCAGAAGATGAAAGCCGGCAAGGCAGCAGGTTTGGATGGTATTGCAGTGGAATTTATTAAAAAAGGGGGTGACTGTATTATTGACTGGTTGGTAAGGTTATTTAATGTATGTATGACTCATGGTGAGGTGCCTGAGGATTGGCGGAATGCGTGCATAGTGCCATTGTACAAAGGCAAAGGGGATAAGAGTGAGTGCTCAAATTACAGAGGTATAAGTTTGTTGAGTATTCCTGGTAAATTATATGGGAGGGTATTGATTGAGAGGGTGAAGGCATGTACAGAGCATCAGATTGGGGAAGAGCAGTGAGGTTTCAGAAGTGGTAGAGGATGTGTGGATCAGGTGTTTGCTTTGAAGAATGTATGTGAGAAATACTTAGAAAAGCAAATGGATTTGTATGTAGCATTTATGGATCTGGAGAAGGCATATGATAGAGTTGATAGAGATGCTCTGTGGAAGGTATTAAGAATATATGGTGTGGGAGGCAAGTTGTTAGAAGCAGTGAAAAGTTTTTATCGAGGATGTAAGGCATGTGTACGTGTAGGAAGAGAGGAAAGTGATTAGTTCTCAGTGAATGTAGGTTTGCGGCAGGGGTGTGTGATGTCTCCATGGTTGTTTAATTTGTTTATGGATGGGGTTGTTAGGGAGGTGAATGCAAGAGTTTTGGAAAGAGGGGCAAGTATGAAGTCTGTTGGGGATAAGAGAGCTTGGGAAGTGAGTCAGTTGTTGTTCGCTGATGATACAGCACTGGTGGCTGATTCGGCTGAGAAACTGCAGAAGCTGGTGACTGAGTTTGGTAAAGTGCGTGAAAGAAGAAAGCTGAGAGTAAATGTGAATAAGAGCAAGGTTATTAGGTACAGTAGGGTTGAGGGACAAGTCAATTGGGAGGTAATGGAGAAAAACTGGAGGAAGTGAAGTGTTTTAGACATCTAGGAGTGGATTTGGCAACGGATGGAACTATGGAAGCGGAAGTGAGTCATAGGGTGGGGGAGGGGGCGAAGGTTCTGGGAGCATTGAAGAATGTGTGGAAGTTATATCAAAGATCTATTGAAAGAGTAATAAAAGGAGTATGGTTAAGAGAGTAGGAGTGCTAAAATGGTCTGGACACAGAGGGAATGAGAATGTGAAGCATCTAGGGTGAATCAGCGAAATGACTGTGGGGCCTGGTTGTGCTTAGGAAGCTGTGGTTTCACTGTAATACACATGACAGCTAGAGAATGGATGTGAGCGAATGTGGCTTTTCTTTGTCTGTTTCTGGCAATACCTTGCTAATGCAGTATAAATGAAGTATAAAAATGAGACTTTAGAAGCATACTAAATAAAGTGGTATAAAATGCAAAATTAATATACTTGATTTTTTTTAACTATACATTGTTTTAATGAGAATATCCAAAATTGCAGGTGCTGATGACATCAAAGATCTGAGAAGCCTTAACCGGGCCCTGGAGAGGTCACTTGTTCTTGTGGTAAAACAAAAACTAGGAACCAACCATGAGTGGGTTTTCCCACAGACACCTTGGCTACCTGGAGAGACACTGAGACAGGTATTCAGTTTTGTGTTTGACTGATCAAACTTGGTCACTTTGAGAGCCCCTTTCCTCATCTTGAAAATTTTGGTCCAAAACTCCTAAACCTTCAAGATAGTCAATGCCTTAATCTGCACTTCACTAAAGTTACACTTATTTAACACCTTATATTTTCAGTATCTTGTCATTTATTATCTTGTGTTTTATTCTCTCCACTACTTACTACTCTTATACCAAGGCCTCATCTTAAAATGATGTTACATTTCTAGACACCTGGTGCAAGTAAAGTCTATTGGAAATTGAAGCAATGAAAACCACATTATATAGGATTTTCCCAATCCAATCCCCATGTATGTACTATACTGCAACTAGAAGAGTTGACCTCCAATATACGGTAACACACACTGTCATGATGTAATTTAGATGATATTTATTGAAAGTTTACTGATAAAAATTCCATAGTAAAATGTGGTAGTGAGGGCTTTACTGTAGGTACTGTTTAAGTTACCACTGGCTTACCTGTACTCCTATCAGTATCTTTTAACATTCTATCCAGACACTGAAAACCCTTCCCTTACTGTGCACGTGATAAATAAAGAGGTAACAATGAATACAAACTGATATATTTTGCCATTGGTGGGATGCAAATCAAATGGCATATTGCTGTGATATCATTGAAATGTTCATTTTTCTAGTTATGATACAGTTGAGAATATATTCTTTTAGACATCTGGGGTAAACCATGGAAAGGTCTGTGGGGCCTGGATGTGAACAAATGTGGCCTTTGTTATCTGTTTTCCTGGTGCTGGGAATGGAAGAAGGCAAGCAAGTATAAACATGTACATATGTTTGTGTGTGTATATGTATTTTTTTATTTTATCATACTTTGTCGCTGTCTCCTGTGTTAACGAGACAGTGCAAGGAAACAGACGAAAGAATGGCCCAACCCACCCACATACACATGTATATACATACACGTCCTCACATGTACATATACATACCTATACATCTCAGTGTATACATATACATGCACACAGACATACAAATATATACACATGTACATAATTCATAGTCTGCCCTTATTCATTCCCGTCGCCACTCCGCCACACATGAAATGACAACCCCCTCCCCCTGCATGTGCACAAGGTAGCACTAGGAAAAGACAACAAAGGCCACATTTGTTCACACTCAGTCTCTAGCTGTCATGTATAATGAACCGAAACCACAGCTCCCTTTCCACATCCAGGCCCCACAGAACTTTCCATGGTTTACCCCAGTCGTTTCACATGCCCTGGTTCAATCCATTGACAGCACGTCGACTCCAGTATACCACATCGTTCCAATTCCTCTATTCCTTGCACACCTTTCACCCTCCTGCATGTTCAGGCTCCAATCACTCAAAATCTTTTTCACTCCATCTTTCCACCTCCAATTTGGTCTCCCACTTCTCATTCCCTCCACCTCTGACACATGTATCCTATTAGTCAATCTTTACTCACTCATTCTCTCCATGTGACCAAACCATTTCAAAACACCCTCTTCTGCTCTTTCAACCACACTCTTTTTATTACCACACCTCTCTCTTACCCTTTCATTACTTACTTGATCAAACCACCTCACACCACATATTGTCCTCAAACATCTCATTTCCAGCACATCCACCATCCTCCGCACAACTCTATCTATAGCCCAAGCCTCACAACAATATAATAGTGTCAGAACCACTATTCCTTCAAACATACCCATTTTTGCTTTCCGAGATAACGTTCTCGTCTTCCACACATTTTTCCACGCTCCCTGAACTTTCGCCCCCTCCCCCACCCTATGACTCACTTCCGCTTCCATCCTCTGCCAAATCCACTCCTAGATATCTAAAACACTTCACTTCCTCCAATTTTTCTCCATTCAAACTTACCTCCCAATTGACTTGTCCCTCAACCCTACTGTACCTAATAACCTTGCTCTTATTCACATTTACTCTCAGCTTTCTTCTTTCATACATTTTATCACTCAGTCACCAGCTTCTGCAGTTTCTCATCCAAATCAGCCACCAGCCCTGTATCATCAGCGAATAACAACTGACTCACTTCCCAAGCTTTCTTATCCACAACAGCCTGCATACTTGCCCCTCTTTCTTAAACTCTTGCATTCACCTCCCTAACAACCCCATCCATAAACATATTAAACAACCATTGAGACATCATGCACCCCTACCGCAAACCAGCTTTCAATGAGAACCAATCACTTTCCTCTCTTCCTACTCGTACACATGTCTTACATCCTCAGTAAAAACTTTTCACTGCTGCTAACAACTTGCCTCCCACACCATATATTCTTAATACCTTCCACAGAGCATCTTTATCAACTCTTATCATATGCCTTTTTCCAGATCCATAAATGCTACATACAAATCCATTTGCTTTTCTAAGTATTTCTCACATACATTCTTCAAAGTAAATACCTGATCCACATATCCTCTACCACTTCTGAAAACACACACACACACACATATATATTTTATTTATTTATATCTATTATACTTTGTCGCTGTCTCCCGCGTTAGCAAGGTAGCGCACATATACATACCTATACATCTCAACACATACATATATATACACACACAGACATATACATATATACACATGTACATAATTCATAGTCTGCCTTTATTCGTTCCCATCGCCACCCCACCACACATGAAATAACACCCCCCCCTCCTTCTGCATGTGCGCAAGGTAGCGCTAGGAAAAGACAACAAAGGCCAAATTTGTTCACACTCAGTCTCTAGCTGTCATGTATAATGCACTGAAACCACAGCTCCCTTTCCACATCCAGGCCCCACAGAATTTTCCATGGTTTACCCCAGACGCTTCACATGCCCTGGTTCAATCCATTGACAGCATGTCGACCCCTCTGGTATGTATATATATATATATATATATATATATATATTTTTTTTTTCATACTATTCCCCATTTCCCGCATTAGCGAGGTAGCGTTAAGAACAGAGGACTGGGCCTTTGAGGGAATATCCCAACCTGGCCCCCTTCTCTGTTTTTTCTTTTGGGAAAAAAAAAAAAGGGAGAAAGAATACTTCCCACATATTCCCTGCGTGTCGTAGAAGGCGACTAAAAGGGAAGGGAGCGGGGGTTGGAAATCCTCCCCTCTCCTTTTTTTTTTAATTTTCCAAAAGAAGGGACAGAGAAGGGGGCCAGGTGAGGATATGCCCTCAAAGGTCCAGTCCTCTGTTTTTAACGCAACCTCGCTAACGCGGGAGATGGCGAATAGTATGAAAAAAAAAATATATATATATATATATATGTATTTTTTTATTTTTCAAACTATTCGCCATTTCCTGCATTAGCAAGGTAGTGTTAAGAACAAAGGACTGGGCCTCTGAGGGAATATCCTCACCTGGCCCCCTTCTCTGTTCCTTCTTTTGGAAAAAAAAAAAAAAAAGAGGGGAGGATATCCAGCCTCCCGCTCTTTCCCCTTTTAGTCGCCTTCTACGACACGCAGGGAATACGTGGGAAGCATTCTTTCTCCCCTATCCCCAGGGATAATATATATATATATATATATATATATATATATATATATAGGCTAAGGTGAAGATTTGTATGGGTTTTCAGAAAAGAAGAGTGAATGTTGGGGTGAAGAGGGTGGTGAGAGTAAGTGAGCTTGGGAAGGAGACTTGTGTGAGGAAGTACCAGGAGAGACTGAGTACAGAATGGAAAAAGGTGAGAACAATGGAAGTAAGGGGAGTGGGGGAGGAATGGGATGTATTTAGGGAATCAGTGATGGATTGCGCAAAAGATGCTTGTGGCATGAGAAGAGTGGGAGGTGGGTTGATTAGAAAGGGTAGTGAGTGGTGGGATGAAGAAGTAAGAGTATTAGTGAAAGAGAAGAGAGAGGCATTTGGACGATTTTTGCAGGGAAAAAATGAAATTGAGTGGGAGATGTATAAAAGAAAGAGACAGGAGGTCAAGAGAAAGGTGCAAGAGGTGAAAAAAAGGGCAAATGAGAGTTGGGGTGAGAGAGTATCATTAAATTTTAGGGAGAATAAAAAGATGTTCTGGAAGGAGGTAAATAAAGTGCGTAAGACAAGGGAGCAAATGGGAACTTCAGTGAAGGGCGCAAATGGGGAGGTGATAACAAGTAGTGGTGATGTGAGAAGGAGATGGAGTGAGTATTTTGAAGGTTTGTTGAATGTGTTTGATGATAGAGTGGCAGATATAGGGTGTTTTGGTTGAGGTGGTGTGCAAAGTGAGAGGGTTAGGGAAGATGATTTGGTAAACAGAGAAGAGGTAGTAAAAGCTTTGCGGAAGATGAAAGCCGGCAAGGCAGCAGGTTTGGATGGTATTGCAGTGGAATTTATTAAAAAAGGGGGTGACTGTATTGTTGACTGGTTGGTAAGGTTATTTAATGTATGTATGACTCATGGTGAGGTGCCTGAGGATTGGCAGAATGCGTGCATAGTGTCATTGTACAAAGGCACAGGGGATAAGAGTGAGTGCTCAAATTACAGAGGTATAAGTTTGTTGAGTATTCCTGGTAAATTATATGGGAGGATATTGATTGAGAGGGTGAAGGCATGTACAGAGCATCAGATTGGGGAAGAGCAGTGTGGTTTCAGAAGTGGTAGAGGATGTGTGGATCAGGTGTTTGCTTTGAAGAATGTATGTGAGAAATACTTAGAAAAGCAAATGGATTTGTATGTAGCATTTATGGATCTGGAGAAGGCATATGATAGAGTTGATAGAGATGCTCTGTGGAAGGTATTAAGAATATATGGTGTGGGAGGCAAGTTGTTAGAAGCAGTGAAAAGTTTTTATCGAGGATGTAAGGCATGTGTATGTGTAGGAAGAGAGGAAAGTGATTGGTTCTCAGTGAATGTAGGTTTGCGGCAGGGGTGTGTGATGTCTCCATGGTTGTTTAATTTGTTTATGGATGGGTTTGTTAGGGAGGTGAATGCAAGAGTTTTGGAAAGAGGGGCAAGTATGAAGTCTGTTGGGGATGAGAGAGCTTGGGAAGTGAGTCAGTTGTTCGCTGATGATACAGCGCTGGTGGCTGATTCATGTGAGAAACTGCAGAAGCTGGTGACTGAGTTTGGTAAAGTGTGTGAAAGAAGAAAGTTAAGAGTAAATGTGAATAAGAGCAAGGTTATTAGGTACAGTAGGGTTGAGGGTCAAGTCAATTGGGAGGTGAGTTTGAATGGAGAAAAACTGGAGGAAGTCAAGTGTTTTAGATATCTGGGAGTGGATCTAGCAGCGGATGGAACCATGGAAGCGGAAGTGGATCATAGGGTGGGGGAGGGGGCGAAAATTCTGGGGGCCTTGAAGAATGTGTGGAAGTCGAGAACATTATCTCGGAAAGCAAAAATGGGTATGTTTGAAGGAATAGTGGTTCCAACAATGTTGTATGGTTGCGAGACGTGGGCTATGGATAGAGTTGTGCGCAGGAGGATGGATGTGCTGGAAATGAGATGTTTGAGGACAATATGTGGTGTGAGGTGGTTTGATCGAGTAAGTAACGTAAGGGTAAGAGAGATGTGTGGAAATAAAAAGAGCGTGGTTGAGAGAGCAGAAGAGAGTGTTTTGAAATGGTTCGGGCACATGGAGAGAATGAGTGAGGAAAGATTGACCAAGAGAATATATGTGTCGGAGGTAGAGGGAGATCAAATTGGAGGTGGAAAGATGGAGTGAAAAAGATTTTGTGTGATCGGGGCCTGAACATGCAGGAGGGTGAAAGGAGGGCAAGGAATAGAGTGAATTGGAGCGATGTGGTATACCGGGGTTGACGTGCTGTCAGTGGATTGAATCAAGGCATGTGAAGCGTCTGGGGTAAACCATGGAAAGCTGTGTAGGTATGTATATTTGCGTGTGTGGACGTGTGTATATACATGTGTATGGGGGTGGGTTGAGCCATTTCTTTCGTCTGTTTCCTTGCGCTACCTCGCAAACACGGGAGACAGCGACAAAGCAAAAAAAAAAAAACATATATATATATATATATATATATTTATTTATTTTGCTTTGTCGCTGTCTCCCGCATTAGCAAGGTAGCGCAAGGAAACAGACGAAAGAATGGTCCAACCCACCCACATACACATGTATATACATACACGTCCACACACGCAAATATACATACCTATACATCACAATGTATACATATACACACACACACATATATGTATATATATATATATCTTTTTTTTCTTTTAAACTATCCGCCATTTCCCGCATCAGCGAGGTAGCGTTAAGAACAGAGGACTGGGCCTTTGTGGAATATCCTCACCTGGCCCCCCTCTGTTCCTTCTTTTGGAAAATTAAAAAAAAGAAAAAACAGAGAGGGGAGGATTTCCAGCCTCCCGCTCCCTCCCCTTTTAGTCGCCTTCTACGACACGCAGGGAATACGTGGGAAGTATTCTTCATCCCCTATCCCCAGGGATATATATATATATATATATATATATATATATATATATATATATATTTATTTTTTTTTATTATTCATACTATTCGCCATTTCCCGCAATAGCGAGGTAGCGTTAAGAACAGAGGACTGGGCCTTTGAGGGAATATCCTCACCTGGCCCCCTTCTCTGTTCCTTCTTTTGGAGAAAAAAAAAAAAAAAAAAAAAAAAAAAAAAAAAACAGAGGGGAGGATTTCCAGCCCCCCGCTCCCTTCCCTTTTAGTCGCCTTCTACGACACGCAGGGAATACCTGGGAAGTATTCTTTCTCCCCTATCCCCAGGGATAGTATATATATATATATATTTTTTTCTTTGTCGCTGTCTCCCGCGTTTGCGAGGTAGTGCAAGGAAACAGACGAAAGAAATGGCTCAACCCACCCCCCATACACATGTATATACATACGTCCACACATGCAAATATACATACCTACACAGCTTTCCATGGTTTATCCCAGACGCTTCACATGCCCTGATTCAATCCACTGACAGCACGTCAACCCCGGTATACCACATCGATCCAGTTCACTCTATTCCTTGCCCTCCTTTCACTCTCCTGCATGTTCAGGCCCCGATCACACAAAATCTTTTTCACTCCATCTTTCCACCTCCAATTTGGTCTCCCACTTCTCCTCGTTCCCTCCACCTCCGACACATATATCCTCTTGGTCAATCTTTCCTCACTCATTCTCTCCATGTGCCCAAACCATTTCAAAACACCCTCTTCTGCTCTCTCAACCACGCTCTTTTTATTTCCACACATCTCTCTTACCCTTACGTTACTTACTCGATCAAACCACCTCACACCACACATTGTCCTCAAACATCTCATTTCCAGCACGTCCATCCTCCTGCGCACAACTCTATCCATAGCCCACGCCTCGCAACCATACAACATTGTTGGAACCACTATTCCTTCAAACATACCCATTTTTGCTTTCCGTGATAATGTTCTCGACTTCCACACATTCTTCAAGGCTCCCAGAATTTTCGCCCCCTCCCCCACCCTATGATTCACTTCCGCTTCCATGGTTCCATCCGCTGCCAGATCCACTCCCAGATATCTAAAACACTTTACTTCCTCCAGTTTTTCTCCATTCAAACTTACCTCCCAATTGACTTGACCCTCAACCCTACTGTACCTAATAACCTTGCTCTTTTTTAAAGGGGAAGTAATGTTTATAGTTGTGTTACTGGAGTGATAGTTTTCATATATGGTGCTTTGACAAGAAAATAGTGAAATTGGAAAAAATATAGCTTAGACATTGAAGCTTATTGATACAGTGGTTAAATTGATGAGAACTGCATTGACGTTTGTGTAAATAAATTATACATTTCCCTTTTCCATAGCCAGAGGTTGAACCATTATGTGACATTCATTTTTTCATTTCATTTCAAGCTAGGTAGTAGCCTCTGCAAACACTATGCTAGACTGGCTCTCAGCCATTGGTCTGTTAAGAGTGAGGCATTAAAAGCTAAGTGGCTCTGGACTTCACTATTTATGGAAACTGTGCCATGGCCACCCCATTAAGGGAGATCCTGAGGGGAACAGGTGTCAGGGATATAGATAGATAGAGATCTGTCATTAATGGTTTACTTACATATTCCTGAAGCTTCATTGCTAAGATATGAAAGGCTAGCATGGGAAAAGTGCACACCAGATAATCATGCTATGGAGAAGACTGAAGCTGTTTATAATCTTCAATTATGTTTTACAGACTTGTGAGCGTATTGTTCGAGAGGCATGTGGAGATAATCTTAAAGTGAAGTTCCTTAGCAATGCTCCTTGTGGATTTTACAAATATAAATATCCAAAAACTGTTCGTAAGGATGGATTCATTGGTGCTAAGGTGTGTATTTAATCTTTTCTGCTGTGTGACAGTTTCTTTGTACTTCTTGGGGTGTCTTCAGAAAATCTTAATTTTTAGTGCTTTTCTATTTGGTACTTTTTGTTTTTTCTACTCTTAAGGCCAGTATTGCCAATTGTGTAGATCTATTTTTCATTATATTCTTTTTATTCTCATTTTTCTTTCCTGTATGTTAAGCACATCTCTAGAATCTTTTCTAGTTGAAAAACCTGTGTCAACACATTCATCCATTCTTGCCGTTACCATCGTGTGGATGAAGTTTGTGCATGCTTGCATAGTCTGTGGATATTACTGTTGCAGAACTAACTCTCCAAATCACATCTCAACAGATGGGTAAAGAGCAGGGATGCTCACTCCTCAGAGATAGAGTTACCATCCATTTGTCCTTTTACATACATAACCCCTATCTTCTTGTTCAGTACGTGAATTAGTATTTAATCATCCATGGACTCCAAAAGACTAATCCAGAGAAGTTTCAGCTAGATACAATATAAAAATTCTGCTTAAAGACTGATGTATTGCACCAAAATTACTAGATTTTGAGCTAGCACCATTTCTGGTCCTGATGCCACTATTACTAGATCTTGGTCTAGCACTACATACAATTTTAATTTTAACACCAGTATTTTCAGATTTTGGATTAGCACTATTTCTAAATCATACTGTTCAGCACATCTGATTTCATTCAACAAATAATGTAATTCATAACCAAACAAAAAGTCTCCTATGCCACAAAAATTGTATACAGCCAAAATCAAAGAACTGTCACTTTGTTGTAGCCCCTTTGTTAGGAATGTTCATGAACTGATCTTTATTTCATATGCTTAGAAAGTATTTAAGAGACAGGTTGTGTTTGATAATAAAGTTTTGCATAGAGTAACATTTGTTCTCTGTATTTCCCACACACCTCTGGTATGTGATTAACTCAATGAAATTTATATTCCAAATATATATCTAATACTGGTAGCATTTTATGTGATTAATGAGCATAATGCCTGTATGTGTTTGAAGATTTGTGTTCTTACTGACACAGTTAAGGAAAAGCAGTTCTACATATTTCAAAACCCGAGCAACTTATAGATGTGATCTCATCAGAGGCAAGATTGAGCTGAAGTATGCCTGTTTTATTTCCACTCATAGTATAATGGCATGAGCAATCTAAACAAGTCAACATGAAATATTTACACCGCCATTAAAGTATTCAAGCTTATATCTATTGCTGGTGCCTTGTTTCCTCTGGGAATTGCGTCAAGGGAGTGGCCATAGCAAAAGAGCCTCCATGACTGGTGAACTCCAGTGTTCAAGCTTATTTATATCCTGAAACTCAGAGAGAGATTGACTTGAAAATTGCTGAGGGCATGAGCAAGTTGGCAAGGAATTTGAGAATGGAGAGCGATCTGGTTGTAAAAAAAAAAAAAAAAAAAAAAAAAAAAAAAAAAAAAAAATTGTTTGAACCAAAAGGCTACACAAGATGTTATCAAATAAGCAGATTATACAGATAGTGTTAGTGTTAGCTCTGCCTCAAGGGAGAATCTCATCATAGGTGCGTAGTACTCGGTGCCTCATGGGAGAATCTTATCATAGGTACGTAGTACTCAGTTCTCCATTTTCACATTCACATGTCTTGCTTATGCAATTTTTGTCTGATAAAAATATCTCGGTTGCATGATTATGTAATGTATTTTCCCCCTGAACTTCTTTAATTATCTTTTCCTAGAATCCTATACATAATTTGTTCTTTATTTCTGGATAGATAAAATTACAGTCTACTTATTCATTAACAAGTAGATATGAAAAATATAAATATTTTTGGTAATGCACAAGCATGACTAAAACATGTTCATTTCTAGGTTTTCTTCTACAAGGGTCAAGTGAGAGACGCTAATGGATCTGTAGATCAAGGTCAGGACATCACAGAACATCAGTGGTTGACACAAGATGAATTAGATGATAAATTTAAGCAGTCTTATGCAAGATCCACTTCACAGTTTCTTTTGTCTGACAGATAAAGGTAGATTTGCTACCATGTTATAATATATATATATATATATATATATATATATATATATAAGAAAGTTTAGAGTAAATGTGAATAAGAGCAAGGTTATTAGGTACAGTAGGGTTGAGGGTCAACTCAATTGGGAGGTAAGTTTGAATGGAGAAAAACTGGAGGAAGTAAAGTGTTTTAGATATCTGGGAGTGGATCTGGCAGTGGATGGAACCATGGAAGCAGAAGTGGATCATAGGGTGGGGGAGGGGGCGAAAATCCTGGGAGCCTTGAAGAATGTGTGGAAGTCGAGAACATTATCTCGGAAAGCAAAAATGGGTATGTTTGAAGGAATAGTGGTTCCAACAATGTTGTATGGTTGCGAGGCGTGGGCTATGGATAGAGTTGTGCGCAGGAGGATGGATGTGCTGGAAATGAGATGTTTGAGGACAATGTGTGGTGTGAGGTGGTTTGATCGAGTAAGTAACTTAAGGGTAAGAGAGATGTGTGGAAATAAAAAGAGCGTGGTTGAGAGAGCAGAAGAGGGTGTTTTGAAATGGTTTGGGCACATGGAGAGAATGAGTGAGGAAAGATTGACCAAGAGGATATATGTGTCGGAGGTGGAGGGAACAAGGAGAAGTGGGAGACCAAATTGGAGGTGGAAAGATGGAGTGAAAAAGATTTTGTGTGATCGGGGCCTGAACATGCAGGAGGGTGAAAGGAGGGCAAGGAATAGAGTGAATTGGATCGATGTGGTATACCGGGGTTGACGTACTGTCAGTGGATTGAATCAGGGCATGTGAAGCGTCTGGAGTAAACCATGGAAAGCTGTGTAGGTATGTATATTTGCGTGTGTGGATGTATGTATATATATGTGTATGAGGGTGGGTTGGGCCATTTCTTTCGTTTGTTTCCTTGCGCTACCTCGCAAACGCGGGAGACAGCGGCAAAAAAAAAATATATATATATATATATATATATATATATATATATATATATATATATATATATATATATATATTTTTTTTTTTTTTTTTGCTTTGTTTATTTATTATCATTGTTATTAATCAGGTCTAAATCTTCAGAAACTGGATGGTTTTGAAACGTAAAACAAATAAATTTGGGAAACAACAAATTGCTTCATTTACCCTGCATTTTCCCCACATAGGACATTAAATGAAATTATGTAAGAAATTGTTAATAAGGATATAGAAAAATATAATTACATCTTTTCTTTCATGCTATTTGCCATTTCCCGCATTTGCGAGGTAGCGTTAAGAATAGAGGACTAGGCCTTTGAGTGAATATACACACACACACACACATATATATATTTTTATTTATTTTTGCTTTGTCGCTGTCTCCCGCATTAGCAAGGTAGCGCAAGGAAACAGACGAAAGAATGGCCCAACCCACCCACATACACATGTATATACATACACGTCCACACACGCAAATATACATACCTATGCATCTCAATGTATACATATATATACACACAGACATATACATATATACACAATTCATACTATCTGCCTTTATTTATTCCCATCGCCACCTCGCCACACATGGAATAACAACCCCCTCCCCCCTCATGTGTGCAAGGTAGCACTAGGAAAAGACAACAAAGGCCCCATTCGTTCACACTCAGTCTCTAGCTGTCATGTAATAATGCATCGAAACCACAGCTCCCTTTCCACATCCAGGCCCCACAGAACTTTCCATGGTTTACTCCAGACGCTTCACATGCCCTGGTTGTGACAGCAAGTCGACCCCGGTATACCACATTGTTCCAATTCACTCTATTCCTTGCACGCCTTTCACCCTCCTGCATGTTCAGGCCCTGATCACTCAAAATCTTTATCACTCCATCTTTCCACCTCCAATTTGGTCTCCCACTTCTCGTTCCCTCCACCTCTGACACATATATCCTCTTGGTCAATCTTTCCTCACTCATTCTCTCCATGTGATCAAACCATTTCAAAACACCCTCTTCTGCTCTCTCAATGACACTCTTTTTATTTCCACACATCTCTCTTACCCCTACATTACTTACTCGATCAAACCACCTCACACCATATATTGTCCTCAAACATCTCATTTCCAGCACATCCACCCTCCTGCACACAACTCTATCCATAGCCCATGCCTTGCAGCCATACAACATTGTTGGAACCACTATTCCTTCAAACATACCCATTTTTGCTTTCCGAGATAATGTTCTTGACTTCCAAACATTCTTCAAGGCTCCCAGAATTTTCGCCCCCTCCCCCACCCTATGATTCACTTCCGCTTCCATGGTTCCATCCACTACCAGATATCTAAAACACTTTACTTCCTCCAGTTTTTCTCCATTCAAACTTACCTCCCAACTGACTTGTCCCTTAACCCTACTGTACCTAATAACCTTGCTCTTATTCACATTTACTCTTAACTTTCTTCTTTCACACACTACCAAATTCAGTCACCAGTTTCTGCAGTTTCTCACATGAATCAGCCACCAGCGCTGTATCATCAGCGAACAACAACTGACTCACTTCCCAAGCTCTCTCATCCACAACAGACTGCATACTTGCCCCTCTTTCCAAAACTCTTGCATTCACCTCCCTAACAACGCCATCCATAAACAAATTAACCATGGAGACATCACACACCCCTGCCGCAAACCTACATTCACTGAGAACCAATCACTTTCCTCTCTTCCTACAGGCACACATGCCTTACATCCTCGATAAAAACTTTTCACTGCTTCTAACAACTTGCCTCCCACACCATATATTCTTAGTACCTTCCACAGAGTATTTCTATCAACTCTATCATATGCCTTCTCCAGATCCATAAATGCTACATAAAAATCCATCTGCTTTTCTAAGTATTTCTCACATACATTCTTCAAAGCAAAAACCTGATCCACACATCCTCTACCACTTCTGAAACCACACTGCTCTTCCCCAATCTGATGCTCTGTACATGCCTTCACCCTCTCAATCAATACCCTCCCATATAATTTACCAGGAATACTCAACAAACTTACACCTCTGTAATTTGAGCACTCACTCTTATCCCCTTTACCTTTGTACAATGGCACTATGCAAGCATTCCGCCAATACTCAGGCACCTCACCATGAGTCATACATACATTAAATAATCTTACCAACCAGTCAACAATACAGTCACCCCCTTTTTAATAAATACATCCAGGTTCCTTTCCTCTAACATACTACCTATCTCTCCTTTTTTCTCATCTTGGTTACATCCACACACACATTTAGACACCTCAATATGAGCCTTTGAGAAGGATGAGCACTTCCCGCATGATTCCTTCTTCTGTTTCCCCTTTTAGAAAGTAAAATACAAATTCTGTGTATGTATATATATGTATATGTTGAAATGTATAGGTATGTATGTGTGTGTGGACTTGTATGTCTATACATGTGTATGTGGGTGGGTTGGGCCATTCTTTTGTCTGTTTCCTTGCGCTACCTCGCTAACAAAGGAGACAGCGACAAAGTATTATGAATATAAAATATAAATATATGGCCTTCTTTGTTTGCTGTTAATTATCATTATGGACTGATCGGCAGTCATATTTTTTCTAAAACGACTTAACTATGTCTATCTGGAGAGCTTTGTAAGGTATAGTAAGACTGTTTACAAAGTAATAAGGTCATACCTAAGTAGGAGAACTTACTACAAGAAAATCTTTTTACATATTTTTACTGGCATTGAAAGTATAGCTTTTCCAGAGGACAGTCATCTGAATAATGAATGATATGGGTTGGTAAAATCTAAATGAACAAGGGTTCATTGAGTTGACTGTCAAAATAATTTGTACAAGGTAGGTTTGATTGTATAACTAACAGTTCTGTTTTTATTTACTGTCATGGGCTTACGAAAACTGCAGTTGCTGAATGTGGCTCAGTAGCTTTCAATGTCTCATCCTCACAGTTTCCCAGCTTCACCTGTTAGGGAATAAATGAAAATGAGTGCACTGTCTTGCAGCTGGATTTTTTTCCTTCTTTTTCTGCATCTAACAATGAATTCAAACTAAAACTTGAATAACTATATATTAGTTGGATATGATGAAAGTGGGTATCATAACCACAGAAAGTTGCACAAAATGCATAGAATAACTAAATATTAGTTGGTTATAATGGAATTTAATATCATTACCACAGAAAGATCCACAAGATGTAGTATCTTCGTACAGGAGTTCCTCTTAACATATATTACTAGTAAAAAGTAAAATGTCTATTTGTTTGGGCCCTTGTATGAAGAGGTTTTTAAGGATCTGATCCTTAACAGAAAAAATGTTCCTTTTTTGAAGATGTTGTAGTATTCTTTGAAGAACTTCAAAATGCAGCTCTGACAGTTTTTGCCCAAAGATACAACACTATAGTCAGTAAAACAGGAAAGATAAGAAAAAAGTAACAACATTGTAACATTGTCATTTGATACATGACTGGGACTGGTTTGGTAGCATTATCTACGGCCGTAATCACCCATAAGGAAGCTTTATGTAAAAAAAAAAAAAAAAAAATTGCAAATGAAAAGATGTGTACAGGTAGGAGGTATGGAAGACACCCACGTCCCCATTGAAATTTAAAGGGTAATGCCTCCCTGGGAGTCTCGAGGTTTTGACCTTGTAATGATACGAGGTTTTGCATATGAGAAAAACTGTTGTTTTCTTTTGTATTATTCATTCAGGTTTGTATATTTTAAAACTCAAGTTACTAGTGATTGTAAAAATTAAATATTAATATCAGACTCCACTATTAATTGTAATATCAAGTCTAACAGAGAGATGCATTACTTTTCATTCACAGATATAGAAGAATTAATGCGGTAATGTTTAATAGTATGAAGTTTATTACAAAAAGCTTAATTTGCTACACTAAGCCTATGTTAGAAGTTGGAAACACATTTCCTGACATCTCTGGAAAAATCCTTGAAACATGATTGGCATCTATATCTCTTTCGCCCCCCAAAAACACTGAAAATTCCTCCTACCCATATTGGAATATTTTTTCTTGGAGAACAGAACAAGAAACAAGAACTATCTTGTAAAGACACACTAACAGAAGATAAAACAATCTTGATCGTGGTGCTGAACACCAGCACAACCCTAATCCACCTTGAATGTTTCTCTACAAATATGCACAAATCAGGATAACTAATGTGTTGCCAAAACATTAAAAAATCCACACATCCATAGAATACTCTTGTCTGAGTACATATTACTAAAGACTACAAAACTTTTTCCCAATTTTATTAATTCTACTAGAAAAGATTTTTCGGTGGAAGTTCTGATTTACTAAATTTTTGTTTTACTCAGATCTGTCAAGTAAGGATGCAGACCTAAAACAATACTCCATACAAGGATGAATCAATCCTTTGTATAAATGGAGCAACTGTTCAGAAGTTTCGACATCTAAAAAGAAAACTCAATTTCTTAGAGGCAGACTTACCTATTCTTACAATGTACAGATCCCAAGAAAGTGCATCTTACAGTAATACCAAGTATTTTCAGTAATGAACAAATGGATTTTTTTGAGATTTTTTGAATGCTGGAACAAAGTATTCATCATCAGTTTGTTTAGGTTAGTGATCATGGTGATAAGAGCTTCTTCAAAGAATAAGGAACTGATTTTTTTCCTTTTCATTTTCCCTATTAAGCCCAAGGAATATGAAGAAGTCAAGGTAAACCATTACATACTCTGTGGGGTTTGGCTGTAGATGGTAAGCCCTGGTTCAGTATATTATACAGGATGGCTAAAGAGGGAAAAAAGAGACTGAAGTCTGTTTATTACTAATGCTATATTTCTATGGTGTGAATGGCAATTACTCATAAAATAAGAGTCATTTATAAGGACGTCACCAGCTCACCCAAAACAAGAGTGTCTGCATTCCCACAGAAATCTACTACAGCTACACCACCGATTTTCCGACACTCTTGGTTCCAAAGCCTTGATGAATTAACCATTTTGACAGACCAACTGTGGTCACGTAATAATAATTCATCAACACACCTCTGCCCCACTAATTAAACATCTCTCATGTGTCTAAAGTACATACCATGGACTGCTAGAAATTCAAATCAAATAAATATTAAATGGAAATTAAATAAATAAATGAAATACATTATACACCTGCTCAGGACTGAGGTGCTCATCAGCTACGAGTGTTGCAAATTTGTCCACATACTCGGCAGCTCCTTCATGGTTGACAGACTGCTTTTCTCCGCACACTTTATTCATGGAAATTCCATGATGCTTCTTGAATCTTTGAATCCATCCTTCACTATAAGGACGCTCATGTTGTAATTGAAGTTCTTTATGGAACAACTTAGCCTGGTCCATTATCATGCTACCTGACAAGTCCACTCCATCACTCCGACGCTGTCAAAACCATTCCATCATCACTCGATCATGCTCAGTACTCTTACCATCTTTCATAGTTTTTCTAATCGTCATTTGCTTCTTGGAATTGCTGTCTGCATAGTATTTCAATATTTTCTTTCTTAGCTTCTTTATAGCATAAATAGTTGATGAACCAATAATGTAGATGTCACACAGCTTACACACTAAATCACCACAGTCCACTTTTTCAACAGTTCTTTATCTTGGATCGATATGGACTGATGTTTATGTTTGACGCCACAACTGACACTCGTACGACTTAGAAGCCATTGCTAAAGTTAAATTTAAGCAAAATAAGCTATGAATCTCACAGAATTGCGGTATCACCACCAATAAATGCAGTGTAAAGAATGTAAATAAGCGCGCCCTACATACAAAGGCACCTTAGCCACCCAGTAAACTACTCTGGTGGCCGCAGTAATTTCAAGTTACCTCACGTAATACTGTCCAGACTAATAGAGGTGCCGAACCATCAGTTGCCCGAAAATCGCTGGTGTACCTGCATCACTCTCTTACCCCAGAACAGATGTCTAATCATACTAGGTATCACATATGACATTTACTCTCCTGGCCAGAAACATCACACAAAGGCCATTATTATTTTACTTTTTCAATACTTGATTGCTGCTTCCCATATTAGCAAGGTAGTGCTAGAAACAAGTAAAGGCCACATTTGCTTACATAAATTCTCTATCTGTCGTGTATGATGTACCAAAAGCACAGCTCCCTATTCACAACCAGGCCTCACAGATCTTTCCATGGTTTACTCTGGCTGCTTTATATGCCCTGGTTCAGTCAACCCTTGTATGCCACATCGTTCTAATTCACTCTTCCATGCACACTTTGCACCCTCTTGCATGCTCAGGCCTCAATAACTCAAAATCTTTTTAAGTCTATCCCTCCATCTCCACTTTGATCTTTTCTTTGTACACTCCATTTCTGAGACATAACCTTTCTGTCAACCTCTCCTCACTTATTCTCAACATATGGCCAAACATTCCAGTACACCCTCAATCAACCACATTCTTTTAATTGCCACACTTCTCTCTCTTACCCTATAATTATTTACATGATCAAACCCTTTAATTATTTACATGATCAAACTACCTCACTACTTTATCATTATGTAACCCAAAGGACTACTACTGCAGGCATTCCTACAGCTTAATGTTCATGCTACAATCAGCAGCAGGAAAAGAAAGGACTCCTTTAGAGTAAGAAAGTCTTTGATGAGACTGATGACACAATCTCGTCTATGGTGACTTTTCACATTTGGTATAACCACGAGTAGGTGGAGTCTGGTAACACCACAAAAAGGCCATAAACGAACTTAGACACCCTTAGAATGCTTACTGGCACCTAGAACTATCACTGGCTCCCTAATACTGCAAACATAAAACATTTACACCGTGAAACAAAAATATTTCTAACACATTCCCACCTATATGCTCAAAACTCAAATCTATAAGACGGCACTAGACCCTTTCCACCTAACACCCATAATAACCAACCACTAACACGCTAAGTAGAAAAAACTAATAATGCTTCACACTTAAGCAACCTAACTCACAGATAACCCCTATTCCAAAAATGCAACCCAGTAAGACATAACAGAGTAATGACTGGAGAAGCAAAAAATTAACCACCTTCCTATCACAGCCATAAACTCTACTTAATCAAATATCCACCCATCTGAAACCACACACACACAGGGAATTTATGATATGCTTTCTTATCTGTGTTCTGCATACCACCCAACTCTCTACATCAAAAGCACTGATTCAACATATCACAAGACCCCTAAAGAAGATACAACTTCTATACAAGACACAGATCACCTACTCTTCAGTTATGCTTCACAATCACACACAGAAATTTACACAAAATCACAAGTGTATGTGGTCCTGCCTAATGGGTATTCGCTAGCTCCCTGAGTACTGCAGGAGCCTCATACAAGGGGATCCTGGGGTCACACATGAATGTACATAAATAAAATAAAAATCTAAAATGTGTCATTATAAATCATGTGATATAGTTTGTGCCATACAAGGGGATCCTGGAGGTATTAATGTAAGTATATACATATAATATAATTCAAAACAAGTGTCATTAAAATCATGTGATACAGTTTGTGCCATCATTTATGTTAAAGACTGTAAGAACATGCACAAGGCCTCAAGTCAGAAGATGACTACAATTAAATCCACCAGCACTTATACATATGGGACATGAGGCTGTAAGCCCTCACAGACATAAGATTCCATTTACAGTTTTCATACCAGCATTACAATGGTATGATTAATGGTCATTTTGGTAGTAGTCATGTAAAAAAAAGAATCCTTAAAATTCATTCTGAAATGGAATTCAGACAATAATGGCTGTGAGGTCAGTGTACCTCACTAATATTACTGTTGAACTTTGACCCACCTGCTGCAGAACAGAGGCTAGGACTGACACGCTGTAAGCTAGCAGAAAGATATGCGCAAAATACAGGATGGTATCTCCCATATAGAGCAACCTCCAGCACATGCCCATCAGCAATACCTCCTGCACGCCCACTGCCACACTTACATATGCCCAAGGCAGGCACAGCTGCCATCGTTCCTATGCAAAAGGAAGAAAGAAAAAAGTAGTCACTTTAAACATGAAAAAAAAATTTAGCTAAAGACAACAGGACTTTTAATGATATCAATTTTATCTGCATGATTTTTTTTTTTTTAAGTAGACCTTTTTGCATTAAATTGACAATTACCAGATGCCAGCACTCTGGTTATCTAAACTATTTGAACAAACACTCAGTCGACCTTCATAACTGCATATCTATACAGCTAATCTGGAACAGTAACTGCAACACTCAGCAAGAGGTTCCAAACTGAAGGTTTCTTTCTACTCTAAACATGTTAACCTTATCACAAAAGCTTGAAACCTTCATGGAAGTAAATCCAGTTTCATCAACCCAGGTGGACCAGCATACTGGAGCATGGAAGCTTATCAAGCCCAAGGACTAGCCAACACATTCTTTGCCAATAATACTATCAGTACTACCCATGCTATTTTTTTCTAATCCACTTACAAGGTATATGGAAACTTTTCATCCATCTAACCCAGTCTTCTTTTAATATCACAACATCCTGTTATTCTAAGTTGTTACAATTTGTGAATTAACCACTTCATTTCAAGATTTGTAGTTACTCATCCCAAGGGTGTATTTCCAATGATACATCTTATAGTATGGAATACACGTTAAACTTGAAATAAATATTTACTTATTGAAATAAATATGAATATAAAAGATTTATCAAGCACTGACTGCATATGAAAGTACCAGTCGAGATTGCATTTCTGGAAAACTTCGTCATAAAGAATGACCTCCCATTAGAGCTTTGTACATAAGTACATTGTCAGATGCAATAATCCCAAGTAAACAGGTCTGCTGATTTGTATACACGGTTATTAAAAGCATTTTTATCAATTACTTTTTACATAGGGATATTGGGTCATTCTTACCACAGCTTCCATGTTATATTCTTCTTGTGTTACATGTAATCTGAAATACTGATAACTACTGAGAATAAAAAGACTTTGCAAGTGGAGCCTAATTCCCCTCTTTGAAATCTATCTTGTATTATTTCCTTTTCAACAAAAACTTAAGGAACTAGCGCAGAAGAGGTCTGGCTCTGTAGCCTAACTTGGTGACTGATGCACTCATAGTAGCTAACAAACTGTGAAAAAATTATTCAACAATAGAAAACAAAATAATATCACAGAAATCAGTACAAACTCAAGTGTTACAGCAAAAGTGTGTTCTTATGAACATGTTTATGAGGAGAGGTATAAAAGTGTTATAATAGTTGTTCTACATGAATTATTAAATCTATAAATGGTACTGATTACTATTCATGATGAAAAAATTTATACTTCCTATATTGTTAACTTAATGACTAACACCTGGGTAAGGGAAGGACTGACCGTTGTGACAGCAACGAGCAAGAGAAGTGAGACGAGGATGTACACCACAAGCAGCAGTACGCCCACGCCTGCCAACCCCCGCACTGCCAATGAGAGCCACACCACTTGTCATAACTCTGTCACCTGGGATATCCTGCAGCCAATGTTGTGTTGTAATACAGCTATAGTTTCTGTCTTAAATTTACAATTATGTCATGAGCGATTTCATAGTTAAAACTTAATTGAAAATCCTGATATTTCTGCAGATTAACTCAGTCAATCAAGTATGCCAGAAATGTCTAATGTAAATGACATGAACTGGCAGGTGTCTTGTATGATAAGAAAGTCTAATGTAGATGACATGAATTGGAAGGTGTCTTAAGTATGGTGGCAATATTTTAAGGAACAATCTTATGTGATTCTGTTATCATTACTTCTTTGAATACATGGTAATTACAATCTTAACAGATATGTGTGCAATGCCAGTCTTTGACTATATAGTAATTACAATCTTAACAGATATGTGTGCAATGCCAGGATGCTGAAAGAATAATCCACGCATTTTGCAACGAATTACATAAGTTTCATAATGGAAAGGTCTTACCAAAAATTCAAATTCAAACACAGAGGGATGATGGAATGGAATGCAAAGTAAATTAAACTAGTTGTGCACTCAATGTTTTTTTTAGCAACCCTATGTCTTCGATATACTGATCATTCTCTACTTTGGTCAAACCTATACAACAAACACAGACAACATATCATCATCAGTAATCAATAAAATGTCAAATCTGTATGTGTAAAGATTAGAAAGCCACCCTGTATTTGTGTAAAGAATGTATGTTCAACCCCCTTCCCTCTATTTAATAGCATCAATGTCTACCTTATGTTGGAACATTATGCAAAACATTAGGTAGACATATGAGGTAGTAGTAGTAGTTGGAAAGAACATGAGGTAGGAGCATCTGAAAACACAGTGATAGAGCTGCCCTCTGCCAGTGGTCTGCAAGGGTGAGGCACTAAAGGCTAAAAAGTGGCACCGAAGTTCAACTTGTGGAGACTCTTTTTGCCATGGTCAACCCTTACATGGAATTTCCAAAGGGAATGGGCATGAAATATAGATCTATTTATATTCATTATACTTTGTTGCTGTCTCCCGCATTAGTGAGGTAGTGCAAGGAAACAGAAAAAAGAATGGCCCAAGCCACCCACATACACATGTATACATGTATATACATAAATGCCCACACACGCACATATACATACCTATACATTTCAACGTATACATACATATACATACATACACATGTGCATATTCATTAATGCTGCCTTCATCCATTCCCGCCGCCACCCCACCACACATGAAATGGCACCACCTTACCCCCGCGTGCGCATGAGGTAGCTCTAGGAAAAGAAAACAAAGGCCACATTCGTTCACACTCAGTCGGCCACATTCGTTCACACTCAGTCTCTAGCTGTCATATGTAATGCACCGAAACCACAGTTCCCTTTCCACATCCAGGCCCCACAAAACTTTCCATGATTTACCCCAGATGCTTCACATGCCCTGGTTCAATCCATTGACAGCACGTCGACCCCGGTATACCACATCATTCCAATTCACTCTATTCCTTGCATGCCTTTCACGCTCCTGCATGTTCAGGCCCCGATCACTCAAAATCTTTTCCACTCCATCCTTCCACCTCCAATTTGGTCTCCCACTTCTCCTCGTTCCCTCCACCTCTGACACATATATCCTCTTTGTCAATCTTTCCTCACTCATTCTCTCCATGTGACCAAACCATTTCAATACACCCTCTTCTGCTCTCTCAACCAAACTCTTTTAATTACCACACATCTCTCTTACCCTTTCATTACTCAATCAAACCACCATCACACCACATATTGTCCTCAAACATCTCATTTCTAACACATCCACCCTCCTCTGTGCAACCCTATCTATGTCCCATGCCTCACAACCATCTAACATTGTTGGAACCACTATTCCTTCAAACATACCCATTTTTTCTTTTCGAGATAATGTTCTCAGCTTCCAAACATTCTTCAACTCTCCCAGGACCTTCGCCTCTTCCCCCACCCTGTGACTCACTTCTGCTTCCATGGTTCCATCCGCTGCCAAATCCATTCCCAGATATCTAAAACACTTCACTTCCTCCAGTTTTTCTCCACTCAAACTTACCTCCCAATTTACTTGCCCCTCAACCCTACTGAACCTAATAAACTTGCTCTTATTCACATTTACTCTCAGCTTTCTTCTTTCACACACTTCACCAAACTCATCACCAACTTCTGCAATTTCTCACCCGAATCAGCCACCAGCGCTGTATCATCAGCAAACAACAACTGACTCACTATATTGTGTATTTCTCTATAATCTAAGCCCTTGACAGTAATCATTACTACTATAATCATTTCATTAGATACCTAACTGCTGCTTCCCCTATTTGAAAGGCAGTGCCAGGAACAGAAGATTGGTCACATAAGCAAACTTCCATTCTCTAGCTGTCATATATGTACAATGCATCAAAACCACAGCCCCGATCCACAACCAGATCCCACAGACCTTTCTGTGGTTTCCCCCAGCCACTTCAAATGCCTTAGTTCAGTCCAATGACAGCATGTCGACCCCTATATATCACATCGTTCCAATTCACTCTATCTTGTGAATGACTTTTACCCTCCTGCATTATCATGCTCTGATCACTCAAAATCTTTTCATTTCATCCTTTCATCTGCAATTTGGGCCCCCCTTTCTCCTTGTCCCCTCCACATCTGACACACATACCCTCTATGTCAACCTCTCCTCATTCATTCTCTACATATATTCAAACCACATCAGCTCTCTCTATCAGGGTTTTCTTATTAACATACCTCTCTCTCATCCTTTTACCACTCACTCGATCAAACAAAACCATACCATACAAGTTGTCCTAATATGTTTCATTCCCAACACATTCATCCTTCGCACATCCATGCATCTTATCCATAAAACATTGTCCCGAGTACATCAATGCTCCCAAAACCTTCACCCCCTCACCCATCCTGTAACTCATTTCTGTTTCCAAAGTTCCATTTGCTGCCATGTCCACTAACAAGTATTTAAAACAATGAACTCCCTCCAAATCTTCATTCAAACTCACACCCACAACTGACTTGTCCCTTTACACTGCTAAACTTAATAACCTTGCTTTTATTCACATCTACCCTTAACTTTCTCCTTTCACACACTCTTTCAAACTCAGTCACCAGCTTCTGCAGTTTCTCACTTGAATCTGCTACCCGTGCCGTGTCATTTTCATACAACATCCGCCTCACTTGCCAAGCACCTCATCCCCTACGGACTGCATACTTATCCTCCACTCCAAGGCTTTTGCAATTACCTCCCTTGTATTATCATCATTATTATTACTAGCACTACCTTGCTAATGTAGGAAACAGCAAGTAAGTATGGAAAAAGAAAAAGAATTACTACATTATTATCTTAAATTTCCTGCCATTTTTTTCTTTCACATACTTCCCTTCTTTGTTCCCACCAGCTTCTGCTGTTTCCCATGGAGTCTACCACCAAAGACATATCATCTGTAAACAGCAACTGATTCGTCTCAAGTTTCACATGCTCTACCACACCCAACATACCATAGCTCTAACACAACTAAGAAATTAGACAACAATGGTAATATCACACATCCTTGATGCAGCCTCATCTTTGCCAGGAACTATTCACCCTCCTTCCTTACTATTCACATACATGCTTTACTCTCCCAGTAATAAAAAAAACCTTTAGTAACTTTTCATTTACCCCATATATTCTTTATATCCACCACAAATCCTTTCACTCAACCCTCTTATATGCTATCTCCAGATCCATACATCACACAAAATTCAGTATATTTCTCCAAGTATGTCTCACACAGCTTTTACAAAGCAACCATCTGGTCCATACACCCGCCACCTCTTCTGAAGCAATGGTGCTCCTCCCCAACCAGATTTTATATACATGCCACCAATGTCTTAATAACCACAATCCCAAACACCTTATCAAGCATGCTAAACAAGCTTTTAGCTTTGCAATTTGAAAATTCACTTTTGTTCTCCTTACCCTTATGTAAAAGCACAAAACACTCATTTTGCCAGTCCTCAAGCACCATACCTTGGGATGTAAATCTTGAATAGCATGAAACCAATCATCAACAATCACCCGTTCTTGAAAACCTCAAATGCAATCCCATTCCCTCCTGTCACTTTGCCACTCTTCATCTTACGCAAAACCTTGACTGCCTTCTCCCTTTTCATAATAACATTTTCCATGACTCTCCCTCTGTGCATGCCATCTCATTCCAAACACATTATAACTATACCCCCACACCATCAAACACGAATCCTTCAAAATACCCAGTACAGCTTTTTTCACCTCTTCTTTACCTGTTACTACTTCTTCTGTTATACTCACTACCATCCGATCTATTCCTTTCTTCTCTCAATGTTTACCTCCATTTAAATCATCTTATTTTGTCTGAAGTTCATCAGTACTCTCATCCAATCTTTCATTTGCCCTTTTTCAGCTCTTACTTTTCTCTCGACTTCCTGCTTCTTTCTCTTGTATGTCTCCCAATCACTAGCACTCTTCACCTACAGAGATATTCTTTACATCACCCTTTTTTCTCTCAATAGTGATCTAACTACATTACTTCACTATTCCCATGCTTTTATCACGAGCCAACATCCCACCTTCCTCAACATAAATACCTCACCTGCTCATGTAAGCAACTTTCTCTAGACCTCTTGCCACTTTCTCTTGCACATCTGATCATTTGCACCACTTTCCTGTAAGTACCAAACACACGAATCTATTTTATCTTTCACAAACAACTTCACTTAATCATCCCATCACTCATTACCTAACCTCTACTGTTTATCTAAGTATCAAATTATAAACATCTATTCTCAATCTTTCCTGGTATTTCTTCACATTTCTCTTTCCCAAGCTCACTCATTTTCACCACCCTCTTCTCACTTGTACTGTTTTCCTGTCCCAAAAAAATGCCTTAAAATTTTCACCCTTGCTTCTACCAGGTAATAGTCAGTCATCTCAACAGCTGTACCTCTTACCACATTTACATCCAGGAGTCTCTCTTTTGCATGCCAATCAATTAGTATGCAATCCAATAATGCCCTCTTTCCAACTCATCCATGTAAACTTACATATGTACCTCTTTTTAAACCAGTTATCCCAGTCCTTTTTCAGCGCAGAACTCCAAAAGCTGTTCACCATTCCTACTCACCTCATCAAATACCCTGTCCCCAATTATATCTTCAATCAGTGGCCTTAACAGGCCACTGATTGAGGACAACTCTAGTACTATGTTTGCAGAGGCTCTTACCTAATGTTCCAACTGACTTCTTATACCTAATTCTCCTACCTAATTTTCTTACCTACTTCTTAATGTTTGTACCTCATTCTCCAGCCTATATGTTCCTACCTACTACTTCTGGTACATCCCTCTCTCTCATTTACATCACCCATCATTAAAACTTGCTAACACACACTCAGGTACCCTCATCACCTTCCTGCTATGTGGACAAGCATTAATAATCACCATCTCTCACAACCCACTTTCATTTTTACCCACTTCAATCTGGAATGAACTTTCTTAAACTCTTTCACCCATTCCCACAACTCCTGGACAGAATTGCTACCCCTTCCTTAGCTCCTGTACTCACATCAACCCCTAACTTTACCTCTAAGACATTCCCAAACCATTTTACCATTCTTCACCCCTACCCTTGGGCTTTGTATCACTCAGAATCAAAGCACCCATGTTCCTTTCCTTAAACATACTTCCAACCTCTACTTTCTGTTTATCTAGGTCACATCCATACACATTTAGATAACCAAGCCTAAGCCTTCAAGAAGGATGAAAACTCCTCGTTTAGCTCCTGCTTCAGTTCCATCTTTTAGAAACTGAAAACTGAAATGGGGGAATGTCCCAGCTTCCTGTTCCCACCCCCTTAGTTGCATTCTACAACACACTGGGAATACAGAGGCAGAATTCTTTCTCCCCTATCGCAGTATTATAATAATAATTGTCATTATTAATATCATTATCATTATTAACAATACTATCATTACATTTTGTTTTTCTCACACACACTTAATTGCCCAGTTGATACGAGATTACTGACAATGAGGCTGCCAGTTGTCGAGCATTCACAGACAGTGTTATTAGCTGATCTGGAACAATTTGATCTCCAAAGATAAGTGGTCTAACATGTCAATGAACTACTTTTACTTCCATGCTAGGCTCCTAACCCTGCATTCTTCTATACATAAAAAAGAGCCTTTAATATTTACTGTTTTTTTGATGTCTTAACATTTAGGCAGCTTTGCCAATGCACTAGTTAAGAACCGTTTCCCTTTGGTTGAAGCTCTCAACTTTAGGTAGCTATGTGAAAGTGCTGTAATGCTTGTAATGACACTAAGGAATCATTCATGATAAATCTTTCCTCAATGCACCTCTTTCACGAAAAAATAATGAAACTGCTAAGTGACAAGTAGAATTCTGGCATATTTGATTAATTAACGTTATTGAGTCTGTTAAGCAGATAACTTTGCATTTACAACCCTGTGGTAACTGATCTAGAGACACCTCTCTTGTGAGTGACCAGTCAATAAAGAATTTCAGCATACCTAAGTAGTCAACAGATGCCTGTAAAAAGAATGACAATGAAATAATGCCTTTTAAATTAACCTGAACTTAGAGCTGGCTACCGGCTACCTTTCTAATAAGGTCAGAATCATATCAAATGTTGATGTATCAATATATCTAAATGTTAATCATCATACTTATCATGCAATTTAGAGAAATTCACCACACACCCAGATCTATATTATACGGATAACATGTTGACAAGAGGTAAAGGTCAACATTAATAGGGTAAGGGTCCCTGTAACGGCCAGATATAAGTCCATCCTGATGAAGCAGACAGCGCTGATAACGCTGCTCCTCCCGTATCAAAAGGTTTCCCTCCAAGCTTGATATCACCACACCAAAAGCCTGAGAAAGGAAAACAGATATTAACTGTAAGACTCTTCCATACTTTTAAAATACAATGGCTGATTGTAATGCTTCCAGTTTCTAATGACCAGGATTCATAATTACATCCTCACTGGTAATGATGCAATATTGTGAACTGATGTTTCTAGCAGTCTGAATAAGGATAAAAATATGTAAATATGCAGTATCTATCTATATATCAATAAGTATCTTCGTTATCTCATTGCCCTAGGGTGGTTGTCATGTCACAACAATGTCCAGGTTGCTCTAACCATAACCACCTCCCTCAAATGCTTCATCCTTTCACATCTTCCATAGGTCCCTCCTCGATGGGCTCCCTTACCTTACCCTCCAAGAAAGCAAGCTACCATTCCCTCAAGCAGTTTCCTTCAGCCTCACATCTGTCTATTTTCTTTGCCATCTTATCTCAGTGCATCCTCTCAACAAGACTAAACTACCATATTCATTATCTATTTATTTTACTTTGTTGCTGTCTCCCACGTTAGCGAGGTAGCGCAAGGAAACAGATGAAAGAATGGCCCAACCCACCCATATACACATGTATATACATACACGTCCACACACGCAAATATACATACCTATACATCTCAACGTATACATATAGACACCCAAAAATATATACATATATACACATGTACATAATTCATAGTCTGCGTTTATTCAACACCTGATCCACACATCCTCGACCACTTCTGAAACCACACTGCTCTTCCCCAATCTGATGCTCTGTACATGCCTTCACCCTCTCAATCAATACCCTCCCATATAATCTACCAGGAATACTCAACAAACTTATACCTCTGTAATTTGAGCACTCACAATTTCTATGTGGCACTTTACAGATGCACCCAGAAGAATTTTTTGGTGAATTCCTGATTAAGATATTCTTTATAGTATTATTGTTGCTTAAGGCAACATTTACATTAAAGGATTTAAGCAACATGGGAAGTACCGTAAAATTATTATCCAAAGGGAGAACTAAAAGATTCTTGGTGTCACTGGGAGGTCTGGGCTCAACTCTATAAAATGATTTCTTTGCCAACTTAAGGGATTTATCAATGAAAGATCTAGGGTACTTTAACTTAGATCCAATAGAATATTTCTTCTCAAACTCATCATCAATATACTCTGGACTGAAAATACGTAACGCCCTAAGAAACAGAGATTGAAATGATGATAATTCAACTATGTTATGTTGAGATGAGTAATGCTGGATATATGAGCATACATTGGCAGGTTTTCTGTATATACAGAAAACCTACCAATGTATGCTCATATATCCATTATTACTCATCTCAACATGACAAGAGTTAAATAACCTTGCTCTCATTCACATCTACTCTTAGCATTCTTCTTTCACACACTTTACCAAACGCAGTCACCAGCTTCTGCAGTTTCTCACCCGAATCAGCCACCAGTGCTGTATCATCAGCAAACAACAACTGATTCACTTCCCAAGATCTCTCATCCACAATAGACTGCATACTTGGCCCTCTCTCCAAAACTCTTGCATTCACCTCCCTAACAACCCCATCCATAAACAAATTAAGGGGAAGAGTGGTTTGGAAATGTCTTGGGAGTAAAGTCAGGGGTTAGTGAGAGGACAAGAGCAAAAGAAGGAGTACCACTACTCCTGAAGCAGGAGTTGTGGGAGTATGTGTTAAAGTGTAAGAAGGTAAACTCTAGACTGATATGGGTAAAACTGAAAGTGAATGGAGAGAGATGGGTGATTACTGGTGCCTATGCATCTGGTCATGAGAAGAAAGATCATGAGGCAAGTGTTTTGGGAGCAGCTGAGTGAATGTGTTAGGAGCTTTGATGCATGAGACTGGGTTATAGTGATGGGTGATTTGAATGCAAAGGTGAGTAATGTGGCAGTTGAGGGAATAATTGTTGTACATGGGGTGTTAAGTGCTGTAAATGGAAGTGGTGAAGAGCTTGTAGATTTGTGTGCTGAAAAAAGACTGGTCATTGGGAATACCTGGTTTAAAAAGAGAGATATACATAAGTATACATATGTAAGTAGGAGAGATGGCCAGAGAGCATTATTGGATTACGTGTTAAATGATTAGTGTGTGGAAGAGAGACTTTTGGATGTCAATGTGCAGAGGGGGGAAACTGGAGAGATGTGTGATCATTATCTTGTGGAGGAAAAGGTGAAGATATGAAGAGGTTTTCAGAAAAGAAGAGAGAATGTTGGGGTGAAGAGAGTGGTGAGAGTAAGTGAGCTTGGAAAGGAGACTTGTGTGAGGAAGTACCAGGAGAGATTGAATGCAGAATGGAAAAAGGTGAGAGCAAATGACGTAAGGGGAGTGGGGAAGGAATGAGATGTATTTAGGGAAGCAGTGATGGCTTGCACAAAAGATGCTTGTAACATGAGAAAGGTAGGAGGTGGGCATATTAGAAAGGGTAGTGTTTGGGATGAAGAAGTAAGATAGTGAAAGAGAAGAGAGAGGCATTTGGATGATTTTTGCAGGGAAATAGTGCAACTGGCAGGGAGATGTATAAAAGAAAGGGGAAGGAGGTTATGAGAAAGGTGCAAGAGGTGAAAAAGAGGGCAAATGATAGTTGGGATGAGAGAGTATCGTTAATTTTTATGGAGAAGAAAAAGATGTTTTGGAGGGAGGTAAACAAAGTGCATAAGACAAGAGAACAAATGGGAACATTGGTAAAGGGGGCTAATGGAGAGGTAATAACAAGTAGTGGTGATGTGATATGGAGATGGAGTGAGTATTTTGAAGGTTTGTTAAATGTGGCAGATATAGGGTGTTTTGGCTGTGCAAAGTGAGAGGGGTACGGAGAATGGTTTGGTAAACAGAGAAGAGGTAGGGAAAGCTTTGCGGAAGATGAAAGCTGGCAAAGCGGTGGGTTTGGAGGGTATTGCAGTGGAATTTATTTAAAAAGGGGGTGACTGTGTTGTTGACTGGTTGGTGAGGATATTCAATGTATGTATTGTTCATTGTGAAGTGCCTAAGGAATGGCAGAATACATACATAGTGCCACTGTACAAAGGCAAAGGGGATAAAGGTGAGTGTCCAAATTACAGAGGTATAAGTTTGCTGAGTATTCCTGGGAAATTATATGGGAGGGCGAAGGCATGTACAGAGCATCAGATTGCGGAAGAGCAGTATGGCTTCAGAAGTGGTAGAGGATGTGTGAATCAGGTGTCTGCTTTGAAGAATGTGTGAGAAATACTTAGAAAAACAAATGGATTTGCACGTAGCATTTATGGATCTGGAGAAAGCATATGATAAAGAGTTGATAGAGATGCTTTGTGGAGGGTATTAAGAGTATATGGTGTGGGAGGTAAGTTGCCAGAAGCAGTGAAAAGTTTTTATTAAGGATGTAAGGCATGTGTATGAGTAGGAAGAGAGGAAAGTGATTGGTTCCAAGTGAATGTTGGTTTGTGGCAGGGGTGCATGATGTCTCCATGGTTGTTTAATTTGTTTATGGATGGGGTTGTTAGGGAGGTAAATGCAAGAGTTTTGGAGGGAGGGGCAAGTATGCAGTCTGTTGTGGATGAGAGGGCGTGGGAAAGGAGTCAGTTGTTGTTCGCTGATGATACAGCGCGGTGGCTTATTCGGGTGAGAAACTGCAGAAGTTGGTGACTGAGTTTGGTAAAGTGTGTGAAAGAAGAAAGCTGAGAGTAAATGAGAATACGAGCAGGGTTATTAAGTTCAGTAGGGTTGAGGGACAAGTCAGTTGGGAGGTAAGTTTAAATGGAGAAAAACTGGAGGAAGTGAAATTTTACATATCTAGGAGTGGATTTAGCAGTGGATGGAACAGTGGAAGGGGAAGTGAATCACAAGGAGGAGGGGGGGGAGGACACGCACGAAGGTTCTGGGAGCATTGAAGAATGTGTGGAAGGTAAGAACTTTATCTCGGAGAGCAAAAATGGATATGTTTGAAGGAATAGTGGTTCCAACAATGTTATCTGGTTGCGAGCGTGGGCTATAGATAGAGTTGTGTGGAGGAGGGTGGATGTGCTGAAAATGAGATGTTTGAGGACAATATGGGGTGTGAGGTGGTTTGATCGAGTAAGTAATGATAGGAGAAGAGAGATGTGTGGTAATAAAGAGTGTGGTTGCGAGAGCAGAAGAGGGTGTATTAAAACGGTTTGGTCACATGGAGAGAATGAAGAATGACAAAGAGGATATATGTGTCAGAGGTGGACGATATGAGGAGAAGTGGGAGACCAAATTGGAGGTGGAAGGATGGAGTGAAATAGATTTTGAGTGATCGGGGCCTGAACATACAGGAGGGTGAGATGCATGCTAGGAATAGAGTGAATTGGAACAATGTGGTATACCACGGTCGACATGCTGTCAATGGATTGAACCAGGACATGTGAAGTGTCTGGGGAAAACTATGGAAAATTTTGTGGGGCCTAGATGTCTAGACGTGGAAAGGAAGCTGAGGTTTCGGTGCATTACACATGACAGCTAGAGACCAAGTGAGAACGAATGTAGTCTTTGCTGTCTTTTCCAAGCGCTAGCTCACACGCATGCATGCGGGGGGAGAGGGGGTGCCATTTCATGTGTGGCAGGGTGGCGACGGGAATGGATGAAGGCAGCAAGTATGAATATGTACATGTGCATGTACGCACATGTCTGTGTATGTATATGTATGTATACGTTGAAATGTACAGGTATGTATAAGTGCATGTGTGGGCGTTTATGTATATACATGTGTATGTGGGTGGCTTGGGCCATTCTTTCATCTATTTCCTTGTGCTACCTCACTAACGAGGGAGGCAGCGACTAAGTATTATAAAATAACAAATATATTTGTAATAAGATTTTGACTTAAAAAAAGAAGAGACTTTCATGATCACACGTTATAACTCACCAAAGCAAAAGTCCCCAGAAAGCGTAGGGTTGTAGCGGGTAACAAACAGCCCCCACACTGCAATCCGACTACCCTCCAGCATCTGCTGGGGGAGGTGCTGCTAGAAGGTATATCACTATCCGAGATGTAGGTGCTGCAAGCCCTATCACTCTTGCCTGCCATGTTGCCTCCACTAGTGGTTCAACCAGCTTATCATATGTTGCTTTTGAAGGTGGGATGTAAATCAAAAAGTTTATACATTCCTTAAACAAACATTCTGGAGGTCATGACTCAGAAATTACCCTCAATTCTAATGTTACCTTTATACAAATATCATCATACTGGATCTTCCCTTATACACAACAGTAACATGTCCCTGTCAAATTAACAAGTGATTAAGCACTGCACCTTTCATAATTACTTAAAGGGGATAAAAAGTTTTTATGTTCACCTTGACAGGATGTGTTGGCTAATACTAAATAGAAATATTCAAGACAACACCATACAATGGGATACATACACCTGACAACACTTTAAACAACACTGTACATCTTATCATATACAATAATTTAATCAAGACAAGAAAGTTAAGATGCTAGAGAGAAAGATGAGAGGTGTATGGGAATTACTTGCAGAGAAGTGTGTGTGTGATTGGGAGATGCATACCCAGCAAAAAAATTATTTTTAAACTAGTGAATGATAGGTCTCATAACGATCGCCTGGTAATTAAGAGCTTTGTATGATCTCAGAATTTTTGTCCATATGTCATATTTTGTCACTTTGAAAATATGATAATTTTTGTGCTCTGTGTACAAGAGAAAGTGGCAAAAGGTCAAGAGGGGGTTGCAAGGGTTGAACAAAAAGGTAAAATGAGAGTTAAGGTGAATAAGCTTCTAGGAGAACAAGAAAATGCTTTGGAAGATGGTACTACAAGATATGAGAGCATCAGTGAAAAGAGCAAACAAAGAAGCAGTAAAAGACAGAGAAAAAGTGAAGAGGAGATGGGACAAGCATTCTGAGGTTTAGATGAATGCATTTGAAGATAGGGTAACAAATGTGAAGTGCTTTGGGGATGTAGGTGCATAAAGTGAAACCCATGGCAATTAGTGATGAAAGCCCTGAGTTTGAAAAAATGGGTAAAGCAGGTTGAGTGGATAGGACTGCACTTAAATTTCTAGAGAAAATTGGTGCCTGATATGTTGATTTATTACTTTGGATTTTCAATATATGTATGGTTCATAGTGAAGTGCCTGGGGATTGGCGGAGCCTTAAAGTGCTACTGTATTAACGCAAGGCCAAAAGTGATTGTTTAAATTACTGTGTTATTCATTTTTCAAGTGTATCAAGTAAACTGTATAGGATTGGTGACCGACAGGTTGGTGGCTGTAAACTGCATCAGACCAGGGAGGAACAAAATTTTTTCTGGAGTGGCAAAAGATGTGTGAATCAAGTGTTTGATTAATTTGAGCAAGAAATACACACACACAGACAGAGTGAACTGTATTTGGCATTCACGGATCTGCAGAAAGCATATGATACGATTGACATAGATGCTTTGTGGAAAATGTTATGGTACAAATACATATTACAGGATGAAAGCTACTACATACAATGAAAAGTTTTTATCAAAACAATAAGACGTGTGTGAACAGGTAGAGAGGAGGGTGAGTGGATCAAGGTAAATGGGCTTGCAACAAGGGTGTGTGATGTCATCATGGCTGCTTAATCTGTTTAGGATGCAATAGGGAGGGAGGTAAATACATAGGTCTTAGAGAGAAAGGTGGGTTTGCACTTTGTTAGGGATGGGGGCTCGGGAGGTGAGTCAGTTACTGTTTGCTGATGCCTCAGCCCTGATGGTGAATTCAAGAAAGAAAATGCATTAGCTGGATTTTAAGTTGGGGATACTGTGTCTCAAAGAAGAAAGTTCTGAGTGAATGTGAATAAAGGCAAATTCACTAGCTTTTGGAGTGGAAAAAGATAAATTAGGTGAGGAGTGATTTTGAATAAAGACAACCTGGAGGAAGAAAGTTTCTGGTACTAAGAAGTGGTCATGTCAGTAAGTGAAACCATGGGGAGCTGAAGTAAGCCTTAAGATGGATGAAGGAGTGAAGGTCCTGGGCACTTTGGAGAGTATGTGGAAAGCAAGGAAATTCTCCAAGAGAAAACAAGAGCACAATGATGTTATAGTAGGTCCAATGGTAATTATGGATATGATGCATGGGCCCTTATAAAACAAATATGAGAGAGGGTGGATGTGTTTAAAACAAAATGTTTGAGGACAATCTGTGATCTGAGGAGCATTTATCAAACATGAAATGAAAGGGTAAGAGAGAGGTGTGGTATCACAAGGAGTATGTATGAGAAAGATGAGGACATTGCTGAAAAGGTTTGGAGATACTGTATGGAGAGGATGACTGAGGGTTTGCATTTTGGAAGTGAAGGGAACAAGAAATGGGGAAAATCGGGGAGCAGGTGGAAGATTGGACTGAGAGAAGCCTTGAGCATTTGGGGTCTGAATACACGAGAAGGTCTGAGACATGCATGGTATATAGTGAATTGGAGTGATGTGGTATGCAGAAAATTATGTGCTGAACTAAGGCATATGAAGCATTCAGAGGAAATTACAGAAATATCTGTGGGGGGACTGGTTGCAGATAGGGGAATCTGGATTTGGTGCATTATACATGAAAGCTAGGGAGTGGATGTCAGTAAATGAGGTGGTCTTCATTTGTTCCTGCTACTCCCACAGTATCACAGAAAACAGTGAGCTTCTATGAAAAATTTTAAATAGATATTTAATCCCAATCCACTCTAAACCAAAATATATTATCAAAAGTGTACATCACATCATAGTGTGTATGAGAATACAATAGACAACAAATCATTCAGTTAAATATGTACACTAAGAAAGTAATAAAATCAGCACAGCATAAGATGCAGTGATAGCTAAGGCTAAGCTTTAGGTACTATTGTTGCTATGACCTATCTGGAAATGTTAATCAAGTGAATTGTGCAGTTTGTGGATAAAGAATAGGACATAAACTAAAACAGTATATCTTAGATTGTGAAAAAATGGAGCCTTTTAGGAGTAGGGCTAAACTCTGTACATATAACCACATTATCCAGTGTAAACTCTAACGCATCAAGAGATCAATGTATAACATGCTATGGTACAATAAAGTATGATATATCCATGACCATAATGATACAATGTACTCAACAATATTCATTATTACACCTTGTTATAAACCAGAGTACAAGTTATAAAAAATTTCACTTTACCTAAGACACTGTCTTCACATCATAACATAGGCAATTCAAAACTCTTTAGATATCAACATTACACATCAGGGGAAACACTAAATAATGCTGAGCATAACATTACATGGGTAGAGAACAATGAATAGGAAAAGTACAACACATATAGCACAGTAGACACATCTGGTGATCTAAAATCAGTCCAACATTGGCTTAATGGCTTTTAGAACTCCATCTCAGTAAAAATAATTGGCCAAATCACATCAGACTGCCAGATTTCAAAGTATATTAATGCAGCATAATAATGGATCATAACATATGGGACAGCATACACTACAATCAAATATATAATACCTTACTATAATATACGAGTTCTTAGTAAACATCAGAAAATAACTAGTCCCGATTTTGAAAAATTCCATGATTCATTGTGATAGGATTATTGGTTGAAAACTGACTTCACTGTAACATACTGCAGCCAAAAATATAATGTTCCGGAAATTACCTCTAAGTTTAATTGTTCATAAAAAGCTGAATGCCACATAAGACTGACACAGGAGGAAGAGCACCAATTGCTCTTATATCCTTCTCATATGGTGAGTGTGAATTTGGAAGACTACATATGTAGTCATTGGAGTGATGACCTGTAACCCCTGTGCTTTAACCATGACTTTGTTGCTGGTGATACTATATTTGCATTTATCAATACATTGGATTACACGTTAATCAACAGGCATGTAAAAGAGACTTTTGGATGTTAATGTGCTGAGAGGGGCAGCTGGAGGGATGCCTGATCACTATCTGGTGGAGGCAAAGGTGAAGATTTGTAGAGATTTTCAAAAAAGAATAGAGAATGTTGGGGTGAAGAGAGTAGAGAGAGTAAGCGAGCTTGGAAAGGACACTTGTGTGAGGAAGTACCAGGAGAAATTGAGTATAGGATGGCAAAAGGTGAGAGCAATTGACATGAGGGGAGTGGGTAAGGAATAGGATGTATTCAGGGAAGTAGTGAGGGCATGTGCAAAAGATGCATGTGGCATGAGAAAGGTGGGAGGTGGGCAGATTAGAAAGGGTAGTGAGTGGTGGGATGAAAAAGTTGTTAGTGAAAGAGATAAGAGAGACATTTGGACAATACTAACAAGGACAGACAGAAAATGCCTAGGAGATGCATAAAAGAAAGCAGCAGGAGGTCAAGAGGAAGGTGCAAGGATTGAAAAAGAGGGTAAATGAGAGTTGGGGTGAGGGAGAGTAAAAAGATTGTCTTGGAAGGAGGAATATAATGTGCATAAGACAAGAGAACAAATGGGAACACCAGTGAAGGGGGCAAGGGGAGAAGGAATAACAGGTAGTGATGAAGTGTGAAGGAGATAGAGTGAGTATTTCAAAGGTTTGTTAAATAACTTTGATGACAGAGTGGCAGATGTAGGGTGCTTTGGTCAGGGTGGTGTGCAAAGAGAGGGTCAGGGAGAATGGTTTGGTTAAGAGAGAAGAGGTAGTGAAAGCTTTGCAAAAGAAATCCAGCAAGGCAGTGGGTTTGGATGCTATTGCAGTTGAATTTATCAAGAAAGGGGTTGACTGTCTTGCTGACTGGATGGTAAGGATATTCAATGTATGTATGGATCATGGTGAAGTGCCTGAGGATTGGCAGAATGTATGCATAGTGCCATCATACAAAGGTAAAGGGGATAAAGGTGAGTGAGGCATAAGTTTGTTGAGTATTCCAGGGAAATTGTATGGGAGGGTATTGATTGAGAGGTAAAGGCATGAACAGAGCATCAGATTGGGGAAGAGCACTGTGGTTTCAAAAGTGGTAAAGGATGTATAGATCAGGTGTTTGCTTTGAAGAATGTACGTGAGAAATACTTAGAAAAACAGATGGGACAAGTTGATTAGAATGTACTTTTGAATGGAAAAAAATTGGAAGTGAAGTGTTTTAGATAATGGGAGTGGACTTAGCAGTGAATGGAACCATGGAAGTGGGAGTCACAGGGTGGGGTTAGGGGATGAAGGTTCTCGGAGTGATGAAGAAAGTGTGGAAGGAGAAAATGTTATCTCGGAGCAAAAATGGGTATGTTCGAAGGAAAAGTAGTTCCAATATTATAAGGTAGCGAGGCATGGAATATAAATAGGATTGTACAGAGGATGAATATGTTAAAAATGACATATTTGAGGACTATATGTGGTGTGAGGTGGTTTGATCGAATAAGTAATAAAGGGTAAGAGAGATGTGTGGAAATAAAAGTGTGGTTGAGAGAGCAGAAGAGGGTGTGTTGAAATGGTTTGGACATATGGAGAGAATGGGAGAGGAAAGATTGACAAAGAGGACATGTGTGTCAGAGGTGGAGAGAACAAGAAAAAGCTGGAGACCAAACTGGAAGTGGAAGGATGGAGTAAAAAAGATTTTGAGCAATTGGGGCCTAAGCATACAGGAGGGTGAGAGGCGTGCAAGGAATAGAGTGCATTGGAATGTTGTGTTATACTGGGTCTGACGTGCTGTCAATGGACTGAACCAGGGCATGTGAAACATTTGGGACAAACCATGGAAAGGTCTGTGGGCCCTGAATGTGGATAGGAAGCTGTGGTTTTGGTGCATTACACATGACAGCTAGAAGCAATATGAAAGGATGTGGCCTATTGTTTTCCTGGCGCTACCTTGCTTAAGTAGGGGAGAAGCGATGCTGTTTCCAGTGGGAAGGGGTAGCCCCAGGAATGGATGAAGGCAAGCAAGTATGAATATGTAAATGTGTATGTATGTATATGTCTGTGTATGTATATGTGCATGTAAAGGCATTTATGTGTATATATGTGTACATTTGTGGATGAACCATTCTTCATCTATTTCCTGGTGCTACCTCAGAGATGTGGGAAACCGATAATGAAAAAACAATAATACATGAATGCAAGTTCTGAAGGCTACAATTTATGAAATACTGTTAAATATAAAACTTGTTTCTTTGTTATATCTTTACAAAATCACACTGTTTTACATTCTTCATTATGTTTTTTGACTAGATAAGAAAATTGGGCCAAAAAAAATACTTAATGGACAAAGGATCACTTCCCATTGGTCCTTGAGGGATGCTGTACACTTCACTGAAGATCTACAAGGTATTACTATTGCCATTAATGGCCCACCAGCAGGTGGTAATGGCAATGATATTGAACAAGATGACGATAACCTAGATGATGAAACCACGATGCCAAAAGAGTGAGAGTGAAGTTGTGTTTTAAGAGAAACCTGTTGAAAATATCTCTACAAATTGAAAGAAACAAAGAAGAGATGTCAAAATGGAAATGCAGCTATAATGCTCCTCTGCCAGACCTGATCCAAGATGAACAGGAAATTGCAACACAGATCCTTCTATAAAAAAAAAAAAAAAAAAAAAACTTGGAGTGTATGGGTGGTCTGTTTTTGAAAAAGTGTTTCAGAATATGGTCAGTCATCTTGTCTGCAAGACAATATAAGTATGCTAAGAGAGACTGTAACATCCCAAGCTTCAAATATCATGCAAAGAAATGGGCAATTTTCTCGGTTTATTACTGCTTCATGGGTACAGCCTTCGCACAAGTGAGAAAGATTATTGGAGTAAATCACCTGATCTATCCTGTTGAGCTTTTGCAGAAAATGAGTTGCAACTGTTTCCTGCAGATCAAACATGTACTTCATTCAGCTGATACTCAGTCAATTGGTTCAGAGAAAATGGCAAAGATCAATCCTCTCTATGAAATTCTAAACCAGATTAATGATGTATGGTGAACTTCATGAACACCTTAGCATTGGATAGCCAACCAGGTCTGGCTTCAAATGCTGGGTAATTCCTAGCTCGAATGGAATGCCTTACAGGGTTACCACATATGAAGGAAAGGATGGAAAGCACAGCAAAGAGACTCCTCTTGGTACATGTGTTGTTATGAATGGTCTCAAAAGTATGTGAAAATCCAACCTCTTACCACATTTTCTTTGATAACTTTTTTACATCCTATGATCTAATTTCAGATCTGAAATCTCTTGGATATAGGGATACTGGCACATTAAGGGCAAATCACGAAAGGGTGTGTAGTGATGAGTGTAGCAGAGATGAAAAAAATGAGATTCATATGATTATAGATCAGATGAAGATGTCAAGATAGACAGATGTAGTAATGCTAGTGTAGTTGCTCCAGTTACACAAGTAAAACAATGGGAGAAAAGCAAGGACCAGTAATGATATCCCAGCCACAAGTTGCACATTACAACAGTGGAATGGGTGTAGTAGTTCTCATGGACAGAGCACTGTCTGATTACAGGTCAGCAATCAGTGGAAAGAAATGGTGCTGGCCTCTGCTTGTAAATGCTGTAAACAGAAGTTTACAGTTGGAAAGTTTATCAGCTGAGCTCACATGATCAAATAAAGCAAAAAGACTTCCGACGATGCTTAGATGCAGTAATGCTAAAGCAGTCAAAGCCAAAGCCAAGAGCAGTATCATCACCTGGTCCCTTGTATTCTGTCCCAGTTGAAGTAAGGACAGACAACTGAAACCACTACCCACAGAGCTGTCCAGTAAGACGCTACACTGTGTGCAAGAAAAATTGTAAGATTCAATGTGGAAAATGGAATAAGTTAATGCATTTGAACAACTGCTTTCATTAATACCATGAGAAGTAGCTTTATGATGCCCTAACAATATTGTCAGTTTTCTTTGGATTCTTTGTAATCTAGAGATGAGATATTTTCTTTCAAGATTTTTGGTTCTATTTTTTTTTTTTTTTTTTTTTTTTACAAATGATGAATTGCACTGTATGACTGCAATAAACTCTATTGATGGAAATATATATACTAGTATGAATTTATGAAAAATGAAATTTTTGGTTTGTAAAGATATAAAATACAATACTGAATTTCATTTTTCTTTGTTCTTGATATTAGGAATTCCCTCAACCAAACCAACGGAGAATTTACTGTGATACCTTGTGTCATAATAGTGTTGTATATCTAAAAGGAGCAAAAATAAAAAAAAAAAATCATCATACAAGTAGAAAGACTGGAAAGCACGTAATGGTAGAACACATCCCCAGTACCACCCAATGACTATATATGTAGTCATGACAATTTTGACGGCATAAAATAATCAATCACCAAAATAGGGTAATATTATTATCTTGATTATTATAATTGCTGTGGTATTGCGGTTGGAATTTATCAAAAAAGGGGGTGACTGTATTGTTGACTAGTTGGTAAGGTTATTTAATGTATGTATGACTCATGGTGAGGTGCCTGGGAATTGGCAGAATGCTTGCATAGTGCCATTGTACAAAGGCAAAGGGGATAAAAGTGAGTACTCAAATTACAGAGGTATAAGTTTGTTGAGTATTCCTGGGAAATTATATGGGAGGGTATTGACTGAGAGGGTGAAGGCATGTATTGGGGAAGAGCAGTGTGGTTTCAGAAGTGGTAGAGGATGTGTGGATCAGGTGTTTGCTTTGAAGAATGTATGTGAGAAGTACTTAGAAAAGCAAATGGATTTATGTGTAGCATTCATGGATCTGGAGAAGGCATAGAGTTGAAAAGAGATGCTCTGTGGAAGGTATTAAGATATATGGTGTGGGAGGCAAGCTGCTAGAAGCAGTGAAAAGTTTTTATCGAGGATGTAAGGCATGTGTACGTGTAGGAAGAGAGGAAAGTGATTCATTCTCAGTGAATGTAGGTTTGCGGCAGGGGTGTGTGATGTCTCCATGGTTGTTTAATTTGTTTATGGATGGGGCTGTCAGGGAGGTGAATGCAAGAATTTTGGAAAGAGGGGCAAGTATGTAGTCTGTTGTGGATGAAAGAGCTTGGAAAGTGAGTTAGTTGTTGTTCGCTGATGATACAGCGCTGGTGGCTGATTCGTGTGAGAAACTGCAGAAACTGGTGACTGAGTTTGGTAAAGTGTGTGAAAGAAGAAAGTTGAGAGTAAATGTGAATAAGAGCAAGGTTATTAGGTACAGTAGGGTTGAGGGTCAAGTCAATTGGGAGGTAAGTTTGAATGGAGAAAAACTGGAGGAAGTGAAGTGTTTTAGATATCTGGGAGTGGATTTGGCAGCGGATGGAACCATGGAAGCGGAAGTGAATCATAGGGTGTGGGAGGGGGCGAAAGTTCTGGGAGCGTTGAAGAATGTGTGGAAGTTAAGAACATTATCTCGGAAAGCAAAAATGGGTATGTTTGAACGAATAGTGGTTCCAACAATGTTATATGGTTGCGAGGCGTGGGCTATGGATAGAGTTGTGCGCAGGAGGGTGGATGTGCTGGAAATGAGATGTTTGAGGACAATATGTGGTGTGAGGTAGTTTGATCGAGTAAGTAATAATAGGGTAAGAGAGATGGGTGGTAATAAAAAGAGTGTGGTTGAGAGAGCAGAAGAGGGTGTTTTGAAATGGTTTGGTCACATGGAGAGAATGAGTGAGGAAAGATTGACCAAGAGGATATATGTGTCAAAGGTTGAGGGAACGAGGAGAAGTGGGAGACCAACTTGGAGGTGGAAAGATGGAGTGAAAAAGATTTTGAGTGATCAGGGCCTGAACATGCAGAAGGGTGAAAGGCATGCAAGGAATAGAGTGAATTGGAACGATGTGGTATACTGGGGTCGACGTGCTGTCAATGGATTGAACCAGGGCATGTGAAGTGTCTGGGGTAAACCATGGAAAGTTCTATGGGGCCGGGATGTGGAAAGGGAGCTGTGGTTTCAGTGCATTATTACACGACAGCTAGAGACTGAGTGTGAACGAATGTGGCCTTTGTTGTCTTTTCCTAGCGCTACCGCGCGCACATGCGGGGGGAGGGGGTTGTTATTTCATGTGTGGCGATGGAAATGAATAAGGGCAGACATTATGAATTATGTACATGTGTAAATATGTATATGTCTCTGTGTGTATATATATGTATACGTTGAGATGTATAGGTATGTATATGTGTGTGTGTGGACGTGTATGTATATACATGTGTATGTGGGTGGGTTGGGCCATTCTTTCATCTGTTTCCTTGCGCTACCTCGCTAACGCAGGAGACAGCGGCAAAGCAAAACAAATAAATATATAAACAAATATATATCCCTGGGGATAGGGGAGAAAGAATACTTCCCACGTATTCCCTGCGTGTCGTAGAAGGCGACTAAAAGGGAAGGGAGCGGGGGGCTGGAAATCCTCCCCTCTCAATTTTTTTTAATTTTCCAAAAGAAGGAACAGAGAAGGGGGCCAGGTGAGGATATTCCCTCAATGGCCCAGTTCTCTGTTCTTAACGCTACCTCGCTAACGCGGGAAATGGCGAATAGTTTGAAAAAAAAAAAATAAACAAATAATATTTGCTGTCTCCTGTGTTAATGAGGTAGCACAAGGAACCAGATGAGTAATAGCCCAACCCACCCACTTGCACATGTATATACATAAAGGCCCACACACGCACATGTATATACATACATATACATTTCAACATATACATACACAGACACATACATATACACATGTACATATTCATAATTGATGGCTTCATCCATTCCCGTCGCCACCCTGGCACACATGTAGTGGCATCCCCCTCACCAGTGAGGGAGTGCCAGGAACATACAAAAAGGCCACATTTGTTCACACTCTGTCTCTAGCTGTCATGTATAATGCACCGAAACCACGGCTCCCTTTCTACATCCAGGCCCCTCAGACCTTCCCAGATGCTCCACATGCCCTAGTTCAATCCACTGACAGCACGTCCACCCCGGTATACCACAATGTTCCAATTCACTCTATTCCTTGCATGCCTTTCGCCCTCCTGTATGTTCAGACCCAGATCGTTCAAAATCTTTTTCACTCCATCCTTCCACCTCCAATCTGGTCTCCCGCTTCTCCTTGTTCCCTCCACCTCTGACACATCTATCCTCATTGTCGTTAATCTTTCCACACTCAATCTCTCCATACGTCCAAAACATTTCAACACACCCTCTTCTGCTCTCTCAACCACTCTTTATTACCAAATATCTCTCTTACCCTTTCATTACTTAATCAAGGGTCAAGTTAATTGAGAGGTAAGTTCAAATGTAGCAAAACTGGAGGAAGTGAAGTGTTTTAGATATCCAGGAGTGGACTTGGCAGCAGATGGAACCATGGAAGTGGAAGTGAGTCACAGGGTGGGGAGGGGGCGAAGGTTCTGGGAGAGTTGAAGAATGCGTGGAAGGCGAGAGCATCATCTTGGAGAGCAAAAATGGGTATGTTTGAAGGAATAGTGGTTCCAACAATGTTATATGGTTGAGGCATGGGCTTTAGATAGGGTTGTGCGGAGGAAGGTGTTTGTGTTGGAAATGAAATGTTTGAGGACAATACGTGTGAGGGTAATATCTATCCCTTAATATGACCAATTACAATAAAATACTTAAAAATAGGCAAGAATTTTGAAAATATTTAGAAAGGTTGGGTTTGGATGGGTAACCACAGGATACCACAAAAAAAAACTGTATATTGAGATGAAAAGTATGTTAATAAACTCTTTAAACTGTACAAGAAAGATTTACACCAAAGGAGCATAATTTGTATTAGTTTTCCCTTATCTAGATAGATATAATGGGTATGAGGTTACGTAAAATGTGAAGTAAAACAAAATGAAATACAAGTACAGATGAAAAGAACCTAGGAACTTATCTAACTTCACGCTGAGGCCGAGATTTGCCTTAATATTGAGCATCAAACTCGAAATATATCAAAGATACTGTCATCTTCCTTCTGCATATTAAGTGCACGCATCTGCAGGAAGTAAACACACTAAGGAAACAATATACACCAAGTAACAAACTTCAAAAGTGAACACAAATGAAATATACATAATTTTTCAAATAACACTGAATATATAATACATCTAGGTTGACAGGGGAGGTATGGTGAGGATTATATTGGGTCTGTTGACTTCTACAAGTGTTTTTCTTACTTTTACCCCACTTTATTGTCCATAACCACAGATCTCCCATATGCAAAAATTTATTATCATCACATCATACACTGTAACGCTTTAAGTCATGTTCCTGATTCATACTTCACTTCTTTTATGAATAACAAGTCCATCAATACACAGTTTCTCCAAATCGTATATCATATCAGTGGTCTTTTAAACTGGCGCTTACCCAAGCCACACTACCCAACAACAATGTGCAATCAAAATATTCATCACATTAGAGACAACTATGTGCAAGTGTTTTGACCGACTTACAACGATAGTTAACGGCAATAGCAGTGGCAGAATATGTCAGCAAGGGCAGTAACAGCTGCACGAGTGAAGTAAGTAGACAGTATCTAATGTGCCAGGCAGGGCAAGTTGGCACAGAGCCGACACGAAGCCATGCCTCAACACGTCCACATTCCCACGTGTTGATCCACACGCACACAACCACACATACTCAGTCTTTCCCCAGTATTATTAAAACAGTTATGTTATTCATTTATCTTTTTTCGAGTTTGGGGTGATGATGTGTAGTACAGAAACTTAAAGCCGAGTGAAACATATCGCTTATATAACAGTAACATGGACAATTGAAGGGGATTATATTAAAAAGACGAAATGAGGTGAATGGTTAACAAAGTGATAATTAGGAATGATATCCTTTTACTATTCTGTTGTAATAAAGATCATCAATATAAAGACAGCAATACTAAGCAATTAAGGCAATCTCCAAGTCAATTTAAGCAAGCTAAGAAGACAATCTTTACCTTCAGTCATCATGCTGACCAACACAATGGTGGGTAAACATTAAGGGTTGCTATATATATATATATATATATATATATATAGGGGATAGGGGAGAAAGAATACTTCCCACGTATTCCCTGCGTGTCGTAGAAGGCGACTACAAGGGAAGGGAGCGGGGGGCTGGAAATCCTCCCTTTTTTTTTTTTTTTTTCCAAAGGAAGGAACAGAGAAGGGGGCTGGAAGAGGATATTTCCTCAGAGGCCCAGTCCTCTGTTCTTAACGCTACCTCGCTGACGCGGGAAATGGCGAATAGTATGAAAGAAAAAGAAATATATATATATATATATATATATATATATATATATATATATATATATATATATATATATATATATATATATATAATTTAAAGCCACAAAAGATATACGACTGATGACCTGAAATTAGTCTAACCTTAGCACTTCATGGCTTTTACAAAAGCTCCACTTTATTGAAAACATGACGGCAGACTCTGTGAACTTAACAAATATGGAGCCTCCATAAGACTTAATAACTCAAATGATAAATTCAACAACCACAAATGAGGAGGAACAACTTAAATTATGATCAGCTACAGGCACAAGGGTCCTCAGTACTCGTCAAGTCCACATAACACATTCAATATTATTTTCATCATTGGTGTTAATAATACACCTTTACGACGTCACGTTGCCCACTTCACGGTTCGTTGTATCTGTGACAATCTTCAAAGTCCCATTTTGGGTTCAAACGGCGGCCCAAACAGACCGACTTGGATGCTACCCGTCAACCCTTCTCATGACCAGCGACGCGACGTGACCTAGGTTAACTTGTACACGAGTAAATTTGAATTACCTCTAACATGTAGAAGTGTACGATTTTCAGCTACATTTGGCCTCAGGAACATTCCTCTTTGTATCCGGCAGTAATCTGCCAACATAGGGGTCACACTTTCCTTGATACCGCTTAAGACTGGTTGGATACTGGTTTAACAAGTCCAAAATGTACTGGTGAACTCTTTCGCCGTACTCCACTCCCGACGACACCAAGATTTTCCGGGAAAAATCTTAAGTGCGAATCCTAAAAGAGGATATTTAAACTCAATAAAGTCAATAAATCTTTTACATCACATTAGTTTTCTGATCTGTGATTCCCCAAAATATCTTTTGCAAACTCTCTTAAATGACTGACAGCCATGCAGTTCTTTCCAACTTCAATTAGCTCTTCATCGAACTTTTCATTTCAAAGCAGTTCCCTGATCTGTGGTCCTACAAAACACCGTCCTTGATTTGTTCATTACTGCCTCTGGGTGATTTATTCCTCAAATATGACAGTTTCTTATCACCAGACTCATCGTCACTCTTATCCTGGTCACCCACTTTACAACCAATGGCCATAGCATTATTTACAGGGTGAATTTTTTTTTTTTTTTGTTGCGATATGAATGTCAATGCACCGCAGATGTAGCAGAAAGAATTCAGACAACACAGTTTCTCGTCATTATAATGATGGATGGGTCATCAGCACAACACTTGAATACACAAACGTAAATGCTGTCACCATAGATAAAACGACACTGTTTACACTTTGAGTTCTAGCCTGCAACAGAGTACCTCAACTTTTTAATTCGTTGTATGTTAGGATTGAAAATCCGCTAATTGTAATAGTTTGTTATTTTTGTCAGATATCAAGTAAGAAAGGTACAACATTAAAGTGAGCTTTTTGTGTCTTCCCTTATTGTTCTGCAGTATAGTTCAGCTATCTATGAATAACCAAACATTCTTGATTAATGGACCTTAACTAAGCTGAGTGGCTTAAAGTATCTGTAGGTGTTTGATTGCTTTGGTTACATTGTTGGAATACAGAAAGAACAATGTAACACAGGTCATATTATGGAATAAGTTCAGGAAAGCAAGATTATGTTGAAAATGAATGAAGCCAAAACTAAACTTGGTTGAGATAGGTCAGGCCCAACAAGAGAATGGGGACACTGGGGTTAGCAAAATTCTCAAGGTATGGGCCTGTGGGGCATCAGCAAGAGGTGAGATGAAATATGAAAATATAAATAAAAATATTGATCAAATAACAGAAAATATAATTAGTAATCGTGAATTGTATCGTGATTATCACTTGTTGCTGTCTTTTATGTTGCATGGGCCACTCGGCCTCTTATTATAGGAGGCTATATGCCAGTCTTTCTCCCAGTTCAGCATTATTTCTTGGCAGCCCTTGCTAAGGTAATGGTAATTAAAACATAGAAACAGTTGAATTATTTATTACTTTTAAGTCTTTTTATTTCATCTTTATGAAACGGAGGAAGTTCCCTGCTAATACCCTAGGCAACCAGTTTGTATCTTCAGGCACATATGACCTTGCCTAAACATGGACCTTATCTTGGTAAAGTTTTGGGTCCATGTTTAGTGTTGGCTTTTTGTTGATGGATGATCATGTACCTTTATTTAGATATGTATATTAATGAACATTTCATATTCCCATAAAAAATGGTGACTCTATCCTAAATTTCATGCCACACAGGTGAAAAACATAGTCTGTGTGCATGTGCTGCACATCCACACCTTGTGTAAGCTTTAGGTCTGGCTTCAATTCTGAACCACTATTTAATGTACATTATATATCTTTATATGTAGTTGTATATGAATAATCAGTTATGCATCAGACCAAATGGAGGTTAGCTGTTAGTAACAATCATCATTCCTTGAATGCAAACTTTGTAAGCAGATATTATCTATTTTCATGCCCCCACCTTACCTTTCATCCAAAATGGCTGTGGGAAATGCATACTTTTGTCTGTGCCATGTCAGTTACAAGGAAATAAAAACTACCCTCTTCTGTGCATCTCTAATATTATACCTGTTTTATGTGCTAACTGTAATTCATAAATGCAGGTGAAAGGAGTAAGAAGACATGGCAGCATCATACCCCTTGGTGAAAGATGACCTCCCAGATGAGAATATACAACCTTATCTTGATATGGTTCTCAAAAAAGCTGAGTTGGAGACAAAAAAAGTGGCAGAAATGAAATTTTCAGAGGTTAGTGGTGAGGCAATATTTTCTGTAAAGTGTCTGTTAATCTGTATGAAATCAATACAAATAACAGATAATGATCAAGTATGGACTGCAGTAAAAGAAATAAAAGACAAAAGAATGTCATTATTCTTTATTTCTAACTTCACTTCCAGTTATGTGATATGGATCAGTTACATAAAGCCTCTGTTAGACTGTATGCATAATTTTTTGAGGGAATATTTTGCAGAACTTGATTCCCTTACCCTTAACTTAAAGGTTAGCAGATAATCTAGGGATGCTTGACTTCTTAAAGGAGGATTGTCAGACCATCATGTGTAGATACTTGATGAGTTCTAAAAGGGGAGCATAGAAAAAATAAGGTAGAAAGAGATGAAGGTATTACCAGAAGTGAGTGGTTGAAAACGGGTCACATCAAGAGGTACTAAGTAGAAACCTGAGTAAGACTTTAGAAGGAGAACATAGGAGTGATTGAGATGCCTGAACAATGAAATTTTTTTTTTGATGTTGTAAAGTTGAAGAAAATGATAGTGAAATTACGATTTGGAAAAGACAGGAGAAAAAGAGAGGTTATCAAACTTATACAAATGGGAAGTTAGGAGAGAAGTTAGAAGAAAATAGTTGAATATAAGGTACTGAAGGAGAAATCTAAGTTGGCTGTGAAAAACAGGAGGAAGAGGTTAGTTGAGGAGTAAAGAAAGGTGAATCAGAATTTTGTTGAAAATAAAGGAATACATTAGAGTAGGGGTAGGTGAACAATAAAAGACTAAGTGTGGGGAGAAATTAAAGATGCCGATGACTGATTAATGTCCAAGCAACAGGAGATACAAGAGATGGAAGGAATTTTATGAAGTGCTGCTGAATTTTAGATGTTGGAAGTGAATGTCATAGTCACTGTTAACTCTATCACCAAAATAGACTGTGTCTTCACCTTCCCCTACTTGTGTGTCAGCTTCAGGTGAAGCAAAAGGAACATCTTCAGATGGCATTGATAAAAACGTCAGTACAGGTTTTAAATATATCAATGAGAGTAAGCATTTATAGAAAAAAAGTGGAAAACTAATAAGATTAAATTTGCCATGAAAAGTACATTATTTACCAAACATTTGTTTGAGACTGAAAATTCCAGTAGTATGATATGGGAGTGACTTGAGTGGATGGGTTATTCTCTCTTTGTTATGTTTTAGCATCAAATGAGACTATTATGATGTTTACTGCTGTCTGTATTGTGGGACCTTTCAGACTAGATAATTACCAAACATACATTGAGAAAATTATTAATCTGTGATTTAGGGTTGCTATTGGGCAAGGGTGACTGTGTGGAGATATTTGCATGAAAATTACTTGGTGGCTTAAGATTGTAGAAAGTTTGGAATTGGAAAATGAGTATGTGTAGGCAGGGTGAAATGCCAAAACACATGAAGGATATTGTGAGAGAATTTGGAAATGTCTAACAAGTTGAAAGTAAATGCTTACAAGAAGAAAGTGGGAGTGTTTTCAAAAAGGGAGTCAGATCCTGAGATGAGACTGCATTGTAAAATGGGGAGTAGGCCATAACGGATATGGATAGTTTATATGTCATGGGTAAGACAGAAGCACAGTTTGATTGCTTGGAAATACAAAGGGTGTAATGAAGGAATCTGCAGATGTATAGAAATGAATCCTGTTGTTTGGATGAGTTTCTTCATGGTTCATCATCATAGGGTGTGAAAGATGTAAAATGGATTTTGACTTATTGAAGAGTAATTTTGTTTTTATATATTTTTTGAACATTTCTTATTCTTCCTTCCAGTTTAAAAATAGATTGAAAGATCTGGAGAGTGCTTACTCTACAGCTTTATATGAACTTCATACTCACATGGAGAAAGTCATCTCATTGGTCTATTCTTGGGATGCTGAATTTAAAAAGGTATTTGTGAAGTATCATTACCACAGTTCTTAATTATATACAGACATATATATATATATATATATATATATATATATATATATATATATATATGTACGTGTAGGAAGAGAGGAAAGTGATTGGTTTTCAGTGAATGTAGGTTTGCGGCAGGGGTGTGTGATGTCTCCATGGTTGTTTAATTTGTTTATGGATGGGGTTGTTAGGGAGGTAAATGCAAGAGTTTTGGAAAGAGGGGCAAGTATGAAGTCTGTTGGGGATGAGAGAGCTTGGGAAGTGAGTCAGTTGTTGTTCGCTGATGATACAGCGCTGGTGGCTGATTCATGTGAGAAACTGCAGAAGCTGGTGACTGAGTTTGGTAAAGTGTGTGGAAGAAGAAAGTTAAGAGTAAATGTGAATAAGAGCAAGGTTATTAGGTACAGTAGGGTTGAGGGTCAAGTCAATTGTGAGGTGAGTTTGAATGGAGAAAAACTGGAGGAAGTGAAGTGTTTTAGATATCTGGGAGTGGATCTGGCAGTGGATGGAACCATGGAAGCGGAAGTGGATCATAGGGTGGGGGAGGGGGCGAAAATTCTGGGGGCCTTGAAGAATGTGTGGAAGTCGAGAACATTATCTCGGAAAGCAAAAATGGGTATGTTTGAAGGAATAGTGGTTCCAACAATGTTGTATGGTTGCGAGGCGTGGGCTATGGATAGAGTTGTGCGCAGGAGGATGGATGTGCTGGAAATGAGATGTTTGAGGACAATGTGTGGTGTGAGGTGGTTTGATCGAGTGAGTAACGTAAGGGTAAGAGAGATGTGTGGAAATAAAAAGAGCGTGGTTGAGAGAGCAGAAGAGGGTGTTTTGAAGTGGTTTGGGCACATGGAGAGGATGAGTGAGGAAAGATTGACCAAGAGGATATATGTGTCGGAGGTGGAGGGAACAAGAAGAGGGAGACCAAATTGGAGGTGGAAAGATGGAGTGAAAAAGATTTTGTGTGATCGAGGCCTGATCATGCAGGAGGGTGAAAGGAGGGCAAGGAATAGAGTGAATTGGAGCGATGTGGTATACCGGGGTTGACGTGCTGTCAGTGGATTGAATCAAGGCATGTGAAGCATCTGGGGTAAGCCATGGAAAGCTGTGTAGGTATGTATATTTGCGTGTGTAGACGTATGTATATACATGTGTATGGGGGGGGGTTGGGCCATTTCTTTCGTCTGTTTCCTTGCGCTACCTCGCAAACGCGGGAGACAGCGACAAAGTATAAAAAAAAAAATATATATATATATATATATATATATATATATATATATATATATATATATATATATATATATATGGCTATGGAAATTATAAATTTCCCTTTTCCATAGCCAGAGGTTGAACCATTATGTGACATTCATTTTCTCATTTCATTTCAAGCGAGAAGTTTCAGTTTTCTAAATTATTTCTTACTTTTTTCATATGTATATATATGTATATGTGTGTGTGTTTGTATATGTGCATGTGTGTGTGTGTATGTATATATATATATGTATATATATATATATTATCCATGGGGATAGGGGTGAAAGAATACTTCCCACGCATTCCTCGCGTGTCGTAGAAAGCGACTAGAGGGGACGGGAGCGGGGGGCCAGAAATCCTCCCCTCCTTGTATTTTTTTAACTTTCTAAAATGGGAAACAGAAGAAGGAGTCACGCGGGGAGTGCTCATCCTCCTTGAAGGCTCAGACTGGGGTGTCTAAATGTGTGTGGATGTAACCAAGATGTGAAAAAAGGAGAGATAGGTAGTATGTTTGAGGAAAGGAACCTGGATGTTTTGACTCTGAGTGAAACGAAGCTCAAGGGTAAAGGAGAAGAGTGGTTTGGGAATGTCTTGGGAGTAAAGTCAGGGGTTAGTGAGAGGACAAGAGCAAGGGAAGGAGTAGCAGTACTCCTGAAACAGGAGTTGTGGGAGTATGTGATAGAATGTAAGAAAGTAAATTCTCGATTAATATGGGTAAAACTGAAAGTTGATGGAGAGAGATGGGTGATTATTGGTGCATATGCACCTGGGCATGAAAAGAAAGATCATGAGAGGCAAGTGTTTTGGGAGCAGCTGAATGAGTGTGTTAGTGGTTTTGATGCACGAGACCGGGTTATAGTGATGGGTGATTTGAATGCAAAGGTGAGTAATGTGGCAGTTGAGGGAATAATTGGTATACATGGGGTGTTCAGTGTTGTACATGGAAATGGTGAAGAGCTTGTAGATTTATGCACTGAAAAAGGACTGGTGATTGGGAATACCTGGTTTAAAAAGCGAGATATACATAAGTATACGTATGTAAGTAGGAGAGATGGCCAGATCCAAAACATCAAAAAAGTCTCTCTTTCGCGCGCCTGTCAATTAACATCTTTTTCACTCCATCTTTCCACCTCCAATTTGGTCTCCCTCTTCTCCTCGTTCCCTCCACCTCCGACACATATATCCTCTTGGTCAATCTTTCCTCACTCATTCTCTCCATGTGCCCAAACCATTTCAAAACACCCTCTTCTGCTCTCTCAACCACGCTCTTTTTATTTCCACACATCTCTCTTACCCTTACGTTACTTACTCAATCAAACCACCTCACACCACACATTGTCCTCAAACATCTCATTTCCAGCACATCCATCCTCCTGCGCACCACTCTATCCATAGCCCACGCCTCGCAACCATACAACATTGTTGGAACCACTATTCCTTCAAACATACCCATTTTTGCTTTCCGAGATAATGTTCTTGACTTCCACACATTCTTCAAGAAGAAAGTTAAGAGTAAATGTGAATAAGAGCAAGGTTATTAGGTACAGTAGGGTTGAGGGTCAAGTCAATTGGGAGGTGAGTTTGAATGGAGAAAAACTGGAGGAAGTGAAGTGTTTTAGATATCTGGGAGTGGATCTGGCAGCGGATGGAACCATGGAAGCGGAAGTGGATCATAGGGTGGGGGAGGGGGCGAAAATATATATATATATATATATATATATATATATATATATATATATATATATATTATATATATATTATATATATATTATATTATACTTTGTCGCTGTCTCCCGCGTTTGCGAGGTAGCGCAAGGAAACAGACGAAAGAAATGGCCCAACCCCCCCCATACACATGTATATACATACGTCCACACACGCAAATATACATACCTACACAGCTTTCCATGGTTTACCCCAGACGCTTCACATGCCTTGCTTCAATCCACTGACAGCACGTCAACCCCGGTATACCACATCGCTCCAATTCACTCTATTCCTTGCCCTCCTTTCACCCTCCTGCATGTTCAGGCCCCGATCACACAAAATCTTTTTCACTCCATCTTTCCACCTCCAATTTGGTCTCCCTCTTCTCCTTGTTCCCTCCACCTCCGACACATATATCCTCTTGGTCAATCTTTCCTCACTCATCCTCTCCATGTGCCCAAACCACTTCAAAACACCCTCTTCTGCTCTCTCAACCACGCTCTTTTTATTTCCACACATCTCTCTTACCCTTACGTTACTCATTCGATCAAACCACCTCACACCACACATTGTCCTCAAACATCTCATTTCCAGCACATCCATCCTCCTGCGCACAACTCTATCCATAGCCCATGCCTCGCAACCATACAACATTGTTGGAACCACTATTCCTTCAAACATACCCATTTTTGCTTTCCGAGATAAGGAAAGCAAAAATAGAGTGAATTGGAGCGATGTGGTATACCGGGGTTGACGTGTTGTCAGTGGATTGAATCAAGGCATGTGAAGCGTCTGGGGTAAACCATGGAAAGCAGTGTAAGTATGTATATTTGCATGTGTGGACGTATGTATATACATGTGTATGGGGGGGGGGGCCATTTCTTTCTTTCGTCTGTTTCCTTGCGCTACCTCGCAAACGCGGGAGACAGCGACAAAGTATAAAAAAAATATATATATATATATATATATATATATATATATATATATATATATATATATATATATATATATTTTATTTTGCTTTGTTGCTGTCTCCCACATTTGTGAGGTCGCACAAGGAAACAGACGAAAGAAATGGCGCAACCCATTGTCTATTCAAAATTTGGTATCACTGAAAGCTTGTTTTCTTCTCTTTGTTTTGAATGTAATTACTTATGTTAAAATTTTTCTCTTTCCAGTCATATTGTTAAAGTTCATCCATTATGTAGTGTTAATTTTTGTTTACCAGGATCTAGATAGCTGCTACAGTGAAGAAGAATCCAAAATCAAGAAGGAAATGGAATATCTAAAACAACTTCAGGATTCACTCAATAAAGGAATTTCTGATACCAAGGTACAGAATGTGTAAAAGTAGTAAGCTTAATGTGGTTTTAAAAGATTCCATATTTTTCAGTTTGTGGATAAAATTAAATTTTGATTAACTTGCTTATTACTTACCCCAGGAGTTCTTTCTGTCCTTATGAGGTTCCTGCAGTACTCAGGAGCACATCAATCACTTGAAACAACAGGTCATAAAGTACTGTGATGTGTTTGTCTCTATGTGCAGAGTGCAAAGCAATGAGTAGTAAGTGCTTGGTATCTTCTTTATGGTAGCTGCATCATGGGTATGAAGGGTCTAGGATTATGTTGAAATAGTGTTTGTAGTGTTGTGGTGATGGATTATGTTCAGAGCATAAGTGGGGAAAATGTGACTCGTTTGTCAGGGGAGAATGGTTTCTGATGGGTGTATATCTCGTGGGTTAGAGTTTATGACTGAGTTGCGCAGTTGTTTGTTTAGTGCTTGTTGGGTTATTTCATTGTGAATGTATTTTGTTAGTTTCATGTGTTGGGAGTGGGGAGATCTGTGAGTAGAGGTTACTCAACCGTGAGGCAGGAGCTATGGAGTGGTTGAGTGAGATGTGTCTAGGGCTGTTACATAGAATTGAGTGCAGAGCATGTTGCGGAGACAGTACTAGGCTTTTTGTTTCATTGTGAAGGTGGTGAGTGTCCGTGGTTGCTCGATAGCCAATGCACAATTTTGTGTGGTTTGCAGTTTATTTTATTTGCTTTGTAGAGGATAGATAACTAGGCAGATGAGGCATAGTTTAAAGTGGAACAGATGAATTGTTTTTATATGATTTTGAGGGATTTTTCTTGTCCAAATCTGGTGCTAGTTGGACTTTGATTGATATTCATAAATTTGTTTGATGCTGATTTCTGTCACTGTAATAAGTGTATTCAAGAGTGGGATGTTCCTGGACTCTGCTTGCATGTGGTTACATTACAAGTGAAAAGTAACCCTTGGTGAGGTTGTATGATAGTCAGAGGACAAAAATGAATACAGTCTTGTTGAGGAACTTCTCATTTCAAAGAAGTCCATCATTTCCTTGTTTCTTATTGGAATGTAGGCTTGAAGTTGCAGAACTCCATAAAAGGGGTCATGGTGTTATATTGATTTAATTATCCAGGAGTGTGAAATATACCAAATTAATACTAATTTAGATAAATGTAAATGCAGGTGGCAATAAGAGGTTCAGGTGAATGGATGCGAGGAGACACTGTAGATCAGCAGCACTCAATAATGAAAACCAATCATTTGACGGAAGTTATTTACAACATTGTCAAGGTAATGTGTTTAGTTTGAAGTTCATGAAATGAACAAGTAATGTTATGATTGTTACTTATTATATGGTTTAGGGGTATAAGGGCTAGCATTGGAGCTATATGGGAGCTATAGGAGTTTCACCTGCTAGACTAATGCAGTCACATCGTGAAAAGCTGAGGGGGGAAAAATCAGAATGTGAAATACATAAAACCAAAAAGATTCTGGAAAAGTCCATGCCATTTATTCTCACAGAGTTTGCATTTTTATTTGTTATAATTTACTTATTTAGTACATGCTGGGAATTTGGTATGATGTTATGTAAGTTGCAAACCAAGACAAGGTAGCCTTTCCATGATGATCACAAGTGAAACACCAGTCTTAGATTAGTATTTTGTAAAGTGAGCATTTACTGTTGGGAAGATGGATGGTTTATTCTATTGCATTTCTGCTTGTGCTTTATTTGTAAATTTAGTCACTCTAATCAGTGAAATATCAATTGGTATGTCCCAACTCTTGGACTTGTGCTTTTGTGTAATTATTAAATTTTTAAGTTGCTTACTTAAGATATGATTGGTGGTATGGTATTTGCCATAAATGCGGACTTGAATAGCATTTTGGGATACTTTTGAATAAAGAATGAATATTCAATGTTGTTGAAAAATTTCCCCAATTGCTAGCAGATATTTCCCAGTATAATTCATTCATCAAACAAGACATGTATTGAGCACTACCCACCTAACCCTGCCATATTGGTAAAATCTCATCATAGGTACTTGTAATAAGGTCTCTCTCTCTCTCTCTCTCTCTCTCTCTCTCTCTCTCTCTCTCTCTCTCTCTCTCTCTCTCTCTCTCTCTCTCTCTCTCTCTCTCAATGTTGGTCTGTCTGTCTCTCTTTCTCACAGAGAAAATGTACTACCTTGAAAAGTTGAAAGAACTGGCACTCTGCAGCTTAGAAAAAAGAAAAAAAATACAATATGTGATAATTTGAGGCAATATACTGAGGTGTAAAGGAAAGCACTGAACCAGAACAACTCTCAGCAAGAAAGATGCAGATTTATTAGTCTGCAAGAGTACTACAGAACATGTCAAAAATGTATCTGACAAAACTACCTGAGAGCTTGGTGAGAAACCTGGAATGGTGATCCAACACACTACCAAGAGGAATATAAAACATGCAAGAAACAACTAAAGAAACACTTAAGAGAAAATGTGACATGTGGTAAGAAACAGTCACAGATGAATTCAACATATATAATATACAGTGCAAGTGGCAGCAGGGAGGAACAGTACTTTTCATCAAGCAGGACGTGCAGTAAGTTCTGTGCACTAGTACTGCCATTTTGGCAAAATCTCATTGTAAGTACTCTCTTATGGTACAATCTTTCTCAGCAGCTTAATTTCTTATATACAGGCATTTGGTAGGGTGTTTTAGAGAATATCGCATTTGATAAAATTCAAAGTAGTAGCAGAGTAAAATATCTGATGAAGAGGATGAGATATCAGGTGCTCCACAAAGAATACAGAAGTATATTAGAGTATTATCTCTTGTTTTGTATTAGTAATGATATTAGATCTATGCAAAGAGGGAAAAGAAAGTACAGCTTCCCTTACTTTGCTTAGGATATTTATCCAAGAAAAGGCCATGCATAGTGAACCTATTTTTACATAGTGAAGGGGAACTATACTCCTGTTTCACAGATATATAGAGAGAACTTATACATAAAATATTTTATTTTTTACATTAATTGAGATGTGGAAGAGCTTTTGGGAAAATGTAATGAGGTGAGAAGCACTTGTAACCGTTGATATGGAAATAACTGATAAGAGAAGACCCCATAGTCAAAGATGAGGTGACCTGATAAGAGAAGACCCCAGAGTCAAAGATGAAGTTATCTGCCGGCAAACACTTATAGGAATGTAATTTCATAACATGCATTGATAGAGACAAGATTGTAAAACAGAAGGGTCTTCCTATTCAGCACTTCCTTAACCACATCAGTTGGCAAAAATGGATTGTAACAGGAAGAGTTGGATGTAAAATATTGAGGAGTAATTGGCAGGTACAGTATAGGGTTCAATGTGAAAATGATAGATGAAAGGATATATGGAATATGTGCATCACTAGGTATGAGAGTTGTAGATAACATATTTTCAACATAAGGATGACCATGGTACAGAGGGACAGGCTAGACAAGAGTTGATTTCATGGTTTTGGTAAAAAAAAAAAAAAAAGAATATATATGTATGAGATGGCTTAGCAGGGAATGATCAGATCATATGAGAATAACACTTAGATTTTGCCTTTTACTTTACATGATCTGTAATTGGAAATTTTAATGATGAAGGTGGCAGGATGAGAGATAACTTTGGGAGTGAAACTGAAAAAGTTAACTCCAAGAAAAGTGAAATAAGCTAGGAAATATCAATGAAAGTGTACAAAATGAGGTTAAAATCATGTGGAGACACAGGAAACTTGCATTAATAGACACTGCCACAGAGGTGTGTAGCTGTATGAATAGGGTGTTGAACAAATTGAGCAGCATGACAATTTAAGGAAATCAGTGGAGAAAAACAAGTTACAAAACCTATTTCTTCCAGAAGTTAGTGTTGAAGATTGAAGATTTTGAAGTCTTGCAAAGAAAAAAAGAATGCTTTCAGTGAAGGAAAGCAAAGATGGTTTCAGCAAGAGGATGAATAAAAATCTGAGAGAGTAAAGAGGTATTTTAGAAATAGGTAATTAGAAACTAAAGGAAGGTCTTTATGAAAAGTGAGGTGTTTCTTTAAAGTCTAGAAAGCATAATTCCTTAACATATTTTGTGGTATTAAAGTTTTCATATGTGACCACATTTATATGCTCTCAGTTGTACTTGCCATTCCCTATTCTTTTGTTATATCCCACATTGATAACACATTTCGGGAAAAAAATTTGTTACTTTGTAAACAAAACCGAAGAATCATATGGGAGAAGATGGGAAAGGATTTACTAATTTGCAGATAGTGTTTTCAGGGTTGGGTAAGGTAGACAATCTGCTGCTCGAAAAAAAAAAATCACCTTATGTCTTGCATTCCAATATATATATCTAAGAGGTTCTTGTCTGCTTCTCCTGTTTTTTAGAAGTTCTTGTCCGTTTCTCTTGTTTTTCACCAAAGCTAAGTGCTACTTTTAACAAACTAGATAAGTTGCTTATCATGAAAAGTGTTATTCGTCTATGATTGCTTCCTGCCTTCCACCTCATCCCTGCCTCTTATTTCCTCTCCCTGTTTTCATTACTCTCCTTAGGTGTTACAAGACTCCTCCTGCATGTGATTGTATCATTAGTGAAAATTCACCTTTGGCCAGGCTCCATTGCAGTCAGAGGACAAAAAGGACTGCAGTTTCATTGAGGAGCTTCTCTCTCCAAAGGAGCTTGTCACTTTCCTGCTCCTAATTGGAGTGCAGCCTCAAAGCTGAAAGAGCCCCATAAAAGGGATCCTGGGGTTGTATAGATATAAAAAGAATTCCTTTTCTTTTTTATGCCTGTATTCATTTAAGTGCAGAGATATACCTATCACTAAGTATAGAATATATAAGTAGTATTCATTTGATTTTCAGACACAGGTGAAGGATGTGCCACCCCTCAGATTTGTAGCAAAAGAACTTGAAACTAATATGCTTTGTGAGAAGGATCGTCGCATTCTGGGATATATTTCTACACTCAGTGTCTTACCAAGTGATCTTTACCTGGCACGCATAGCAATTAGTCATGAGAATTTTATCTACAAGATTACAGTAAGAAATAATGAATTTCTAAAGAATTTTGAAAAAAATGTTAGATCTCCCAGGAAATAGTGATGAGTGGAAGAGAAAGAATGAAAGTTGTAGTCTTGAATGAGACAGGCAGGAAAAAAAGATGTATGTATTATATTGAAAATACAAATGATTTTGGTAAAAGGATGAATGAAAATTTATGGGAGATGGTATAAGGTAGTTTTGGTCTATCAAATGGTTTTGCTAAATATAACAGAGTAAATATACATTTGAGAAGGTTGCATGCAAGATTGTAGATTGACCAAAAGTTTTTGAAGATTTGACAAATTATATTTTTTTTCTTTAACTATGTATTTTGTAAGGTTATCAGGTAATATTTTTCAAATGTTCCACTGTAAAAAAATCCATGTGAAATTTAATCTTTGAAAGAATAAAAACAAAATTCACTCACATCAGAAACTCATGTCTACATATGAGAATTCTGTAATGTTTGATAATTAAAAACTGGATAATAAGCATCTGAGTTCTGTTCATTTAAAAGAGAGAGAAAATAAAGGTCCCAACCAGTGGATGTGGCTGGTTTCCTGAGTGCTGCAGAAATCTCATAAAGATGAAAAGGACTCCTGAGGCAGGAAAAAGGATATATAGATGTTACCAGACTCCAAAGATGTATCACTAGGAGTACAGTCTTGTCAAAGAACATCTCACTCTTAAGGAAATCAGCCTTTGCTTCTGGAAGTATCACAGCCTTGGGTTGCAGGAGTCTCTAGAAAGAAGGTCATGGGTAACATCAAAGTGGCAGCGATTAGGTGTAGTGGGAGGATGAGAACGCATGTGTTATAATTTTTTCTTTGCTTGCATGCATTTATGCTGTTTCCTGTGGGGCAAGGAGCGTTGGAAACGGAACATGACGAGCAAGTATCAACATGTACATGTGTATATATGTATGTGTATGCATATGTATGAATGTTTTTTTTTTTGTGTTTTTTTTTTGCTTTGTCGCTGTCTCCTGCGTTTGCAAGGTAGCGCAAGGAAACAGACAAAAGAAATGGCCCAACCCACCCCCATACACATGTATATACATACGTCCACACACGCAAATATACATACCTACACAGCTTTCCATGGTTTACCCCAGACGCTTCACATGCCCTGATTCAATCCACTCACAGCATGTCGACCCCGGTATACCACATTGATGCAATTCACTCTATTCCTTGCCTGCCTTTCACCCTCCTGCATGTTCAGGCCCCGATCACTCAAAATCTTTTTCACTCCATCTTTCCACCTCCAATTTGGTCTCCCACTTCTCCTCGTTCCCTCCACCTCCGACACATATATCCTCTTGGTCAATCTTTCCTCACTCATTCTCTCCAAGTGCCCAAACCATTTCAAAACACCCTCTTCTGCTCTCTCACTACGCTCTTTTTATTTCTACACAGCTCTCTTACCCTTACATTACTTACTCGATCAAACCACCTCACACCACATATTGTCCTCAAACATCTCATTTCCAGCACATCCACCCTCCTGTGCAGAACTCTATCCATAGCCCACGCCTCGCAACCAAACAACATTGTTGGAACCACTATTCCTTCAAACATAGCCATTTTTGCTTTCGGAGATAATGTTCTCGACTTCCACACATTCTTCAAGGCTCCCAGGATTTTCGCCCCCTCCCCCACCCTATGATTCACTTCTGCTTCGGTTCCATGGTTATATATATATATATATATATATATATTATGTGTGTGTGGGAGGCAAGTTGTTAGAAGCAGTGAAAAGTTTTTATCGAGGATGTAAGGCATGTGTACGTGTAGGAAGAGAGGAAAGTGATTGGTTCTCAGTGAATGTAGGTTTGTGGCAGGAGTGTGTGATGTCTCCATGGTTGTTTAATTTGTTTATGGATGGGGTTGTTAGGGAGGTGAATGCAAGAGTTTTGGAAAGAGGGGCAAGTATGAAGTCTGTTGGGGATGAGAGAGCTTGGGAAGTGAGTCAGTTGTTGTTCGCTGATGATACAGCGCTGGTGGCTGATTCATGTGAGAAACTGCAGAAGCTGGTGACTGAGTTTGGTAAAGTGTGTGAAAGAAGAAAGTTAAGAGTAAATGTGAATAAGAGCAAGGTTATTAGGTACAGTAGGGTTGAGGGTCAAGTCAATTGGGAGGTAAGTTTGAATGGAGAAAAACTGGAGGAAGTAAAGTGCTTTAGATATCTGAGAGTGGATCTGGCAGCGGATGGAACCATGGAAGCGGAAGTGGATCATAGGGTGGGGGAGGGGGCGAAAATTCTGGGAGCCTTGAAGAATGTGTGGAAGTCGAGAGCATTATCTCGGAAAGCAAAAATGGGTATGTTTGAAGGAATAGTGGTTCCAACAATGTTGTATGGTTGCGAGGCGGGGGCTATGGATAGAGTTGTGCGCAGGAGGATGGATGTGCTGGAAATGAGATGTTTGAGGACAATGTGTGGTGTGAGGTGGTTTGATCGAGTAAGTAACGTAAGGGTAAGAAAGATGTGTGGAAATAAAAAGAGCGTGGTTGAGAGAGCAGAAGAGGGTGTTTTGAAATGGTTTGGTCACATGGAGAGAATGAGTGAGGAAAGATTGACCAAGAGGATATATGTGTCGGAGGTGGAGGGAACGAGGAGAAGTGGGAGACCAAATTGGAGGTGGAAAGATGGAGTGAAAAAGATTTTGAGTGATTGGGGCCTGAACATGCAGGAGGGTGAAAGACGGGCAAGGAATAGAGTGAATTGGATCGATGTGGTATACCGGGGTCGACGTGCAGTCAATGGATTGAATCAGGGCATGTGAAGCGTCTGGGGTAAACCATGGAAAGTTCTGTGGGGCCTGGATGTGGAAAGGGAGCTGTGGTTTCGGGCATTATTACATGACAGCTAGAGATTGAGTGTGAACGAATGGGGCCTTTGTTGTCTTTTCCTAGCGCTACCTTGTACACATGAGGGGGGGAGGGGGATGTTATTCCATGTGTGGCGAGGTTGCGATGGGAATAAATAAACACAGACAGTATGAATTTTGTACATGTGTATATATGTATATGTATGTGTACATTGAGATGTATAGGTATGTATATTTGCGTGTGTGGACGTGTATGTATATACATGTGTATGGTGGTGGGTTGGGCCATTTCTTTCGTCTGTTTCCTTGCGCTACCTCGCAAACGCAGGAGACAACGACAAAGCAAAATAAAATACTTTATATTTTTTTTTCCCTATATCCTTATTTGCAATTTCTTATTTAATTTCATTCAATGTCCTATGTGGGGAAAGTGCAGGGCAAATGAAGTAATTTGTTGTTTCCCAGATATACTTGTTTTACATTTTAAACCATCCAGTTTCTGAAGATTTAGACCTAATTAATATGGCTTTATATTCAGCATCTATCAGATTTATGATGAAACAGATTTACCTATACTGTACCTGGAATTACAATACATTTATTATTGAATATATCAGGTACCAGAAGATGTTGAAGATAAGGAGAGAATACAAGATAGAATTAAATGTGAACTAAAGCAAGGAGGGAAAATGCCAGTTTACATGAATCCTATACGGACTTCCAAAAACTTTGGTGAGTTTTATTTTTCCGGATGTAAAAAGGTAAAAGAAGGCCTTAACATGATTATTATCTAAGAGGAAATAAGCCTCAGGACTCCATTTGTGAGAGGGAGATTTTGGCTAGAACTAGAATATTCTTCTTAAGTTTGGTTATCACACCTAAGAAGCATTAAGAACTAGTAGAGAATGCCCAGGTGATGGCAAAAAGATAGTACCCAATTACCTTTCTTAAATAAAGGCATGCCATGTACACTTTTCCTCAACTCTGGAGCCACACCCTCCTCTAGTGACCTGCTGAACAATATTTTAAGATGCAAGTGTCTTAAAACATTCCTACAGCACATATAGGGAGCCTTATATAGAGGTTAAATTGTTTTAATTGCCTGATTATATCATTTTTACAGGTTCCTCTACTTTCCAAGATTTCTTCCTCATCCTACCTTGCTAATGTTGGGGCACTAGTATCTTTCACTTTGAAAAAACTTTTAGTCTTATGTATCATCACCTCACATATTTCCTCATGATCCTGAAGAAAATTTTTTCTGAATTCCTTAGCCTGGTTAACAGCTCTTTACTTAGTAATTTGGTTCTATTGAACCTACAGAAATATTTTTGAAGTCTTTTGCCTTGCCCACAATACTCTTTCCAAAATATCTCTGCTCCCCACTCCATATCTTGCATTACACATTTCTTGTTTTCTTATATCCTTCTTATGCTGGCTGGCTACAATGATGTCTATATCTCATCCATTATAAGCACATTCTCTTTTTGACATTTTTACTGAACCATGGATCTCATATAAATGGAGGGTGTTACTTCAGTTCTTTAAAAATAGGACTATTGCAAATGTGAGTCAATTACCAGTTAATGTCATAAATCCCAGAACTTATGACTCTCAAGAAGTTGTAAGCGAATTAGAGAGAGATGATATACACTGTTGTTAATGAAGTGATCAATAGGATAAGAAACCTTTCTTAGTTATTAAGGAACAAACCAGATGTGAAGGATCACATTTATGAGAATATATCTCAGCAGAGGAATTCTGTGGATTGTTGGAATGTGGTGTATAGAAATCTTCTCTGAGCCACACCTCTGTATATTAGAAAAGAGTTCATGGGATATAATTTCAACTGAATTTAGAAGTACAGTAAATTTGTTCCAATTTAATTCATTTTCAGAATTAAAGTTTGAGTGTTGTGTGCATGAAAGTCACACAGTAAGTGCATTCCTCTTCAATCAACACATTAATGGCAGCCCTGCAGTATTTATGCCAACAGATCTCATTCCTAATGAGTATTTTGTCAAGGTAAATACCTGGTACTTAGCTCTGATTTTTCTTTCCTCTATGATCTTTCCTGTGAGCAACAGGATATTTCTTGGAAATGTCAGGGTCAGAATCTTTCATACCTTTATGATGATGGTGAGGAAGCTATTCACTAGTTAGTCTTGTTTGGTTGATATGCAGATTACCAAAGCAGTTTGTTCAACTATTTACATTCAGCTGATAAGTATGGCACTAGATTGATGATATCACTGATCCACCTACTCCTAGCTGTTCAGAGCTTACATTTCTTGAGGGTCATGCGAGTCATGTTATGGACACATGCACCAAGGGCCACATACATATTGAGATTGTATGTGGTCTTCAGATATTTGAGTGTTGGTATTTATATATTTCCTAGCTATTGTACTCCAGTAGAAAAAAAAACATGCTCATCTAATTTGTGACAGGAGACGTACTGATCAGGTTCCTGCCCCAGAGGAGTTCATCTTACCTTGCTCCTGCACAAAGCACAGCCTCAGGCTGTCCCCAGCTGCTATGATGGACCATGGGTGATACCCAAGTATTTTACATGATTAAATAGATTTTTTGATCTCCTAGCTAATTATGGAAGCCAGTGACATTAACCTCAACCCTGGACCTCCAAAGTACATGTGCCCACAGTCCCAAACCCTTATCACCAAAAAGCATTATACCATCACATGCTCTAGCTGCCTTAAATGGTAACACCTATGCTGCACATTACTCATCCTTAAATGACTACTCACAGCTCCTGAACATGTGGAACTATTTGGACAGAAACACCCAAAGCAATGTTCCAAACCTTATACTCCAAGGAAAAGTTCTCAACATTCAGTAGCACAGAAAACACTATCCTTCTTCAAACAAACAAACCCCAGTACTCCATGGAACCCCAACCACAAACTAAATTCCTTACAGCTTAATCAGTGGCATTAAAATCAAACAGTATTACTAAACATATACTAATAGCTTAACATACCCTACACACAGCCATCATCCAGGAAACCAAACTTACATCCAGATCTACCCTTTGACCTTTCTACAGATAAACAACCTTAAAACAAGACAGTCACTATGTACAAGGAGGACTTGTACCCCTCATTCATATCATACCATTCACTGAAACCACTTCAAGTACAAAAGAGATCACAATGACAACACTCTTGAAATAAAATCCATAGAATAAAACTATACAGCATTGCAATGTAATTGATACCTTCATACCTCACCTGCCCTACCAGATGCTTTCCCCAACTGCAAAACTTAACACATATGTCCAACACTTGTTTATGTGCCCACCTTTCTGTGTTGATCAACACACATCCAAGACCTAAAGGTGAATTACTCATAAATCAACTGCACTCTTTCACTGTCCTGAACCTACACAACAGCCAGTCAGACTTTCAGTCCACTACCTCACCATCTACAGCAGCCATCCTTGCCAGACATTAGTTTTTGCATGCAAGGACCATCTGGAGCACACTGCATGACCTCTTCTATGATCACATACCCATTCTGATAACTCTAAACCTATCCAAACCATGCAGCCACCTAAAAAAAAAAACAAACCTACCCTATTCAAACCATTCAGCCACCTAAAAACAAACAAAGTATAGGAAAGCACATTTGCCAGCATACACAAATATATGGAATCCAAGCTCCAAAACTTTACTATAGGCAATTTTCTATCCCCCATATCATGCCATCTCACACTGAATCAACCTCACCAACCAAAGCAGCAAAAAGCACCAACCATGAGGATAGAAGACAAAATATAACACAGACTTCCCCACACTAATTGTGGACCTTAAAGATTAAAGAAACCATCTCATACAGAACCACTCACGACCAGTAGATATCTCAAATCCATACTCAAAACAACACCATTATTAACCTAATCACTGAAAGGCAAACTAAAAATTGGCACTACTTTCTCAACACAGTGAACCACAAAATCTACAGGAGCTAACTCTGGTGCATGTTAAAGAAAATCCACACCTCTTGCACCAGCTTAGCTCCCTACATAAAGCACTTCTAACCCAATCCAGACATTCCTTCTTCTAGAAAACACCCACATGAAACACTAATCAGAAATCAGCCTCAACCTAACACATCTGTAAAGAGGAAAGTCATGTAAAACCTACATAAAATCACTCCAGAAACAACTGCATGCCACTGAGACAAGTAATGCAATTAAAACTTAAAAGAATTCCATATAGCAGGCCCTGAACACATATCACACTTTTACATAAAACATTGTGAGCCACTTGCAATACAAATACTCACTTACATCTTTAGACAATCCTGGCTACACAAGAAAATCCATAACAGCTGGAAACCAGCCAGCATACTACCATTCCTAAAACCCTCCCAACTACCCAATATCCCCTCCTCTTACATCACTAATGTCTCCAGTATGCATCGAAAAAGATGTCCTACTCTCACCTACACAAAATGGCTGTAGACCCAATTGCTTCACTACCACATAACATATCCTACATAGTTTCAACCAACCACAAACCCCCTCCTACACAGTATTAGTGGCAACAGATATCAACAAAGCATCTAACACTGTACCTGATTCATCTTCATACAAAAGGTACTTTACATCACCCTCCACAACAGTAGCAAAGAGTGGATGGCTGGCCAACTTCATAGCCAGAGTCACTTATGAAGGGTTTACCTCTAAGACCCTTACAATCAACAGTGGAGTCACCCAAGGTGCAGTTCCTTCTCCAACCCTTTTCAGGCTTTTTGTAGTTCAAGGGTTCCCTCATATGAATGCAACCTTTCACTCACATCACAGCACCCTTACACCACGTAAGTAACAACAAGCATGCAACACCACATTTCACAGTTGGGACAGAGGCTCATCCACAACAGAATGTTACATCTCCACATGAGTGGAGTCTACAGTCATCCTTTTAACCCCAGACAGACACAAATCCAACCTGCATATGCCCCCTATTACCTGGAATAATTGTTTCTGCTCAACAAAACACCAAATATTCTTGGCATCACATTTGACACACACAGAATATTCACTCCCCACATCATGGAAATCTGCACAAAGCATCAAAAAACAAAAGGCCCTCAGAACACTATCTGGTACCATATTTAGACAAGGAAAATAATCCCTTTGTATCCTCTATAAATAGGTCATCCACTCCACCCTAAACTGTGCTGCACACACCTAGCCATCATCTACCATGTCACAAGCAAATATATTAAAACTGCAAACCTCAAAACAGAGTACGGTAAACCCTAGATTTAACATACTAATTGGGGAGGGGGTGACCATTAATGCTGAAAGTCCGTTAAATCAAATGTACCCTATGGGCCATTTTCTAAGACAATATACAGTTCACATGTTTTCATCTAACCCCTCTATCACATGATGCCATTTTGAATTGTAAGGATTGCAAAATTATATTATAAAAAAGTCATGATTTTCCGTATATATCCTGACTGCATGATAGCTTGAGGTAGACTGAGACCAAAATGAAGCAAGGATACCCCATGCTACCAAAAATAAGTGCAATATGAAATGCACATGGTGCAGCATTGAGATTTTTATTTAATTTTCTTTTTTTGTGAATTATTATTAATTAATGTAGTTATTTGCCCGGTCCGTTAGATCTGAAATCCATTATATCGGGGTCCATTACATTGAGGGTTGACAACAATCACTGGCTGCCTAGCACAAAATAGAGTATTCAGAACAGTCACTGGCTGCCTAGATCAAAATAGAGTATTCAAAACAGCCACGGGCTGCCGAGTCACATCAAGCTCTCAACATCTATGCAATGAAACAAAGATTCTTCCAATACAATTCCACCTCGAAATGCTCAGCACAAAATAATTTGCAAAAGCCATAAACAAACTAAAAATCCTCAAAACATATACTTGAACCACTTTTAATCAAGGAAAAGAATCCCTTAGCATCCTCTACAAATGATTCATCCATTCCACTTTAAACTGCGCATCACTTGCCTGGTCATCCTCCTTAGAAGGAATTATAACAAAGTTTCATACATATCAAAACAAGGCCTTCAGAGCAATCAATGGCTGCCACACAATATCAGACACTCAACATGTGCACAACTTAACATAAAACTTTTTTTTTTCATACTTCATCAACGTTTCCCACATCAGTGAGGTAGTGCCAAGAAACAGACGAAGAATGGCCCATCCACTAATATACACATTTATTTATTTATTTATTTTATTATACTTTGCCGCTGTCTCCTGCCTTAGAGAGGTAGCGCAAGGAAACAGACGAAAGAATAGCCCAACCCACCCACATACACATGTACGTACATACACGCCCACACACGCATATATACATTCCTATACATTTCAACATTTATTCCCTGGGGATAGGGGAGAAAGAATACTTCCCACGTATTCCCTGCGTGTCGTAGAAGGCAACTAAAAGGGAAGGGAGCGGGGGGGCTGGAAATCCTCCCCTCTCAGTTTTTTTTTAATTTTCTAAAAGAGAGAACAGAGAAGGGGGCCAGGTGAGGATATTCCCTCAAAGGTCCAGTCCTCTGTTCTTAACGCTTCCTTGCTAACGCGGGAAATGGCGAATAGTGTGAAAAAAAAAAATTTCAACATATACAAACATATACATACACAGACATGTACATGATACACATGTACATATTCATACTTGCTGCCTTCATCCATTCCCATCGCCACCTCGCCACACATGAAATGGCACCCCCTCCCCCCGTGCATGCGCGAGGTAGCACTACGAAAAGACAACAAAGGCCACATTCATTCACACTCAGTCTCTAGTGTCATGTGTAATGCAGTCATCATGTTTTTAAAGTACAATAAAAGTTATGGCAGGGAACCTCAGGGATGTCACTTTAAGCAGAACCCTAGCAAGATTTTGCATTACTTTCTTATGTCATAAATCAATGAAGAACCATTATTATAATGGCTAAACAAATTGTATGCTGAATTGCAATTTGTAACTTGTAAAATTTCCACTTTTTGCTCAGTTATAATCATGATGTGCATTATTTTTGTACTGTTAGCTTCAACATTCATATCACTGGATCTTGAATGCACTTTGGATTCCAGGTTCAGTATAAGGGAAAATATTTACATAGAAATAGCAAGGGAAAGCAACACAACAATTCATACTGAAAACTAATTAAACAGTGGACTTTAGTAAAGTGCTGATGCTTTACCTAAGGCAGTGTTTGGACAAGAGAGCAAGTTCTGCAAACATGAGTGCCAATAACCTCATGTGTCAAATTTATGAAACATGAGACTGAAGATGTTCAGCTGTACAATAACGGTGGTTGTTGCAGGGCAATGTTGTTAGTAAGATCCCCAACCCACCTTGGGTGAGTAAATGTCTAAGGAACATAAGAAAGTGTGATGGAAAATGGTACAAAATCCAGCTGCTCAGTTTACCTTTGACTAATGGCCCTGTATATCTTCAACATAAATGTTAGCTCCCAGAATGGCCCAAAATTTTTCTTCTATAAAATTTTATCTTTTACATCTTAAACAGCATGCCTTTAATTGTTTTTCCGTCATTTCTATTCCTATCCTTACATTTCCATTTAATATATATTTAAGGTTTATATGTGCACAAAAGTACTTGTTATTAGGCTGTACATTTGTTTAAAACCAAAAAGTCATTTGGATTTAATTCTTGTTACACATTTACCCTATGTATTTTCTATACTCAAATCATTGTAAGTACTTTTACACTTGCCATTAATATTGTACCATTATCAAAATCATACTGTTTGAGATTATATTTTTGAATAAGTCCAAGAACATGTGTTATGCAATTCAAGAAGCTCATAACACATTTATGCTTCCACTAACTTCCTATCTTTTTATAACAGTTTTTCCAGGTTTTCATTTTTGTTGTTTTATGCAGGTGACCTAACTATGCATTCTTATCATACAGTAATACCATATGCAGTTGTCCCCTCGTAACATTAACCTTTAAATTTTGCTGAATTAAATTTTTCTGTGCAACTCCTTTTTGAACTTTTTGGTGTCATGCTCATTTTTATTATGCTTTTACAGGAAGAGAGGCTTGCAAAGCAAGATCCATCACTTATAATAGATTCAGAAAATGGTAAGACATTTTCTTATTATAAGATTATTTTATTACAGGTAGATATATAGATGGTTGAAAATTTTCGTAGTTTTTACCTTTTTACTGCACAGATAGAGAAAGATATATAATGTATATTTACGGGAACATTGATTTGTAGTGTATGAGTAGGGGGAGAAAGAGGGAAAGAAAGGACAAACATTTTAGATGAAGGATGTGGAAGTAGCTCATAAAAATATGCAAATAGGGTAATATTGTAATGTGCACAAAAATGTAGGTATGAAGTGTAAGTGATATATTAAGATGCAATAGAGTAAGTTGAGTTGATAACGGGTGGATATGATGAAAACAATGTTGCCATTTTATTACTTATTTAATGAGGGTAAATGCTGTTGTGGAATGAATTAACGAATTGAAAATGAGTGAAACATTAAAGTTTTAAAAGAAAAGGAGAAGCGGGAGACCAAATTGGAAGTGGAAGGATTCTTCAACTCTCCCAGAACCTTTGCCCCCTTCCCCACCCTGTGACTTACTTCTGCTTCCATGGTTCCATCCCAGATATCTAAAACACTTCACTTCCTCCAGTTTTTATCCATGCAAATTTACCTCCCAATTTACTTGTCCCTCAACCTTACTGAACCTAATAATCTTGCTCTTATTCACATTTACTCTCAGCTTCCTTCTTTCACACACTTTACCAAACTCAATCACCAATTCTGCAATTTCTCACCCAAATCAGCCACCAGCGCTGTATCGTCAGCAAACAACAACTGACTCACTTCCCAAGCCCTCTCATCCACAACTGACTGCATACTTGCCCCTCTCTCCAAAGCTCTTGCATTCACCTCCCTAACAACCCCATCCATAAACAAATTAAACAACCATAGAGACATCACGCACCCCTGCCGCAAACCGACATTCACTGGGAATCAATCACTTTCCTCTTTTCCTACTTGTACACATGCCTTACATCCTCGATAAAAACTTTTCACTGCTTCTAGCAACTTACCTCCCAGACCATATATTCTTAATACCTTCCACATGTATATACATATATATATGTGTGTGTGTGTATGTATTAGTGGTTGGGCCATTCTTTGTCTGTTCCCTGGTACTACCTCGCTGACGTGGGAAAAAGCAATTAAGTAGAATAATAAATATAATAGAGAATTAAGGTAAAAGGACTGAATGATAGGAAGATTCCATAGTTATGTAATTCTTTGTGCAAAATTGCAGAGGGATGGTTAGAGAGTATTATTCCTATTCTGTTGCACTGGCTTTATATATGAATTACCAGGAGTAATGGTAGGCTGAAGGAAGAATGAATTCCCTAGGAAAAATTGTCAGTAAAATATATATTTTGTTAGAGTTAGGTATTGATTTCAGAAATACATACCTGAACCTTATTCAGTGACCCCATCATAAATTGTGTTGTTTTATATGTTGTCATTTCACACCTCATTACTATCTAAGATATTATTTTCCCAGTTTAGAAAGGTTTTTCTTAAAACCATGACCAGACCACCTGTGTTCTGATTTTAATACATTGTAAGGTTTGATTGTGTATGCAATCACAGCATTGCCCATCAAGATGAAATATAAGAAAAGATATCAGGCATTGTTTTCCTAATTAGTCAGGGACATCATTTTCATATCAGATTTTTGTGCTTGTGACCTATTTGGTGCTAGTTGAGTTAATACCATAGAAACTAAGACATCTACAAAAACTGGAGGAGCAGCTTCAGTCATTATAGCGAATCAAGTACTTCAAAGTGAAGGTGTCCCTTAAGTTGGTATTCTCATTATAGTCAATGCAAATCAGTGGGAGTTTGGCATTTAAATATCCATTACTATAGAATCATGTATTCTTCTGGTACATTGCTGAATTCCATTATTACTCTTTTTCTTCTTTGTGTTTATGTCTGGTACTTTTCAGTGAAGCTCAAGTATCTGGAGTTGTGCTGTTAAAAATGAGAAGTCTTCAGGGTATTAAATGAAGCACTAAGGCCTGGCAGTGCATTGATAGATGAATATGTATGTGCTATTTTTTGTTTTTAGTTTGCAGAACATGTCATTATTTTATTACGCACAGGGATTGTTATTAGTTGAATATCTTGAACTGTTTTTTATACTGCAGGATGTTCTGAAGTTGATAAGACAGATGAAGAGGAACAAGCTTTGGATTTCAGCCACAAATCTGTCCAAAAAGGTGCATTACTGCTGCAAGATGTTGATTCAGAATTTCATAAAAACAAAAACTTTTCATTTGAGAAGCAGATATATTGTCTACCATTGGAAAAGCAAGTCAAGACCTCCCAATGCAATCTCAGGAGAGGCCAATCTGTGGTTAAAATAGATAGAAAGCTTCGTCCAAAAAATCCCCTAAGAAGACCAAACCATGCTAAGGTAAAATCAGAACCTGAAGTTCAGAAATTGTCTTAGGTAATGTTTGAATCAATATTTGTCTTATGATGCATATAATGAATTCCATGACATCATGTGCATTGAATAAAGTGGCCCAAGAAGTATTCTGTGTTTTACAAAAACTGTAGACTTCATCATGTGACCTTTTCTATAAGCTCACAGAGTGAGCTAATGTCATCACTCTGTGTCTTTCATCTTTTGTATGGGTGCAAACTTGTATATTCAATCTCCTCAGACTCTGTGCTGTCAATTAAACTGGAACGTTTTAGAATTGGTCTGTGGATGGTCCTCACCAGGTTTCCTCATTTCATGCCAATTCACTTTCTGATATGGTCACCTCAGGTCAGAATGATAATTTCTTAGCTGAAATCTTAAAAATAGTGTTAGAAACCACTCAGCAAATTGAAGCAAAACCTTTGTAGAAATGACTAATGGATAGTCCTATACCAAGACTCCTCATTTTGTGCCAACATGGCTGCCAGACCATTTATAACCTGGTGAACAATTCAGGCTCATCTGAGCCTCTAGTTTAAAAGTAGGTAGATTAATTCCAATATCACAAGAAGTCAAACTACCTAGAGTAGTCGTTGTTTCTTTTTTCATACTTGTTCACTGTTTCCCACATTAATGAGTTCTTGCTATGCTCATTTGGTATGAGAATATCCCTGTCAACCCACTCATTAGCTTGGCTATTACTTAACCCACTCCAGGTACAACAATCAACTTTAGACTTTAAGGTAGCTGGCTCTTCATTAAACCTATTTGTTCTCATCATATCAGCTGTGAAGAAAAGAGGAATATTTTTGCTAGTCTAAGAAAAGTTTTACAGACTTCGTGTGGGTTTATTTTCCGGTCAGAAACAAAGCTTATGCTCATTTTCTAAATGTCTTTATTAAGGTGGCCAGACTAGTCATATTAGCTGCAACATAGTGACAGTAATGATGATACTATCTTTTCTATCTATCTATATCTCTGATGCCTGTTCCCCTCTGAAACTCCCTCAAGGAGGTGGCCACAGCAATAGGCTCCATAACTAGTGAACTCAAGTGCTGCTTCTTAGCCTTTAGTGCTTCACCCTTAACAAGCCACCAGCAGAGGGCAATTCTCGCACAGTGTTTGCAGAGGCTCCTACCTAATGTTCCTACTCACTACTTCTATGTAATGCTCCTGCCTAATGTTTGTACCAATCATTTCTACCTAATGGAATGTTCCTACATATTTCTACCTAATCCTCCTTCCTAAATGTTCCTACCTACTACATCTACATATTGCCCGGACCATTTTGCCAAAAGGCAGGGCTAGCACTTAGCGCTCACCACCGGAAAATCTAGTTATGAAGAATGAACTGTGTGAGGTAAGTGTTGTCAAGTGTTATGTGTGGCAAGGAGAGATTGTATGTTTTTGGACAGTCAACCACTGAAGTGTTGGCTCACTATGCAGCTGTTACTAACCCTTCTGATACCCAGGTGGGTAGAACTGGTAATATACCTCCCTGGTTGTTGGCTGACTACTAACAACTAACTACTTGATGATGATGCACTCTTGATAAAATACAGTTGACATTACCCACAAACTATATTACTTATCTACCTTTTCTTGTTTATGAAGAAATAACAGTACAATGATATTTCTTAAACAACACATAATGTATACTTTCTAATACTTAATTGCCTCTCCCACCTTTGTGAGTTAGCTCAGGAACAAATGAATAGTGGCCAAATTTGCACACATCAGAGAGAGAGACAGAGAGAGAGACCTACCACCCATAGCAAAGACCCGGATACTGCCAGTATTACTGGTATCATGCTTGTAAAATCAATGTTTAATACAAATGTACAAATGATTAACGTGATCACACCCTAGCATCTTAAGGCAATATAAATTGACTTTACAATCATAAAGTCATATGGCAAGTTAAAGAACCTAACATCATATCTTAATGATATATTCAGAAGCTTGCACTTCTAATCAGAAGGCATTATGCTGGCCTGGAGACTGCCTGGTGTGAACCTGTCTTCACTTAACATATCTTCTAAAAGCACAAATCTTATCTATGTATCTTGTGAGAACACTTTACCTGTTCTGTATTATTACTTACCTGGCTAGACTATTTCTCTGAGGGAACAATTAATGGCATGCCATGGGTGCAGGCTCTTCCAGGATATGTTCTCATTCAGAACCATATTTCCCACCTGAATATTTTGTTTTTGGATTCCAAGTACAAAAATGGAAGATACTTGGAACACAGCATTTCCAAAACTGGTCTACCACTTCCTGGGCATCAAGTTCCTTTTGAAAAAGGCCCCATGTGGTGCCAGAAGATACTGGTATTACAAAAGCAAGAGATTCTGAGATCATTAAATACGAAGGTGAATAACAAGTTAAGAACATTGGCTTCATCTTCACAAAGCACCATGTCAAAATGCCTTTCATTTAAAATTTGATCCTTAAGAACATTTGTACAGTCCTAATTTGTCTTTTGCCAGACTTCCCATGGGAGTAGCTGGTGAATTGAATTTTCAGTGGATCTGTTCCTTAGCTTATGACTATCATTCCGTCTATTAGTAGCATTCCTCAACTCTTTTTTCCCCTCCAATAAAATGAGTCTCATTGCCTAAGCAACAGTTTCAGTATTTTCCCTTGTATTTCAAAATTTTATCCCTGGGGATAGGGGAGAAAGAATACTTCCCACGTATTCCCTGCGTGTCGTAGAAGGCGACTAAAAGGGAAGGGAGCGGGGGGCTGGAAATCCTCCCCTCTCTTTTTTTTTTCTTTTTTTTTAATTTTCCAAAAGAAGGAACAGAGAAGAGGGCCAGGTGAGGATATTTCCTCAAAGGCCCAGTCCTCTGTTCTTAACGCTACCTCGCTGTCGCGGGAAATGGCGGATAGTATGAAAAAAAAAAATTCAAAATTTTATCTTGACAAATCACTGTGTCACATGATAACTTTTTGGTCACTACCAACTCAAAAATAGGCCATTTGACATAATTTCTTTCTCTGCACTGTAAACATATGTAACTTTAATTTCTCTGGGTAAGGGGCATAGAAAGGCAGCACAAGCCCTGAAGCAAACTGACTCTTTGGGCCCCAGCGATGTTTTTAGGGACACTTTCTCACTCTTTTTTAACTTTTTCAGTACTCACTGAAAAGATCTCAGCTAAGAACAGAAATGAGCCCACAAAGCAAAATGCATGGTGTATTATGTTAAGATGATGAAATAAGGAAGAGTGATTGTACTTTATATTTGAAGGAAGATTAAGTGAAGAAAAAAAAAAAAAGTCTGGCTTAGGCCCAGGGCAGTGACCACCTATTCCTCACTCTCTCATTGAACCTGCTTAAGGTATATAAAGCAGTAAGGGAAAACCATAGGAATTGGTTCATGTGGCTTGGCTTTGTGTTGTGGGGTCTGGTTTCATTGGATTGTACATGACAGACAGAGATTGGATTTGAGCTAACGAGTCCTTTGTTTTGTCTCTACCCTGTGTGACTTCATTAAGGCGGAAACAGTGGAGTAGTAAGAAAAAAATTCTCATGTCTTTTTTTCCCAACTATGATGTACTTGTGAAAACACACGTTCTTCACTTCTTGCAAAATGCTTAGATTGTTTTCCCTCTATTTTCCCTACTTCTCAGTATCTGTAGATTTTAATATACAGAGGTCCCTTGGCACCCACTGGGGGTTTCATTCTTGAAAGACCTTGTGGTTGGCAAAATTACAGTTGATGAGTTTCTAGGCTTATGAGAAATATGGAGAGATATGTGGTTAGGGGAGAGTGACCTTACATGGACATACCTTCACCCCTTTAATGAACACCTCAGTATTAAAAATCAGCATGTTATACTTCAATCTTATACTTCAGAAACAACATTCTTATTCTAGAAAAGCATGAAGAAATTATGTAAAGAACTACAATAAAATAATAAAGAAACAATTTTGCACATTGTGGTGGTAAAACATAACTCCAGATACCATGTACTTGTGCTCTGTACTCCCACAGAGCAGCCGGTCAACTATGCTGCAAAAGAGAATGCCTCATTTTCTGTACTGGTTTACAGTGTTGACCAATCATCAAATTGCCTCCAGAAAGATACTACACTTTCAATATATGCAAGACAACACTTGCTTTGCCTTCTTTAGGATAGCTCAACTTTCATTAATTTTATGCATAGAGGCCATATTTAAGGGACAAAAGCAGCACCAAAGTTCAAATGATCAAGATTTGTACTGTATCAATATCAGTAATGAAGTGCTTTACTTGGCAAGCATTACAGTAATATATAATGATGCAAGCAGAGCGTGGGTAATGCAGTTTTCACACTTCTGCATCACTGTTCATATTTTCTTGCGACGTGCTGGATCCCATCAGGCTTGGCTAGAAGCCCTCAGCACTGTGGATATAGTACTCAAAGCTTTATGTTGTGTTGGTAAAATAGTATTCATTATACTTGAAACCTTGGTTGGCGCAAGTAAATTTTGTTTACCTAAGTGTATGTTGTTTTCAGTAAGAAGTGCAAAAAAAAGGATGTTTTACTATTGTATGCCTTTAACTGTCTTGTATTTGTCCTTCATCTATGTGACAGTGGCTCTCAAGATACGTTTTTCCAGCAAGATTTGATCACTGATTCCAAGAGCATATCATATCTTAGGAATGAAAAGGCAAATATCACTGAAGGTAAACATCTGCAAGTTCACAGTTATGTTCAAAGAAGTTTTTCTTATTTTTCTTTGTTATCATTCCTACTTAAGCTCAGACAGTCAAAAGATCCTGTTTTTCCATAGCATGTGTTGTCATTGCTACCATGTTTAACATATGTTACACATAATACGTTCAAAATCAAAAGAAATATCAACATATTCAGAACCACAAGAAGTATTAATACGATACACACAATCATAGAACTTATCTGCTTGACTGATACCCCAGAGAGAGATTTCCAGAATGAGAATTTAAGATATCATCCTATTTCATTTGTATGATTCAGTGTCCTTTATATCCACCCCATCTTATGGAGGCATACAGTATAAACCCTGACCAGGGAATCCTTTTGACAAATCATTGCCCATTTATATACATATCTACAACTTTATACCTTGAATTAAATTTCCACTTTGTGTCCTTTAAATCAAGAGTGATACAGGATGTTAGCATTATTGATAAGAATGATAGCAATAAAACTCCTAGAGTATTGTTGGAACTTTATCTTGCGTTGGTGAAACCACATTTGGATTATGTGGTACAGTTCTGGGCTCCCTACTATGCAGTTGACATAAGATTGTTTAGAGGGAATACTAACACGAATGACAGAAACGATCCCTGGAATTACAAACCTCAATGATGAAGAAAGGTTAGAAAAGATTGAGGGTTATGACTGAAGTTTTTAAATGGGTGAAGGGTATTCATAAAGGTAACATGAATTATTAAAATGGGGCCACCAGATAGGACAAGAAATAATGCATCTAAATTAGAAAAGAAAATTCAGGTCGGATGTGGGTAAATATTGGTTCTGGAATACGGTAATAGATCTATGGAACAAGCTGACAAGTACAGAAGTGGTACCTAGATCTTTAAGTAGCTTTAAACGAAAGTTGGATGTGTTTATGGGTTCAGGCCATTGGTTGTAGGCTCCTGCAGTGTTCTTACGTTTTATAACATCGTTTTTCCCATATTCTCAAACTCCTGAAATAGAGAAAACAGACCAAGAGGAAAGATTAAACTAGCTCACATCTTATGAAGAGTCGTTGTTTGATTGATACATTTACATATTCTTAATGCCCATTGTGTTATTCTAAAGCAATAAATACTGAGGTAAACATTTATAAGTCAATGCCATTTTTTTTCTCGGATTTATTCGATGTTTGAAATACGTTTTTTTTTTTTTTTTACTTGCTGCCAAGCAAATAGTCTCATTTTTCTTTTCTTTCAAGACTGTTACGCATGCAAGTTGTAACATTTCGTGATAATTCTAGTGTTCAATCCTCCCATTTCTAACAGTAAACTGTATGAGAAATAATTTTGTCTTGGACAGAAGGAACAAATGCAATTAATTTTCTTTCGGTAAGATTTTTCTGTATCATTTTTTACGGTATATAAATCAAATAATATAGACATACATTGAAAATTTTCAACTCTATTCCCCATTAAGAAACTTTTATTTTCATATCCCTCAATATTTGGGAGAGCTTGGAAATGTTACCCCGCTCAGGACTTGATGGCCGTACACAATGTTTATATTGTAAGAGAACACTGGGAAGATTGAAGGAAGAATATGTATATTTAGTGGGAATGGCGACAAGTGAAGTAGATGGATTTCCAGAAAACTTTACTGCTGATAAAGCTAAAGGTATTTTGAACTAAGTGATGAGAATGATGAATTACCGGGTGGTAAGAGTAAGCCTATAAAATGTTAACCTCTTAGGGTTATAAACATTATTATATAGGGTAATGTTTAATGACTATGAATCCATCAAACCCCAAACTGATTTAAATTATGTAACTTTCATTGGATAGGTAAATTTTTTTTTACCTTAAATCTAAACACCCTTTCTAGCCCTACCTTGGGTAATTTTAAGTGTTTCGTGTAGCTTACGATTTATAGAAATCCATATCTTGGGTAATTGATTTTTCAATGTGAGAGGAATATGTTTGTTGTCGGCAGTTACAAAATCAGAATGGTAGGGTACTTTTTTATGTGGGGCAATTACAAGAATGTTAGGGTACTTTTTTGATGTATGCTGTTGCACTGCATTTAATAAATGTATGAACATGATCCTTCAAACCGAAATAGTGATTAGTTATATAATTTTCGCAGTGTATATGATCTTGGGATTAATAATAACATCTGAGGAAGATGTTTAAGATAATCATGGCCACTGCAACAGCTTTGAATAACGAGTGATTTTGTATTGCAAAACTATTGTAGCATTTAGGAAGTACAATAAAAGTGTTAGAATCTGATTTGGATCAATATATTTCATTTGTGATATTGCATAAGGGAATACTGAAGATTCATGATGTTCAAGGAAAATGTAGGTTAAATGAACCAAAAATAAGGTAAAACACTTGTAAAGAAAAAACAATCAGAATTTATGAAAACCTTAGGGGCTTTGGAGTCTAGTTGTTAATGGTAAATTTCATTTTCAGCAGCACTGCGAGAAATCTTAGCTGCTCTTACTGGAGGGGAAGTTGTGGAAGCATTAGAAGCTGCACGAGAAGCTGCTGGTAATGATATGGTCGCCCTTATGACTAGAGTATTTCCTTTGGTTACTCAGGTCACCACAAAAGTCATCAGTAACTATGGTTTCACTCAGGATGGAGTGGGTACGTTAGTGTTAGCATCCTACATACTGAACTATGTTATCTGGTCTAGGTGTCAACCTAGTTGAATTTGAATGTTGCAGATTTTGCCTGATCCACACACATTATCAGTAATCATAATTTACTATTACCCACACTTCTATAGCATCTCCAATCATTTCTTTTCACTTTTACAAACTTTATTTTGTGTCATAAGTAATCTAGACTTGTCCACTACTTACTTATCCAACAGACCAGTGATATATTAGGTGAACTAAAACTAAGGCAGTGTCTGTTGGGTGAGGCCATTACAAAAGGTGTTTATCCCAAAGTGATTTGGCATAATTTCCATTGCATAGAGAATCAGTGTGAAGAGAGCAGCATTGAGATAGAATGCACAATTTATTGTAAACTGACAACTGTCTTGACCATCAACTTGCATCTAAATGCTAAAAAGAGTATTTTACTGGAAATTTGAGCAACAAGTCCATTAAACTATTATCCTTTATCATTTGTGAGTGCCAAATAGGCTGTGAGCTTTACTTAAACCAGGTAAGCAGGGTACTGTAAACAAGATCAGGAAAACAGATTTTGGACACAGCTTTTGATTCAATCTAATATTTCTCTGAGTAATTGGCAGTTTCCTAGTCATTTCGTTACACAGGTTGCTTTACTGATAGAAAAACGATTGACTATCACATAGATGTCTGTGTTGTCTCATACTGACTTGCATCCAGTTTCATCATTGTTTCAAGTAGTAGTCCTCATGACTAAACCTTGCTTCTCTGATTTTGTTAAATAATACGTCTTGAAACAATTACAGAAAAATGAGTATGGGTTACAAAATTTCCATGACATGTAACTCACAAATAGAATTTTGCACAAAAGCCTTAAAGTGGCCCCAAAGTTCACCAATGAAATACAAAGCTTGTGGTACCTACTGTTACTATAGCTGATTAATAACTATATTTTGAAAATATTTTGTCTTTACAGGAGCAATCCAATTTGAACATGTGATGAAAAATCTTGGTCAAGATGATCCAGAAGTTGCAAGACTTCATGCACAAGTTCGATCATATTTCTTGCCAGCTGTTGTTATACCACCATCAAGCCACCCATGAGGATGCATGTCTAACCTGCTTTTAAAGAAATTAACTACGTTGAACCCACTAAAATTACGATGAAGAGATTATCACCTCTGATTTATTTTCTAGCAGAACATATGATATGCTAAACTAAATCCCTCTTTTTGTACTTTTTTGGCCGTATTCCTCCATACTCTTTTCAGACTTTTTAATAACAGAAAATTTTTTAAGATATGAAATATGATGTATATTCTCCTGTACCATAAATAACAAAATTTAAGGCAGATTACAAGAGCAAATGCAGATATGAGTGCCTTTACAGATAGTGCAGCATTTTACTGCTGGCGCTTTATTCATTTATTAATTTTCCTGAGGATGAATTACTGATGTTGCTACTTAGTAAATTTGATATTAGACTGGAAAGATTTCTTAAGGAGTGATTATTAAAGATGACAATAAGCTAAAGATCCCCAGGCAGCACTGGGAATGTTTTACCTTATTCTTCAAATGACTTTACATTAGTTTTTCATTTGAATTGAGGAATGTGAGATCTTAATTATGTGTATTCATAGAATAAGTTAATACCATTTCATGATAAATGTTATCAAGTACTCTTCTTAAGAATAATTTTTGTAACTAGCACTACTCATTCCAGCTTTATGCATAATTACTTATATGACATTTGCTGTAGAGAACCCCATTTGGCACACAATATTTAATTTCTGTTCTAAAACTTGATTACATTTCTCAATTATAAGAACAATGAAGTTTGACAGTCAAATCATCTTTGATTTGAAACTAAATGAATTCAACTTTTTGTTATACACTGCTTTGTTACCTTTAGGAAAATTCAGTTTTGCTGATCTGGCTGTAGATTTGAACAACCTGATATAATCAAAGCACTCAGTTGTATGGACCATTTTCTTTAGACTGTGTTACTTAACAGGCTTTTAGAAATATAGTTCTAAAATTGAGCAGTGTTTAGAAATGGCTGTAGGCAGTAAAGCTTTCCTGATAAGACATTTGATGGTGCTTTTCAGTCAGTTAACTTACAAATTTTCGTAAATTTCAAGAAGTTAAATCATGCCTTCCCCTTCAAATTTAAGTAACTTCATTTGGCATGAAATGACATTTCAGTTACTGGCATGAGCAGTCTCCCCAAATTAAGTAAATCAACTTAAGTTATTTTATTTATTTATTTTATACTTTGTCACTGTCTCCTGCGTTTGCATAAGGAAACAGATGGAAAAATGGCCCAACACACCCACATACACATGTATATACATACATGTCCACACAAGCACATATACATACCTATACATTTCAACGTATACATATATATACATACACAGACATATACATATATATACAAATACATAATTCATACTTGCTGCCTTTTTTTCATTCCCGTTGCCACCTCGCCACACTTTTAATGACAACCCCCCTACCCCCACATGCATGCGAGGTAGTGCTAGGAAAAGACAACAAAGGCCACATTCGTTTATACTCAGTCTCTAGCTGTCATGCATAATGCACCGAAACCACAGCTCCCTTTCCATATCCAGGCCCCACAAATCTTTCCACGGCAACAAAACTTTCCATTGTTTACCCCAGACGCTTCACATGCCCTGGTTCAATCCACTGACAGCACGTCCACCCCGGTATACCACAGCGTTCCAATTCACTCTATTCCTTGCACGCCTTTCACCCTCCTGCATGTTCAGGCCCCAATCACTCAAAATCTTTTTCACTCCATCCTTCCACCTCCAGTTTGGTCTCCCATTTCCCCTCGTTCCCCCCACCTCTGACACATATATCCTCTTTGTCAATCTTTCCTCGCTCATTCTTTCCATGTGACCAAACCATATCAATACACCCTCTTCTGCTCTCTCAAACCACACTTTTTTATTTCCACACATCTCTCTTACCCTTTCATTACTTACTCGATCAAACCACCTCACACCACATACTGTCCTCAAACATCTCATTTCCAACACATCTACCCTCCTCTGCACAACTCTATCTATAGCATACGCCTTGCAACCATATAACATTATTGGAACCACTATTCCTTCAAACATACCCATTTTTGCTTTCCGAGATAATGTTCTCGCCTTCCAAACATTTTTCAACGCTCCCAGAATTTTTGCTCCCTCCTCCACCCTGTGACTCACTTCTGCTTCCATGGTTCCATCCGCTGCCAAATCCACTCCCAGATATCTAAAACACTTCACTTCCTCTAGTTTTTCTCCATTCAAACTTACCTCCCGATTGACTTGTCCCTCAACCCTACTGTACCTAATAACCTTGCTCTTATTCAGATTTACTCTCTGCTTTCTTCTTTCACACAAAGTCACCAGCTTCTGCAGTTTCTCACCCGAATCAGCCATCAGCACTGTATCATCAGTGAACAAATGACTCACTTCCCAGGCCCTCTCATCCACAACAGACTGCATACATGCCCCTCTCTCCAAAACTCTTGCATTCACCTCCCTAGCAACCCCATCTGTAAACAAATTAAACAACCATGGAGGCATCATGCACCCCTGCCAAAAACCAACATTCACTAAGAACCAGTAACTTTCCTCTCTTCCTACTCGTACACATGCCATACATCCTCGATAAAAACTTTTCACTGCTTCCAGCAACTTGCCTCCCACACCATATAATCTTAATACCTTCCACAAAACATCTCTATCAACTCTTATCATATGCCTTCTCCAGATCCATAAATGCTACATACAAATTCATTTGTTTCTCTAAGTATTTCTCACATACATTTTTCAAAGCAAACACCTGATCCACACATCCTTGTGAAGTATTTCATGAAAATATTTAAAGAAAGTAGTAGGTAGAATAGGGTTTGTTTGTTGCTGATAATGTAATCGAAATGATTTGCTGGTTACATTTACAAAAGCAATATCTCCAGTAGGAGAAGGGTGATGCCAAAGTTTATTTCTAAGCCATTTTCAATTGTTTTGTTGGATATTATCATGTATTCTGTAAACTGGAATTTACTGTTAACAGAAATAATAATGCTAAAAGATGCTTTTTGTGATTTTTTTTTCCCCTAGCATCTTATGAGAGTACTGTCTGTGTCTATATATGTGATTTTTACCTTTGACATAATACAGTAATAAGGTGTGTCAAGTTCAGTAGAAGTTCATGCTATGAGGGAGAATGTTGTACTGCTGAACCTTTGAATCCTGGCCTTGGATTCTGCATGTCTTCAAATGGGAAATTTTTCCATTTCACACACCACCTTACAGAATCACATCACCTGCTACAACCAAATGTTTATTGCAATTATTGTAATCTTCACTGAAGGTTATTCTTTTTCGAATCCTCACTGAAAATAGGCAAGTTGCTGAGAAGCGCACTAGATGACCATCATGCTTCAAGTGAATTTCATTAGTTCTGGCAGGTCAAAATTTTCATATTGATGTGATAAGATACAGTGTTCTTAAGTCTAACACAATTATTCCAGTGAATCCCTACAATCTTTAGTCTCATCATATCAGCATCTGGTGGTGTAAACCACATCCAAAGAAGAAGACATGGAGCATCAGTGTTATAAAGACATAAATGATAATACTGTACCAAAATAATTTTAGTGCTATATACACAGCCTAAGGAAGTATGTTCCACATTATACTAAGCTGAATATTCAAACCCTGCTTTGGATGTTCCATAGCTTTGGACTGTCTCATACATTGTTAAGGTACTTAAATATATCTGTGACTAATGCACTTTTGTTTTCTTAGATTGGGTTGGTTGTCTAAAGTATCCCCAAGTATTTGAATTATGATCCAATGTGTTGAAAGGCTTTTGATCCTCGAGGCATTAGCTCCTTTTTTGGATGTTAGGAGCTATTGTGAGGGCCCCTACAGATCCTATAAAGAGTTCCCATTAAAGAGTCAAATGTCCGTGACTGAAACTACTGATTAATACTTCAAACATACTTCAGTATGCTGTCTGATGTAGTTACTAAATACAAGAAGAACAGCACTACTGTCTTCAAGGAACAGCAAATAGTCATGTATGCCTACTCATCAATAAAGCACTTAATATTGAGTATTAGCCAGGTGCCAAGTCAATAAGTTTCTAAGAATCACAGGATGTTATGTTTACCAAGAATGTCTCATGAACAATTTGTGAGCTGATATATTGCAAAGTAATTTACAAAGTTAAGGATTGAATTAAGGAACTGGAGTACAAGAATTTTAAAATGTTGGCTTTGTGAATTCTCATTGTCCGGAACAGAAATGAAAGTATGTGGTCTCAGTCTTAGCAACAGCATTTTACCAAAAAAGCTGAGGACTTTAATACTCAGGCAATTGCTATTTCTTTTTTGTCCCTTTCCTTTTTCCAGATGGGAGTGACCAGACCTCTTTTTTATTACGATGGAACAGAACCTGTCATACATTATACACTTTCATATGCAGTCCTTGAATCATGGCAATTACCACTGCTCGAAGCATTTCTCTGGCAGCCTGACAAACTAACTACCTACTCACATTCATTTTGACTGAAAGCCTCCTCACCATTTTTAGGGATTCGTCAGCGTTGCTGATAAGTGGGTCAGCAGCCAGAATCTAAATAAATTTTCAGAGATAATTTAGCCTCCTTAAATTCTTGATTTAAAAAAAAATAAAAAAGGTGAGCCCTCACCAGTAAACTCCTTGCTCATTCCCCATAACCTGTATACCCCGTCATGTGGCTATTATGAGTAAGTGCTATGCTAACAGTAATGACACTTTGTGCCATATCTTACATATGGTAGCATTATACTAATAAAAGTGGCAAAAGTGCAAATATATTTTTTCTACCAAAGTGGCAAAACAGTATACCACAACAGGATTAGATTTGTTGAGAAAAAAAGATGACCATTCTTCAAGTTAAGAAAATCTAGTGGTATGGCATGAACCACAAGTGTTAGGCATTGAGCCCCACCGCCCCGAAAAAAGGGTGAAGGCAATGGTCTGATGTTTCACCTTCGTCAATAGTCAGAACTTGTAATGTGCCGTGTTGCTAATGAAACAAAAATATGGAATTTTTCTGAATTTTCTAGTTCTGAAGGTAAATTCAAGGCACTATTTCGGAGCGGATAACCAGTTCCCGGATACTACACCCGAAGGAACCAGTGAGGCCGACTTCAAGCGAGATCTTGCTATGTATTTTTTTTTTCAATTTGGAAAAATATCAACGAACCCCTCCCACTCAAGTGACTGAATGCAATACCGAAGAAGATCACAAGATCTTGCGAGATTTCAGATCTTCAGCACTTGCAGAAATCAGGAACTGAATACAGATTCTTGAAGCACTCCCTTAGATGAAAGCGCTCTAGCTCTATGTGGAAGAGGTAACTTCTAAAATCTTGCTGAATGTCAGCCACCATCTTTAGTTAGGGAGCCATGGTAAAGCCGATGTTTCTCATTTGCAGGCTTAAAGAGAAATCACTGATACTCGTATATTCAGAGAAAAGGATGAATACTGCTCTGAATGACCAGAGTTGAAAAAAACTGTTGAGGCGCGCTGATGGTTATGATGTACATCTGGAAGACATCATTATCTTTCAGGAATCGCCATGTGACCTTTGTAGATATAAAACTAGTGTTAGACCCAATAAACACTTTTGTTAACATTGGATGGGAATTTTTCTTTAAAAAATAAATAAATAAAAGGAGCTTAAAGAAAACCATTCCGTTCGTGTAAACATTTTCCGATATCAATCAGCATTTTCACATTCTTAATTCATCTGCGTAATTATCAAATTTTCTTAAGTAAGGCCTTTGACATAAATTATAAGGAAACCTCTATAAGTTTATCTGGAAAAAATTGTGCCAGTTGGAACCGTTATGCTGACCCAACACTTCTGTGATTAATGGGACTGGTTGAAAGGTAATGCTGTTACAATGGCCAGACAAGAACAAGGAAATATCCTATCACAGTTGTGTGATGTAGATGATGATGTTCCTGCTTGCCACATTTAGTCATTTGTACAGGGTTATCTTTGTCCATCAGTTTCATGCTCTTGTTTAATCCATATACACACTTGTCCGTTCACAAGTTTCATTCTTCAGCTTTTCCCACACGAGACACAATGTGTGATATCCGTCCACTAGTTCCATACTTTCGCCTGTTCTGTTTTGATACTTGCAAGTTTATGTTGTGTTCGTCTTGATACCAGGTTTGGTACTTGTAAGTTTATGTTGTGTTCGTCTTGATACCAGGTTTGGTACTTGTAAGTTTATGTTGTGTTCGTCTTGATACCAGGTTTGGTACTTGTAAGTTTATGTTGTGTTCGTCTTGATACCTGGTTTGGTACTTGTAAGTTTATGTTGTGTTCGTCTTGATACCAGGTTTGGTACTTGTAAGTTTATGTTGTGTTCGTCTTGATACCAGGTTTGGTACTTGTAAGTTTATGTTGTGTTCGTCTTGATACCAGGTTTAGGTTCTTGCTCGTATCAATGGGGATGTTTTTTTATTGTCTCATTTCACTTTGAATCTCTCGTTATATTTTCTTGTAAAGTTGTCTTCATGTTTATCAACTTTCAGTTACTGCAAATGAACCTGTCTGTTCGTTGTTGTGGTCAGGTCATACTACCAATTGTTTTTTGGGTCAGGTCAACACTAGTGTTACGTCACAAAGATTATTTACCTGACGGATAACTCCAATAAAGTCAAGTACAAAACAGTGCTGGACGGACGCAAGTCTGATCAACACATTTTGTGTACATGAAACAATGTAATTTCCTTGTATATTATACTAAGAGTTCATTCACTGAGAATCTTGTTCATTTAAGGATAATTAGACAACTCATTTATATAGTATATTGGTACATGATATTACGACCATTCTATTTTCAGTTTATTATGGGAAACGTGAGTGGTCGACGTCGCGTCATTACGTGTGTAGCCAAAATAAACGCTAGACAGACGATACAGTAGATAGTTAAATTTGTTACTACTATGGCCTCACGAGATGTACTTTCCCTTTCCCTAGGTGAGTTCAACTATTATCTCGTGGTAATGGACAAATGATATTTTCAAAGTCCATGCAGACACAGGCAAGTACATTTCACGTCTTTGATATAAAACGCTATTTGGTCGCCCTCAAATGCTCATTTTTGATTTTCTGAATTGTAGAAATTTTCAGTTTTTAGGCCGAAGTAACGAAATAAATGTAATATCCTTGGTGTTAGTCTAAGGTGTTCTAATATTTTTGATTATTTCACCTCGAGATATTCTGAGAGAATGTTTGTCAGGCACTAATGTTCACAAGGATTATGTCAATATAACTAACTTATCAACAGTTATTTTACTTATACATTGCGATGGTTTGTACTTATTCTATCGGGAAGAGATTTGATAAATTCTTTTATGAAAAGGACGTTCGTGTTGATCTTAGATTTTATGTGGCCGGACCCTATCTTTACTTTAATGAGGATTGGGAAGATGAGCAGGTGCCATGGGTGCCTAATTATACGATATGTGACGATTCTTGGTCTGAGATTTTGCTGTATCTTACTTTGGTTTTGAGGTCTCTTACCTCCACATTTTGGTCTGGGTTTTTACCGAATCCCATTATGGTTTAGAGGTCTTCTGTCCCCTAAGTTTGGTCTGAGGCAGAATATATCTAACTGTGGTTTCATAGTATTCGCCTTAACGACTCGGTTTGGAATCTTTGCTACCTTGCTCATTTTCGCTGCTGGAGGCCGTGGTCCTTTTGCTGATATATCCTACATATCCCGGCTGCACTGTTACACTTTGTATGTATGCCTATTTGTCCAGGTCCCCCATCTAAATTTCTCCTCTGAACTGTCCATATGTCTGTTAGTTTCAGGTATTGTGTGAAATGACTTTGGGGTTCTGTATTTAGACATTATTGTCTTGTACTTGTTGCACATGTTGATTTCAGTGGTACAAGTAGTATCTTAATAAATGGTATGTGCTTGTCATGCCACTGGGGACCTAGTTTTGTTAAAATTTCACTTTAAGGATGCATGAAACCACTTCTAGCAAACATTGATCACTATGTGATTAGTAAACAAATATAATTGCTGAGGAGCATTTACCTTGTGGTTGAGTATGGGAGATATTTACATAGGTATACTTCTATGAAAATCAAGATATTGTAAAGATAAACTAATTGGAAATGCTAGGTGATTTTTTTTGTAGACATTTAATTTGTAGAGAACTTAAGTTTTACTGTAAATTCAGTAACTTCACATTTTCCTTGATCTTCATAAACTATTAGTGAAAGAAAATATTTTTTTATCATATTCCATGAGACACATATACCACATTTCTTATTATTAAAGAAATTAGTAATATTCCAAAGTTAGTTTCATAAACTGCCATTTTATCTTAATCTTGAGTGCAGACTGGGGACCATACTTTCCTGGATTTTCCTGGTGTAAATTATAATACTTTTTGTAAATAAATCTTACAGTAAATAGATGTAAATGTGGGTAAATATGTGTAATTAATTCAAATAGGTGTTAACAAGTGAATTTGAGTAATAAAGGTCACCCCACATTTCCCCCTCACCATCCCCTTATCCCATCCTCCACCACCCCAGTACCTATATTTTTGAGGTATGTGTTACTTCATCACTGTACCTATCTGTTTATCTATATCTCTGATGGCCATTCTCTCTGGGAACTCCCATCAAGGGGTGTTCACGGCAAAAGAGTCCACTGAAATCTTGTTCTTACATGCCTCCCTTGCATACACCATTCCATGCTTTCTTCTTGTTTCCCTACCTCCAGCATTCTTCCATTGTATTTGCCTATGTCACAGGTGGTCTTCCACTCACAACAAATCCTTTAATTGTACTATCATACACTCTTCCTGTAAACTCCCAGTCTTGCATTCTTTCCACTTGCCCAAAAGCACCTTAAAGTATTACGTTTTCCCCATTCTACCACTCCACATTCCTTGCCATACCACTTTTCTCATAACACCCTTTCATTTCTTTCTTCATTCCATCTAGTCACACCACTTGCTCTTCTCAAATAGCTCATTTCCACAGCCTGGATTCTTGACCTCTGTGCCTCATTCCATGTTTCGACTGCATAGGTCAGGTTTTGGAGGACTATGCTGTCCCTCAATCCTCTCTTCTTTTTCATACTTACACCTCTACCCTTTGTTATTCTATTTCAGGACCCAATGACCCTTCTACCCTTTACTGCTCTCTCCCTTATCTCTCCTTCCGTATCACCACACTTACCCAAGACAGCTCCCAGATACTTAAATTCCCTCACTTCTTCCAATCTTTTTTCCCCTATATCCACAGCACATATTAGTACACTTTCTTCTTTCACTGTATGTGGTTTTACAAAATCTATGCTTTCATTCTGTTTCCTTTCAGACACCATTACTTTATTTTTACTTTCATTTATCTTCAATCTCCTATGCTTACACTCATAATAAGACACACTTACAACCTTCTACATCTCTCCAGTATCATCAGCAAAGAGGTACTGTACCATGGCCATTTAAGTTATAAAAGCTCACTTTTTTTTGTATATTTACTGTATTTCTTACATAAATAGTGATGTGTAAATAGTGAATATGCATCAGGAGGCTCATACTCCATTGTTGTACCAGTCTTGACCACACAGTCTGTACATTAACTTTAGTGCCATAGTATAACATACCAAATAAGTTGTGTGTAGCTCACTTGTTTGTACATATCCTTTTCATTTACATGAATTTCTTCCATTTATAATGAGAAACAAAAATTGATTTTTTTGTTCAAATTGTGAGTAACGTTCTGCAAGTCAACATCTGTTTAAGAGTTAAATGGCTGGAGAAAGTGGACTGTTTTAGGTAATAGGGAGTGGGGCCTTGTAGCAGTTGGAAGCATGGAGGCTGAAGTGAGTCATTGGATGGAAGAAGGGGCTAAAAGTTTTAAGTGGAGTAAGTAGTATGTGTGGAAGGAGAGGTATATTTAAAGGTATAGTAATTCTTTTAGTGTTGCACAGTTAGCAATCTTGTGCTTTAAATATAAAAGGGAAGAGGTTGGATGTACTGGAAATGAAATGTGAATGATGTTATGTGGTGGGTGGATGGTTGACCATGTAAGGAATGAGTGGAGGGGTAGACAAAGGAGATGGAAGGATGGAGTGAAGGAGGCTTTGGGGTATAAGGGCCTGATCATGGAGGAGGTCAAATGTCATGCAGTGGATGGAATGAATTGGACTGTGGTAGAGGGTGGGGGGCATGCTATGTCATTGCTCTGAGACAAGATATATGAAGTTAAACCATGGAGTAGTCAGTAGAGCTTGAATGTGGATGTTAAGCCAGAGGTTGGATGTGAACAAGTAAGGCTATTGTTTCCATGTTACTGATACTACCATGCTAATGCAGGAAAGGCTGTTAGGTATAAAGAAAAAAGGTAAAGGGGTACTGGAGGCATAGTGTATTTTTGAAATTTCTGCATAATTCCATTCATTTGGAAAAGTTCTGAAATATACATGAAAGCTCTACCAATACAGACAAATCTCATGCAGTTCCTAACCTGATTCTCAAGGTGTTTCTCTTTCTTTTTTTGCTTTTCATATTGACCCCCACTACCTTTATTATGAAGGTTGGGGATACCTGAGTGCAAAGTGAAGTCACTAACCAGGACCTTTATAATCCATTGAGGGAACATGTGTTACTGTTCAGAACACAGCTGTAGACCCAAATCACAACATAAAAATTTCAAAGTAGCACTCATGGTAGTTTAGTAGACCAGATTGATCAAGTTATGACGTATGATTATGGTATAAGTTGAGAAGAGGTGTAGGTAGTAAAGAATATTTTGCACCTTAAAGGCATCCTTATTTTTTATATGATTATAGGTTTCTTTGCTCTGGAGGGAAACAGCACCAGGATTATGTATGTCTTAGGGTTAATAGAAACTTGAATATAGGGTCTACTTCTGAACTAGACAGTTGGATAAGTTTGAACAAGCCTTGATCTTTCATGACAGATTAGCTGCTAAGACAGTATTTCTCTTTCAGGTTGTCTTGTTGATTGCCATCTACTTGTCAGCACATACACTTGGACTGAATGAGAGCATTATTCAAGTTTGGACGATGTTTCTGCTTGTAGTAAAGGTAATTCATATTGGAATTACCTATATTACACCAGTACTGATAAGGTTCTTCAAACCTTGGAATATTTAACTTAATTCACTTTCGAGACAGTGCTGACAAACTTTTCACCCTCATCATTTAATCAGGATCATGACCCTTAGATTATCATTTTGATGAAGAAATTAGATCCTACATTTGATAAAAAGGAAGTTCAGGTACTTAGAAATATAGAAGAATATTTTTGACTTTCTTGATATACATTATCATGTGTGCCCAACCTTGCATGCATGAAACGTGGTGCTTAACATTCTTTTAGGAATAGTTTCCAGTTACTGTGGGGTTGTTACTGAAGACCTATGAAACTATTTGGCATGACATTATGTTAAGCATGGCTATTTGACATGGGATGAAAAGTAGACACATGGTGTATGCACAAAAATCTCAATATGGCAATGGAGGCTGTTAAAACATTGGCAAGGACTTGAATATTTTTTCATTTGATTTTGATTAGTCCTAAAGATGGCAGTCTTCTAAGAGGAGGCAGCTATCAGTGCAATTAACAGTACATCTTTTGCATCTATTTTAAGAACTTCCTTGTCAGGTCAGAGAAATGCTAAACAATTTTGTGGCTGTATGCAACAATTTAAAAACTATGCTTTAGTTATCTTCATCCTTGATTTGCCTTTCTTTCTTTAAAGATGCCAAAAAATTTTATGGCAGAGCAATATTTTAAATACTAAGCTATGGTTAGCTTGACCCTTGATTTGCTTTTATTTCTTTCTACGTCATTACAAGTACAGACATTCCTTGAAACCTCAACCAGTTCTGTGATTTTTCATGACAATGCTGTCTTTTTACCTTTAGATATGGTGGTGTTTTAATGAGGAACAGTAGTCTCATCTCTTTGATTGTTCATTTGCTTGTAAAGTTTTCATCAGTGACAATTTGTTTTACTCTTTACTTATCCTTTTGTTTAATTCATTACTCTGCATTATAATATGATCTTTGAGGACACATGGCTTTTTTTTTTCTAAAATGTTCAAAGATGAAAATGACCTGTGTGTCCAGCCATCTTTAAGGTGGTCATTGTACTCATAGACCTAAGCAGTATCCATCTCTTTTGATGACCATTCAGATTTGATTGTTGGAGTTTTGATCATAGTTTCTGTGCATTAGAACCAGCTGTTAAAACTGTATTTTTATACTTTTCTGGCATTGGTGCCAGCCAGAGTACCATGATCTTAGTGTGCTTGACCCTCTTGCATCTCCCAAATTCCTGTGGTGTAATTGGTTTCTGTTAATGCTCTGTAATAATTCAGTATTTTCATCATTTTTGCACAGGGATTTGTCAGTTGTCATGCTTAGAAACAATGTTGTTGCCTTCCACAGTGTGTTTATTGAAGAGTAGCTTTCCATCATTGCATTGCAGGTTGTACCTCTTTAATCCAGCACTCTGTGGTCCAGCATGTTTTGAATGTGCAGCTATTAGTCTGTGGATCTGCCACTAATGCAGCATTGTTAGCAGCACTAAGGCGCCAAAATCTGTTTACATTGCAGCAGAGCTAATTAACAGTCCTGATGGTAATTGGCAAGAGTGTTCACCCAAGGGCCTTTAAAGGGGTCAATTTCTGTTTTCCAGCATTTTCTGTGGTCCAGTAATGGCCAGGTCCCATGGTTGCTGAATTAAAGAGGTAAAACTTGTACTTCATCTTCCAGTCATTTTAGATTACGTGTGTGTTCACCATGAAGTTATACCATAGTTCTACAAAATTAGTTCTGCTTCTTGCTGAGTTCTGTTTTGCCGAGAGCAGGTTATTGTGTTAGCTCTCTTTTCAAGGTTCATTTGTTATCATGTACTCTTTTGGCTGTGAATTGCCAGTACATGGTGGCATTCCCATTGACAGACTTTCAGACTGGTGGTTTCCTATAGTGACAGACTTTCGGAGGCTAACTTTCCCAGGACACGTTTGCCTTCACACGCAAAGTAAACCCAAGTAAAGGCCTTGGCTTTTGATGCTGAAGATTGTCACTGAGTTTCATTTTCTGTAGTCTCTCATATCAGTGATCACAAACGCTTGAGTACGTATCTGTATGACCCTTTTTTAGGAAGTGAATGGTATGAACAGAATGATGGAGAGGGACATTACAAATCACAACCATCCCAGTAGATTTATTGAAGGGGCGAGATACCTGAAACGCTTCCCAAGAACATTAATGCACTTGTTACAATCATGGTAGAGCAAATTAAGAATGTACACCATAGAAGATTGTGGAAGGGTACTTGAGTTTAAGGACACCCAAGCATTTGTTGATTCAGGGCATATATAATAACAAACATGTCCTGGATTTTATGAGATGCAAGTGCAGAAAACAAGGTCAGGATTTCTGTCACACCTCTTTGTTAGGTAGACAAGTGAAGATGATACTAGACTAGATTTTAGTGTCAGTGGCTTAATGATTGCAAATGAACGTTGTAATTGGCACATTGGACTCTTGCAGTTTGTATCAGAATTGAATATGAAGATTGAACAGTAAGGTGAAATTAGTTGATTGAGGTTGTCATGAATTAGAAATTATTGGTTCAGTTTCATCCGGTTCAACTTTAAGCATTGTCATAGTTGTTGGGAGAGTGGGCATTAGAAGTAACTTGTAGTGCAGTATGAGTTTATTTTTTCATGGTATACTGTAGAATAAGTTTATTTTCTTATGGTATACTGTAGATAATTCTTGCATATTTTTGGCTTATATGCTGTTATATTGCAAGTGTAATAAATGAGTCTATACCTCTATATAAATAACAACTCAACTGTCCACCTGACTTCATTTAAAATGTTACCTACCCTCTTGCAGTGCTATATTTCTTAGATAATTCAAGTCCAGATATATAATGTCAGTATATTTCTATCCAAGGGATAGGTGGAGAAAATACTACCCTGGGTATTCCCTTTTGTCATATTTCAGTTTCTGAAATGTGAAACAGAAGGTGCCAAGTGAATGGAGCTTGGGCCTTGATTTGAAAATATGGAAGAAGTTAAACATGGAAATTAAATTATTTGGGACAATGTGTGTTGTGAGGAGGGTTAATTGAGTATGAAATGATGGTAAGGGTAGTTTGATAGGAAGAAGAGTATGGTTGAGAGAGCTGAAGAGGTTTTGCTGAAATTATCTGGACATGTGGAGAAGATAAGTGAGGAGAGACCGACTAAGATGGTATACATTCAGAAGTGGATGATACAAGGAGGAAGGGGAAACCAAGGATGGGATGGAGCGAAGGATGCTTCGAGTTATTTAGAGCGTGAATATGCAGGATGGTGTGATTTTTGCATGGGATTGGGTGATATGGAGTGATGTGATATATGATATACATGGGGTGATGTGCTGTCAAAAGCTGAACCAGGGCAAATGAAATGGTAAGGGAAAAGCAAGGGAAGGTCTGTGAGGGCTTATCTGTGGATATGTGGCTTTGGTTTTGTTGAATTGTACACGAAAGCTAGAGAGTGGATGTGAGCAAATTAAGCTATTCTTCATTTTTAGACAACACTTCACTAACTAAGGAAAGAGTGAGTATGAAATGATTGGAAACAGAATCAGTATAATTAGAGAGCTTACTACTGTTTATGAATAATAAATATGCTGTGGCAACTTTCTCTTATGAATCTGTCTTGAGTTAATGTACTGAAAAAAACTATAATTTTTTTAAAAGAAAATTTTTATATATTTTTTTTTTTTTTTGCAGAAATGGGAATTCCTTAAGGAATCACAGATGCATGTAAGAATGGTAATTGGTGCTTTTGTCGTTCAGATAAGTTTTCTCTTTTCATGATTTTCTGATGAGGTATAAGTATTTTCGTTCAAGAAAGTCTTTGGTTATGATGTACAAGTTTTTCCGTTATTAACATGATCTTCAGCTGAGTTATGAGTTTTTCATCCACAATATCTGTCTTAGTCATTCATTTACTGTTAATGAAAGAGAGTTAAAATCTTTAAGAAAGTTGATATAGGCAGAAAAATTCTGTTAATAGTTGCATGTAGATTGTAAAGAAAACAAAAAAATTTGGAAATCCTGTTACTTTAATTTTATGCTAATTTTAGTCTGCTGATACAGGTAGATCTACAGATTGGCAAAAACAAACGTGAAAAATCAGAATGGTCAAGCATTTAAGATTTCCACCAAAATGATGTGGGCTTCTGAAGTTTGAATTCTAGTTGTTCTCCATACTTTTCTCAGCTATTTCGGTGAATTTGCGACCTATTCTGCCCTTATTAATGACATCCAAACAGTGTCACATTGACTGCAAAGAGGAACAAAGTTATGCTTTATGAAATTCTACAGAAATTGGTTAAGGGAAACTTGGTGTGTAACTTGAGGGAGGATTGTGGTTTTGGTTACTGCCATATGTGACGTCAAGAAGTAACATGAAAAGCCTGATACCCTACCACCACTTTGTCCTCTGTATAATATGATAATTTTAGAAAGTCAGGTTTGATTATTAATTTTTGAACTGCCAGGTCTTTGATTCTATTCATTACAACAGTTGAGGAAGAGAGTAGAATTCTAGCTTGATATTCAGAAAGGACTTCTTAAAATGACTAAAAATGAACCACTTGCTGCAAGGTAACAAACAACAAATATCATTGATGCCTTTGTAAGCTAGACCAAAATAATAATTGGTGTCTCAGGGCATATAACTGGAAGCAGATGATTTAATTTTGAAAAGGAATTTTTGGGTGGTATGCATTGCAGTGGACTGAGAAAGAAGGTAGAATTCTTCTATGTTCTTAAGAGGGTGTAAGGTAATAAACAACAAATACCGGAGGCAGCTCTGTAAGGTAAACAAACGTAGTAATTATAGTCACACAGGACAAATTACTGGAAGCATTGTTATTTCTAATTGTGAGTTGATTTACAAGAAGAACAATAATCATACCCAAATGTGTATGATTATACCAAACTTAGGAGAGAGGTAAAAGGCATTCAAGAGTGCAGAGGCTTGTGGTAAGATCTGGAAACGTTGTGAGTGAATAAATATAATAAATGATCATACACTACTTCCTAGCACAGGATTCCTTTCATCATTCCGAGGGAAGCCAGTTGAGACCACAGGTCATAAAGTTTGGTAATGCTTTGTGTGCTTCTTTGTGCAGAGAGTGCACACACACACACACACTTACTCAACCCTTTTTGTATACAGATCTCTTGTCAATTTTAACATTTACTTTGAAACTGTAAGTTGTTGACAGATGAAACTATATCTTCAGTAACTTTGCAGATGACATTATCAAAATGAAGCAGAGAGGTCGAGGTAGTAGAGGTGCCAGGGGAGGAAGAAGTCGAGGGAGGGGAGTATCATCTGGAAGAAATTCAGGATTCACAAGAGGTGGCAACAGTGGTGGAGTTAGAGGACGAGGAAGAGGAGTTCGAGTTCTTTCAACAAAAATCACTGGCAAAAGTAATAAAAACTTCTTAGATGCATAGCTAAAATTACTTTAGTAATTATAAAAAGCATGATAATGCAGTATTTAAATACCATTGATTCTTGTTTGTGCTTCCTTCTTCTGCGTTAGAGCCACACCAATCTGTTGAATTCTTTAATGTATATTTTGAATGTTTTTGTTAAGTACAAAATACCTGAAGGTAGAATGATTAGCACAAGATGTAAAGAAAATTTTGCAAATGTCATTTTCAATGCAGGACTTGGCATGTATAATCACAACAGTATTAAGTGAATTCGGTTTCATATATTAGATACCATAATATTATATTTCCCTGCTTTTCAGCAGCATTATTACACAGCATCTCCCATGCTTTCCTTTCACACATACAAAATACAAGAAATTCTGCTATAGGTACACTACGAGGTCGAAGTAGTAGTGTGAAGCCAAGCAGGGGTGGAAGAGGTAGAGCTCTAACTCGTGGAGGAAGGAGAGGGGCACTTGTAGGAAGCAGGGGAAGATTTATCATCAGAGGACGAGGCACGAACATGAGAGGTGGAAGAGGGAGAGGCATTAATAATGCAAGAGGAAGAGGAAGAGGAAGAGGAAGGGGGAACAGTTCCCAAGGAGGAGCAAATAATTTAAATCTTAACCATCAGGTTAGTATTTGTGTTGTGCAGTAAGTTTACCTCTAATTTAGTGGGTGCAGTAGCAAGGCAAAGACATTATGGACTGAAATCCTGATCCATGCTGCATTGGATTCCTATCACACATAAAATCATCTATCTGTATTTCTAATTTTTCTTTTATTATTTTGTTGTGCCATTTTCTTTAGTACTTTGTCTAATTCTTTTGCAAGGTTCTAGAAAATCAGTGTCCATTCTTTTCCCTCATCTGAGTTTTTGTTATTGTATTGAATAAAAGGTTGTGTTTATGTACTTTTACAAGGTAAAAAACAATCTGGATTTATGTATGATTTCTTTTTTTAATAGATTATTTTATTATTTTATTATACTTTGTTGCTGTCTCCCGCGTTTGCAAGGTAGCGCAAGGAAACAGATGAAAGAAATGCCCCCCCCCCCATACACATGTATATACATACGTCCACACACGCAAATATACATACCTACACAGCTTTCCATGGTTTACCCCAGACGCTTCACATGCCTTGCTTCAATCCACTGACAGCACGTCAACCCCGGTATACCACATCGCTCCAATTCACTCTATTCCTTGCCCTCCTTTCACCCTCCTGCATGTTCAGGCCCCGATCACACAAAATCTTTTTCACTCCATCTTTCCACCTCCAATTTGGTCTCCCTCTTCTCCTCGTTCCCTCCACCTCCGACACATATATCCTCTTGGTCAATCTTTCCTCACTCATTCTCTCCATGTGCCCAAACCACTTCAAAACACCCTCTTCTGCTCTCTCAACCACGCTCTTTTTATTTCCACACATCTCTCTTACCCTTACGTTACTCACTCGATCAAACCACCTCACACCACACATTGTCCTCAAACATCTCATTTCCAGCACATCCATCCTCCTGCGCACAACTCTATCCATAGCCCACGCCTCGCAACCATACAACATTGTTGGAACCACTATTCCTTCAAACATACCCATTTTTGCTTTCCGAGATAATGTTCTCGACTTCCACACATTCTTCAAGGCCCCCAGAATTTTCGCCCCCTCCCTCACCCTATGATCCACTTCCGCTTCCATGGTTCCATCCGCTGCCAGATCCACTCCCAGATATCTAAAACACTTCACTTCCTCCAGTTTTTCTCCATTCAAACTCACCTCCCAATTGACTTGACCCTCAACCCTACTGTACCTAATAACCTTGCTCTTATTCACATTTACTCTTAACTTTCTTCTTCCACACACTTTACCAAACTCAGTCACCAGCTTCTGCAGTTTCTCACATGAATCAGCCACCAGCGCTGTATCATCAGCGAACAACAACTGACTCACTTCCCAAGCTCTCTCATCCCCAACAGACTTCATACTTGCCCCTCTTTCCAAAACTCTTGCATTTACCTCCCTAACAACCCCATCCATAAACAAATTAAACAACCATGGAGACATCACACACCCCTGCCGCAAACCTACATTCACTGAGAACCAATCACTTTCCTCTCTTCCTACACGTACACATGCCTTACATCCTCGATAAAAACTTTTCACTGCTTCTAACAACTTTCCTCCCACACCATATATTCTTAATACCTTCCACAGAGCATCTCTATCAACTCTATCATATGCCTTCTCCAGATCCATAAATGCTACATACAAATCCATTTGCTTTTCTAAGTATTTCTCACATACATTCTTCAAAGCAAACACCTGATCCACACATCCTCTACCACTTCTGAAACCACACTGCTCTTCCCCAATCTGATGCTCTGTACATGCCTTCACCCTCTCAATCAATACCCTCCCATATAATTTACCAGGAATACTCAACAAACTTATACCTCTGTAATTTGAGCACTCACTCTTATCCCCTTTGCCTTTGTACAATGGCACTATGCACGCATTCCGCCAATCCTCAGGCACCTCACCATGAGTCATACATACATTAAATAACCTTACCAACCAGTCAACAATACAGTCACCCCCTTTTTTAATAAATTCCACTGCAATACCATCCAAACCTGCTGCCTTGCCGGCTTTCATCTTCCGCAAAGCTTTCACTACCTCTTCTCTGTTTACCAAATCATTTTCCCTAACCCTCTCACTTTGCACACCACCTCGACCAAAACACCCTATATCTGCCACTCTATCATCAAACACATTCAACAAACCTTCAAAATACTCACTCCATCTCCTTCTCACATCACCACTACTTGTTATCACCTCCCCATTTGCGCCTTTCACTGACGTTCCCATTTGCTCCCTTGTCTTACGCACTTTATTTACCTCCTTCCAGAACATCTTTTTATTCTCCCTAAAATTTAATGATACTCTCTCACCCCAACTCTCATTTGCCCTTTTTTTCACCTCTTGCACCTTTCTCTTGTTAATAGATATTCCAATATATTTTTTTCATCATCTTTAATTGTATGTAATATTAGGCAGCTGTTTGGATCCCATTTTGTATGTATATATGCCATTTTAATGTATATCTTCTATAATATATTGGTCTGTGCTCCTTGTCAGCAGCATTGTGCGTGTTTTTTCTTTTTTTTTTATATAGAAATAATGCTGGAATTCCATCAGGTCATGATGTTAGGTTCTCCTTTAGATGGTCAGTTTATACAATTATGTCTCCTGATATATTAATATCTGTTCATAGTCATGAAATATTTTTTTCAATTTTTCATTATCTCTTTCTGTAAATATTGACTTATATTGGTTAATTAACATTTGGCAGATTCATTTAAGGTTGTTTACAAGTCACCTTGCTTAAAAGGACTTAAGTCATTATTTTATTTATGTACACAGATTTTACTATTGGATTTAGATCCATACTCAGAATAACTTTTGTCTTCATTTATTCATTCTTCTCTTCTACATGACACTATTATTTCCCACAGCAATTCTTATTTTTCCTCTGATTGTTCCACTTTATCACTGTTTGTTACACCTTACTTTTTTCTTCCAATCACTTTTCCCATTCATCCATTGATTTATTTCACTTGGTAGGTATCTTTCACTTATTTCTTTAGTGTGGCACACATTTTGTGTTCATATGACTGATGCATTGTTAGACAACTGCTTATTTTTCATTGGTAGTAAGAACTTCATTCCATTTTTTGTTATCTATGAGATTATTAGCTTCATTCCAATTTATATTGTGAGAGTAGGAATTAAAATTGTTCATAATATTTCAGACTTCTCTTGTTTCATTCTGACTGTCTTTGTCAGTTTCAGCATCATAATTTGTAGGCACTTCAACCACTGTCCAAGATGACTGCTGTTATGAAAACTTTTGCTGATGTAAAAAGTCAAGATGAGCAATACAGGCCTATTTGAGTCTGTAGTATTCTGTAATCTTGATAATCCTCGCATCTCATCTTTCTGATTACAGGAGACATACCAGCAGTTTAAGGGCCAAGACTCATCATTCAGACAGCAGCTTGCAAGAAGAAAGGTTCAGCAAGCACGAAGGACATTGGCAATGTCACAACAGAATAGAAGGAATCAGAACAGGCTTAATCTCATTGATGCACGAAGAGGCATAGAAGGAGGAATGAAGGTTAGTTTGAAAATGTATTTGCTTTCCTCACAAAATGACTTCTTCCATCATTTACAGTAGAAATTACTTGAGCATCATAATTGTGAAGGTACTGTATGGAATTCACCATTGTGATTGACAGTTCATATCATGAGAAAAAATTATAAAAAAAAAGGAAAATGATTGTGTAGAATTTACTATTGTTGGTGACATTGCATGAGAAAATTTTTATCTTTGGGATAGGTAAAGTACTTTCACATGAACAGGAATGATATGGAATGATGTACCAAAAAGAATGCATGAAAGAAGTATCATAAATATGTTTAAGAATAGGCTTGATAAATATAAATAGGTGATGAAAAGGGGAGGGGGGGCTGGAAATCCTCCCCTCCCATTTTTTACTTTTCAAAAAACTAGAAAAAAAGAGGGGGAGGGGGAACAGAGAAGAGGGCCAAGTGAGAATATTCCCTCTAAGGCTCAGTCCTCTTTTCTTAATGCTACCTTGCAAATGTGGGAAATGGTGAATCTGTATGAAAAAAATATATATTCATGTGAGAAACTACAGAAGTTGGTGACTCAGTTTGGTAAAGTGTGTAAAAGGAGAAAGTTGAGAGTAAATGTGAATAAGAGCAAGGTTATCAGGTTCAATAAGGATGAGGGACAAGTTAATTGGGATGTAAATTTGAATGGAGAAAAATTGGAGGAAGTGAATTGTTTTAGATATCTGGAAGTGGACTTAGCAGCAGATGGAACCATGGAAGCAGAAGTGAGTCACAGGATGGGGAGGGGGTGAAGGTTCTGGGATCGATGAAGAATGTGTTTAAGGAGAGAATGTTGTCTTGGAGAGCAAAAATGGGTATGTTTTGAAGGAATAGTAGTTCCAACAATGTTATATGGTTGCAAGGCATGGCCTATAGTTAGGATTGTACGGAGGAGGGTGGATGTGTTGGAAATGAAATGTTTGAGGACAGTATGTGGTGTGAAGTGGATTGATTGAGTGAGTAATGAAAGGGTAAGAGAGATGTGTGGAAATAAAAGTGTGGTTGAGAGAGCAGAAGAGGGTGTTGAAATGGTTTGGACATATTGAGAGAATGAGTAAGGACATATTGACAAAGAGGATATATGTGTCAGAGGTGGAGGGAACGAGGAGAAGTGGGAGACCAAATTGGAGGTGGAAGGATGGAGTGAAAAAGATTTTGAGTGATCAGGTCCTGAACTTACAGGAGGGTGAAAGGCGTACAAAGAATAGAGTGAATTGGAACGCTTTGGTATACCAGGGTCGACGTGCTGTCAATTGATTTAACCAGGGCATGTGAAGCATCTGGAGTAAATCATGGAAAGTTTTGTAGGGTCTGGATGTGGAAAGGGAGCTGTGGTTTTGATGCATTACACACAACAGCTAGAGACTGAGTGTGTACGAATGTGGCCTTTGTTGTCTTTTCCTATACGTTGAAATGTATAGGTATGTATGTATCTGTGTGTGGGCGTTTATATATATACGTGTGTATGTGGGTGGGTTGGGCCATTCTTTTGTCTGTTTCCTTGCACTACCTTGCCTTTCACCCTCCTGTAAGTTCTGGCCCCAATTGCTCAAAATCTTTTTCACTCCATCCTTCCACCTCCTATTTGGTCTCCCACTTCTCCTTGTTCCCTCCACCTCTGACACAATCTTTGTCAATCTTTGCTCACTCATTCTCTCCATATGACCAAACCATTTCAATACACCCTCTTCTGCTCTCTCAATCACACTCTTTTTATTACCACACATCTCTCTTACCCTTTCATTACTTACTCGATCAAACAACCTCACACCACAGATTGACCTCAAACATTTCATTTCCAACATCCACCCTCCTATGCATAACCTCATCTATAGCCCATGCCTCACAACCATATAACATTGTTGGAACCATTATTCCTTCAAACATACCCATTTTTGCTCTCTGAGATGATGTTCTTGCCTTCCACACATTCTTTAATACTCCAAGAACCTTCGCCCCCTCCCCCACCCTGTGACTCACTTCTGCTTCCATGTTCCATCCACTGCTAAATCCACTCCCAGATATCTTAAACACTTCACTTCCTCCAGTTTTTCTCCATTCAAACTTACCTCCCAGTTAACTTGGCCCTCAACCCTACTGAGCCTAATATCCTTGCTCTTATTCACATTTACCCTTAGCTTTCTTCTTTCACACACTTTACCAAACTCAGTCACCAGCTTCTGCAATTTCTCACTCGAATCAGCCACCAGTGCTGTATCATCAGCGAACAACAACTGACTCACTTCCCAAGCCCTCTCATCCAGAACAGACTGCATACTTGCCCCTCTCTCCAAAAGTCTTGCATTCGCTTCCCTAACAACCCCATCCACAAAAAAATTAAACAACCATGGAGACATCATGCACCCCTGCCGCAAACTGACATTCACTGGGAACCAATCACTTTCCTCTCTTCCTACTTGTACACATGCCTTACATCTTTGGTAAAACTTTTCACTGCTTCTAGCAACTTACCTCCCACACCATATACTCTTAATACCCTCCACAAAGCATCTCTATCAACTCTGTCATATGCCTTCTCCAGATCCATAAATTCTGCATACAAATCCATCTGTTTTTCCAAGTATTTCTCACATACATTCTTCAAAGCAAACACCTGATCCACATATCCTCTACAACTTCTGAAACCACATTTCTCTTCCCCAATCTGATGTTCTGTACATGCCTTTACCCTCTTAATCAATACCCTCCCATATAATTTCCCAGGAATACTCAACAAACTTGTACCTCTTTCATTTGAACACTCACCTTTATCCCCTCTGCTTTTGTACAATGGCACTATGCATGCATTCCGTTAATCCTCAGGTACTTCACCATGAACTTTACATATACTGAATTTCATTACCAACCAGTCAACAACACAGTCAACCAGGACTTATTTTAACATTTATGTTACTTTTAAGTGAATTTTGTAGCCAATTCATATTGTAGAATTCATTAGCACATGTTTTGAGCATTACTGAATTGTAGCATATGCTTTGAAGAACTGTAACAAAGACTTCAGAAAAAATCTTTTTGTCATTCCCAGTAAATTGGAAGATGTGGCCTGATAGCTAGAAATGTGTGTGTTGTATAAGATAATTATGTATGCATTGTTTATGCTTCTCTGTCTTGGCATGTAAATATGAATTGAATTATCAGTTTGTGGTTTCTTGCAACTACATCCCAGCAGACAAGGGGCAACTTGGGAACACCACTTAAAGTGCGTGTAGGCAATGGAACCATTGTAAGGGGACTACGTTCTGACCAGCTTTTACTTCAGAAGATGAACTCTCAAAGCAGTTTTGATAATACAAGAATGGACAATATAGAAGCTCTCACAGAAAATGTTAGTAGAATTTAATTTATGTAACTGTTTGTGTGAGTCTTGCTTCCCCAAAATTTTGATGATTTTTTTCTTTCCCCAGAGAAATCTTTGAAATCAGTTCATGTATAACATGATGGTTAGATAACAAGAATTTTAGACAATAATTTCTGTCTCTTATAATTCAGTGTAAGTAGATTGTTACCTGTATAACATACATCATAGCCTTCAGTGCTTAGATTTTGTTTCCTGCACCTGTTAATCATATGATATGCCGGGCATCATTGTGGCTGGTTGGTTTTAGTAGAATCATGAATCACTCTGTCTATGTCATACCAATAATTGTTTGCATTTACATGCAGCCAAGCAAATACTTACTTGCATGCACCTTGAGTGGTAATTAGTTTTACCATCTTTGCACATTGGCATAGGTTAGGGAAACCCATTCTCTGGGTTAAACGTCCTATTGTACTTTACAATAGTGAGTTGCATGTGGTATCTTTTGGGAATACAAACAGAACAGTTGAAGCAGAGGAAAAAAATCAGAATAACAAAGCTTCTTTCATAATGTGGCATATGTTTCGATTGTGCACAATGCTTACCATTTATTGTAGCTTTCCATGTTATAGTTTCTTGGCATTACTAATGATATTAAAATTATTTCTTATTTAGAACAAGATGCCTCTTTTTGGTTTTTATTATATGGAATATGTTTTGAAACTGAAATTTAACAATTTCTAGACACTTCTATAACCAGAGACCATGTTATGTAGGCACTTGAAAAATCTAAAATGACTTGTGACAAGCACTGTAGAGCTGAGCAAATGTTTGTTGAGAGGTTAAAAGTTCAAGTGAATGAGTTTGGTAGACTGCATATAAAGAAATTGAAAATGAAATTAGTAAGGCATTATGCATCATATATATACTGGGAAGTGAGTCAGTTGTTATTCGCTGATGATACAGCGCTGGTGGCTGATTCATGTAAGAAACTGCAGAAGCTGGTGACTAAGTTTGGTAAAGTGTGTGAAAGAAGAAAGTTAAGAGTAAATGTGAATAAGAGCAAGGTTATTAGGTACAGTAGGGTTGAGGGTCAAGTCAATTGGGAGGTAAGTTTGAATGGAGAAAAGCTGGAGGAAGTGAAGTGTTTTAGATATCTGGGAGTGGATCTGGCAGCAGATGGAACCATGGAAGCGGAAGTGAATCATAGGGTGGGGGAGGGGGCGAAAATTCTGGGAGCCTTGAAGAATGTTTGGAAGTCGAGAACATTATCTCGGAAAGCAAAAATGGGTATGTTTGAAGGAATAGTGGTTCCAACAATGTTGTATGGTTGTGAGGCGTGGGCTATGGATAGAGTTGTGCGCAGGAGGGTGGATGTGCTGGAAATGAGATGTTTGAGGACAATATGTGGTGTGAGGTGGTTTGATTAAGTAATGTAAGGGTGAGAGAGATGTGTGGAAATAAAAAGAGTGTGGTTGAGAGAGCAGAAGAGGGTATTTTGAAATGGTTTGGTCACATGGAGAGAATGAGTGGGGAAAGATTGACCAAGAGGATATATGTGTCAGAGGTGGAGGGAACGAGGAGAAGTGGGAGACCAAATTGGAGGTGGAAGGATGGAGTGAAAAAGATTTTGAGTGATCGGGGCCTGAACGTGCAGGAGGGTGAAAGGCGTGCAAGGAATAGAGTGAATTGGAACGATGTGGTATACCGGGGTCGACGTGCTGTCAATGGATTGAACCAGGGCATGTGAAGCGTCTGGGGTAAACCATGCAAAGCGTGTGGGGCCTGGATGTGGAAAGGGAGCTGTGGTTTCGGTGCATTATTACATGACAGCTAGAGACTGAGTGTGAACGAATGGGGCCTTTGGTGTTTTTCCTAGCACTACCTCGCACACATGAGGGGGGAGGGGGTTGTTATTCCATGTGTGGCGAGGTGGCGATGGGGACAAATAAAGGCAGACAGTATGAATTATGTACATGTGTATATATGTATATGTCTGTGTGTGTATATATATGTATACATTGAGATGTATAGGTATGTATATTGTGCGTGTGTGGACATGTATGTATATACATGTGTATGTGGGCGGGTTGGCCATTCTTTCGTCTGTTTCCTTGCGCTACCTCGCTAACGCGGGAGACCGACAAAGCAAAATAAAAAAAGAAAATATAAAATAATTTGTATATCCTTATATAGACAGATCCCTTACACATTCAACTTCCACTTTTTATATAATCTACCATGCCCATTCATGTATAATTTGAACTTCTATTAATGAATATATATTCAAACCAAAACAATGGGCATCTTGGCCTGATATTTACAGCAAGAATTTCAGTGCTGTATCATAAATGATGTTGACTCTAGTGCCTTTGAAGTTTATATTATTTGTATACCATACTCTTTTACTCGGACACTTGGCTATTGCATATTGACACCCACAATTTCTTTTAGCTTTCTCATAAAAGAATTAATTGAAGCAGAATTTCAATGCTCTAATTTAAAATTTAATTTTGTCTTTAATTTAGCCCTTCCTTTTAATACCAGTGTTTATTTTCTTGTTTAGAGTGCCGAAGCTCTTGAATCATCAAGAGGGGCAGGCTCAGTTGTCTCTCTCTCATCTCAGCGGGGTTTGACAGTCAGTATTAAAAACAACATTGCCTCAAATCAGTCTAAAGGTGTATATGATAGTGCAGGTTGGTACCTTTTTCAAGTTTTTGTTATTCCTAGTTTATTTTGTAGTTATAATGACATTCTAGTATGTTAAATGTTGCAGCCAGTTATGGTCTCTCTTGATGATTTTCTCAGATTTATAACATGGAATTGCATAGGATGAACAATATGTTTGAAAACTGTGTGCAGACATTTACACAACCAAGGTATCACAGGTGTAACAGACTTTCTATGATATTTTGATTAACTAAACCTACCCATTCTCAGGAACTACTCGTAGAAAGAGACCAAGGCTCACCAGAAACAGATTCAACCAAATTTCATCTACCAGTTATACCCCAACAACATTTACTGTTGTAAATGATCGTGTTTATCGTCCACCAGAGCCACCTTTCCATGTATCATCAGGTCTACCTAGAAAAACAGTGAAACGTAATTTTATCTCAAGTAGAGACCCAAGAGCTAGGATGGCAATGGCAATGTCACTTGGAAATATACCCTCAGAAAATATGAGGTCTTTACCTGAACCACATAAGCAAATATTAGATCCCAAAGTACAGAAAGAAATAGCAATGCTTCAGGGGAAAGAGGAAGTATCTTTAAATAATGGTCCAGGCCCAGGTGTAAAAGGTTTCAGGCATATCCCGAACCAGACCACACGATCTCTTAATGAACGTTTCACTGAAGAACGGATGGTGACGGCTTAGCACATCTTTGATTCTTTTAATGAGTTAACTCTATTTTTAAAGTAATAGTTCAGTATGTTGTCTTTTAACCTTGATACTATACTTCTGCCTGTGGGCTGTATTAAATGAACTCTAGATTATTCTTTGTACAAAAGAAATTTTTGCTGCAGCTGACTTGTATATTTTTTTTGCCCATAAAGTTGCAGTTATGTGTTGACTATATTTATTTTATTTGTTAATAGTTAGTATTGTTTGTAACTGTCATCCTTAGTAAATCTTCCCTTGTGTAACTTGATTCTAGTTGCACAAAATATAAAGTTGTAATATTTCTTTCAAAGCAGTGAATGAAAATAAAATTGGATATGACACCATTTTTTAATCATGTAATGCACATAATATTTTATAGCTAATTTTGTCACTTATTATTCAGAAACTCAAAAATAACACACACATATGCTTAATTACATTATCTTTTCTATGGGTGCATATATAATTATTTATGTATGTTGTTGCATAATTACACTATCTATCTTTTCTATGGGTGCTTATATGATTATGTATGTATGCTGGCATTTATGCTCGTGTGTTTGTATCTATGGGCATACTCATGCCTGAACATGTTTGTGGTTGGGTGTGTGCATAAGTGAGAATGCATGCATACATGTTTACAAGTGTGTGAGTACATGTAAATACTGGTATATAAGTTGCACACTTGTGAAGCCCCATTTTTAAACCTCTTACTTTTGTCATACACCTTTTAAGAAATTTTGGTGGTGTATTTTTGAGTGTGTCAGTGTACTTACATTTGTGTGTACTCCTAGTCCTGCTTAACTTTGGAGAAGCACTGGAAAATGCATTTGTGGGGAATTGCTGGATAGTGAATCCCTTTTTACCATAGCATTCAATGGGATATGAAAGGGGAGGGATAAAAAGTTAAGAAACAAGCAGTACAATACAGGTACACCATTAAGCTAAATAATTGAACAAGAAATACAGCTTAAGATAGTATTGCTTTTAAGTAAAACTACATAACACAAAGATCAGACATGTTAAATTGATTCTAATCTTCAATTCAGACTCTTAACTTTTGCTCCTTATTCTTCATGACTTCACCTATGGTATTAGTTATCTCTTGCATGCATGGTGTCATACTGGAAGCACACTGCCTCACTTAGTCTACACTCAGAAACTCATATCACTGAATTGAAGGCAAGCCAAGAGTTCTGGCAATAGCAACACTACATTGACCAGCATCAAAAACCTTCAGAATGTCAAAATTTACCTCCAAGCTGAAGCTCTTCCTCCCACAAGTAGAATAACTTGAGCACTTTCCATTTATAGTTGTAAGGGGTGTGAGGTTATAATGAAAATTTTAGTTTTCATGTCTATTTCAAATGATTGATTTTTTTTATTAACAGTGTAAGTGAATCACTGGATAGTGATGCATCAGATAGCAGGAACTAGGTATATGAGTTAGTTTTTTTATGTGATGAATGGTCACTTACACAATGATTCAGCAGTTGATTTATAATGTTCCCTGGACCACATTTCTTGCCATATTCATGGGATTATAGCCAGATACCACCATTCTACTTATATTTACTTTTAAACAATATGTGATAAAGTTTTACTATCCCTGGCAGTTTGGTAGTTAATTGACATTACACAACCTTGGTGTAAGGCACCCTTGTCTTTACCTTTTGAATTGATACATATTGATGCATCATCTACATTTGGAGTTATTTATAAAAACTATTCATTACCTAACATAAACTCCAGAGAAGTGATGTAGGCATGCATTTTCAGCTTTACTTTCTTTATCCCAAAACTTTATGTTAAACTGGCAAAGAACAGGTCATGTAAGAGACCTGACAATCTGATGTTCTTTGGATATCAAGCTATACCAGTGGCTAGAAATTTTGAACTTTTTTAGACAGACAGGTTAATTAAAGTTCTTGCATCAGTCTGGTAGATGTATGTACTACTAATACAGAGTTACAAGAAATTAGGTCTTAGCAGCAAATCACATTCAAATGCTGCTTTACTCATACTAAGGATTGTTTTGACTTTCTGCCATGTATTATTACATCTGTAGGAAGAGTAGGCAGGTGAGGGAGAGTGTGAAAAGGATGAAGAAAAGATGGGATTGATTGAAAGGGAGAGACATGGATGAAGAGGATGTAAGGTGCTTGGAAAAATATGTTAGGCTTTATCTCAAAGTACAAATCATGCAGATCTGTGCCTTAATGCCACCGTAAAGAGGTTGAAATTATTTAATGTATTCTGGTTATATGTACACTGAGCTAGAATTGCCCTTTGCCAGTGGTCTGTTAAAAGTGAGACACTAAAGGATGAGAAGTGGCACTAGAGTTCACCAGTTTTGGAGACTTTACCATGGCCATCCCCTTCGGGGAGTTTCTAAAGGGAATGGGCATCAGAGATATAAATAGATGGATAGATATCAGCTGTGAAACTTAAGGGCTTGACATGGCTTTTTCATGTATCCTCGGCCCCCCTCCCCCATCTTGCCATCTTATTCTTCCCTTACTACTATCTTAGTATTGTCCTTTTTTTCTCTGTTGATGCAATAGAAAATTTGAAATATTTATCAATCTTCTCTTTTCCTTTCCCATATCCCCTTTTATGTTCCTCTCTGCCCCAAGTCTTCACTAGGGACAGTTAAAATGGTCACAGTAATGCTGCTACATTTTGACAATATTATTTTCTTTTCATGCTTGCCTCATCATTAATATACTAAGAAATAAGATCATTGTGTAATGTCATTTTGATGACAATGAGGTTATTCTGGTCCCATCTCACAAGGTTTCACTGGGAGATAGAGAAAAAGGGAAGGTAACAGAGTTAGCAAAACATCATGTGGAAAGAGAAAGAGGAGTATGAACAAGAAAAAAAAATGAAAGAAAAAAATCTCCATTCAGAGTACATTATGTTTTTGTAAATTTTACAAAAACATCTGTTGTGATTTTGCCAGTCAGCTAACATCATCTTGACAATTTTTTTTCGTCTTTCATTTTTAATGTATTTGTACTCTCCTGTACCCTCCCTCCATTTACTCTTCTTTCCATACCTTTTTCCACTTCTATTTTCTCCCCTTCATCCCCTTCCCTTTACCTCCTTTTTTTCTTTCTTCATTTCTTTACCCTTACCTTCCTCCCTCTTTCTCTTTTTCTCCCCCATATCTTTCCTTTTTTCCTCCATATCTTCCCTCTGATCAAATACTTTTACCTTCCTTTTCCTCCTGTTTTGTCATAAACTGTAAGATAATGAGGGGTAGACATTTGAGCAACTGATTTTACAGGAAGAGTTTGGGGAAGGGATCACTTCATATATCTAACTTATGCTTGTCTTTGAAATCAATGTCTTGGTGTGCTTTCTTTGCTAACTGCAATAAGTTTCTCTTTTGACTTATGACAAAACATTGACTTGCCATAAATGTTTCAGTATTAACTGTGGAAGTAAAAACAAACACATGACAGTCCCAGTAGAGTATGTATCTCCTCTCCTGTTTATTATTATTGTTACAATTATTATAATTTTTTTTTAATAATTCATGGGGAATTCTTTTTCTGATGAAATTTTTAATCAACTTTTTGCTGTGTTCAAAATTTAGACTTGTATTTCTCTCTATATGTGATATCACACATCCCCTCCACAAACTTCCTTCACCTGGAACTGACCACACTTCTCTACCTACTTACACACACACCTTGCTCTGAATAAAAACTCCTACCTGCTTCAAATAGCTTTCTTCCCACATCATGTATTTATAACATTTCCACAGAGCATTTTGATTATATGCTTTCTCCAAATCTATGAATGCCACACACAAATTTTACTGTTTCTCTAAGCATTTCTCACAAATTATGGAAAGCAAACATTTGATCCATACATCCTCAACCACTCGAAATCACAACATTTTTCCTCAGTCTAATGCTCTGTGCATGCCACTACCCTCTCAAATCCCAATCTCCCATACAATTTAACAGATACACTCAACAAATTTGTATCTTTATAATTTGAACACTCACCTTTGTTCCCCATGCTTTCTTACCATGGCACTATACAGGCATTCTACCAATATTTGGGCACATCATTATGATTTATACGAGCATTAAGAATCTTAACTAAGCAGTCAACAACACTCACTTTCTTAAGAATTTCAACTGTATTTCCATACACTCCACCTGCCTTGCCACACTTCAATTTATGTAAGGCTTTCACTACATCTTCTCTTTTCACCAAACTACTTGCCTTGACTCTCATACCTCATCCATTTGTAAATAATAGATAAATACATGTTTGGTCAACAGATGCATATGATTACAGTTACAGTTCTGATATGATGCTGTTCATAAAGAATTTTAATCATAGTGACATTACACAATCATGACACACTTCAAACTACTCATAACACCTTGTAACATCACTGAGCAGTCTGCCTGGTACACCACAAACCGTAAAAATTTCCTAATGTTCTCTTGCTTTCAAATGTTGATAGTGTATTTCAAGATTCTCTCTAATTGAGAAAATATCAAAATTCACTTGTCAATCAATGATACCGTGTTATCCTAAGTCTTTTATTTTGTTTTTATGCTGTCTAGGGATTGTGAATAAAGCATCCTACATTAAGTTATTACTTTTATGGGCCTTAACTGTTTTAAAATATACAATGCAGTTAAGGTCATTGGATCTTATTACTAACTTGCTAAAATTCCAGTATTTATGTGGACATGACCTTTTTGCTTTCCTGTCAGTGGTCTTGAGAGTTATCATGTACCATTTTAGAAAAAGCTGCTTTGGGCCTCAAGATCTTTCTTTCATTTAATCTAACAGTCACTGCTAAGGAATCTTTCTTCCACATGCCTCTATGGTCTCTGTTCACAGGAATCAGCAAGTTCTTTATTCGTCACACTTCAACTGTGAATCAGACAGATAGTGATGTTGCAGGCTTGGAGAGGTATGAGGGTTAGTGAGTTTTTACCAGCTTGGTGTATATTATTTAGAATGACTTTAGGTATTATCTGATTTTATATCCCCAAATTTGGCACATTGTGTGATCCAGTGATACCTAAAGGAAAATCCTCAAGTGGTGAAAGGACTGACTGTCCTTCCAAAATGAAAAAAAAAAAGAGAAAAAAAGGGCTGGATTCCAATTTTGTGGCACTAAGAATATACCCTCCATTTGAGTTTTATGTATTTTATGACCATGGATTGTACTTGAAACTTATTTACTGTAAACTTGATGTACAATTCAGTGACATTAATCTGAAGTATATTGTTTAGATTTATATGATATGCAGTGGCTATATAGGTAACAAGTTTGTTAAAGATATTCAGCTAACAAGTTTAGAGCAGAATTGTGCTGTGCAGGGTTGCAAGATAGTGATCATTTTGATTACCTGTGTCAGGATTTAGAATTCTGAGAGCCAAAGTGTAGATGTTATTTTTACATTAAAAAGATTGGACAGTTTATGAAGATTTTCACTATGTGTATCCCATCTCATTGTTCATTGTTTCTCCTGTAGTGGACTTGGATACTTTCCCTAAACTGAATATTAATCAAGATTCCACAGTAATCGCAGGATTGATTGGATTGAAGGTGGAGAATTATTATTACATGTGTTTACAGTTATCAAGCCAACAAAATGTTTTTGTCTCATCCTTACAGACATTTACAGATGTTCAGCTTACACTCACATATTGTCTTTCATAAAACATTGTATTCTTTGTCAAGATATTCTTTTGAATCAATAGAATCCTATCAATCCAGGGCAGCACTTCCATCTAGAATTATAGAGTTTACAGACCTCTGTGGTTTAGTGGTTAATGTCCCGGACTGTGATGCATTCACGTCACCCAAGATCAAGTGCATAGGTTTGAATCCTGGTTAGAGCAGGATATATGTATATATATATACATATATATATATATATATATATATATATATATATATATATATATATATATATATATATATATATACATTTTTTTTTTTTTTTTGCTTTGTCGCTGTCTCCCGCGTTTGCGAGGTAGCGCAAGGAAACAGATGAAAGAAATGGCCCAACCCACCCCCATACACATGTACATACATACGTCCACACACGCAAATATACATACCTACACAGCTTTCCATGGTTTACCCCAGACCCTTCACATGCCTTGATTCAGTCCACTGACAGCATGTCAACCCCAGTATACCACATCGCTCCAATTCACTCTATTCCTTGCCCTCCTTTCACCCTCCTGCATGTTCAGGCTCCGATCATACAAAATCTTTTTCACTCCATCTTTCCACCTCCAATTTGGTCTCCCTCTTCTCCTCGTTCCCTCCACCTCCGACACATATATCCTCTTGGTCAATCTTTCCTCACTCATTCTCTCCATGTGCCCAAACCATTTCAAAACACCCTCTTATGCTCTCTGAACCACGCTCTTTTTATTTCCACACATCTCTCTTACCCTTATGTTACTTACTCGATCAAACCACCTCACACCACACATTGTCCTCAAACATCTCATTTCCAGCACATCCATCCTCCTGCGCACAACTCTATACATAGCCCATGCCTCGCAACCATACAACATTGTTGGAACCACTATTCCTTCAAACATACTCATTTTTGCTTTCCGAGATAATGTTCTCGAATTCCACACATTCTTCAAGGCTCCCAGAATTTTTGCCCCCTCCCCCAACCTATGATCCACTTCTGCTTCCATGGTTCCATCCGCTGCCAGATCCACGCCCAGATATCTAAAACACTTCACTTCCTCCAGTTTTTCTCCATTCAAACTCACCTCCCAGTTGACTATATATATATATATATATATATATATATATATATATATATATATATATATATGTTCTATACTTAGAAAAGCAAATGGATTTGTATGTAGCATTTATGGATCTGGAGAAGGCATATGATAGAGTTGATAGAGATGCTCTGTCGAAGGTATTAAGAATATATGGTGTGGGAGGCAAGTTGTTAGAAGCAGTGAAAAGTTTTTATCGAGGATGTAAGGCATGTGTACGTGTAGGAAGAGAGGAAAGTGATTGGTTCTCAGTGAATGTAGGTTTGCGGCAGGGGTGTGTGATGTCTCCATGGTTGTTTAATTTGTTTATGGATGGGGTTGTCAGGGAGGTGAATGCAAGAGTTTTGGAAAGAGGGGCAAGTATGAAGTCTGTTGGGGATGAGAGAGCTTGGGAAGTGAGTCAGTTGTTGTTCGCTGATGATACAGCGCTGGTGGCTGATTCATGTGAGAAACTGCAGAAGCTGGTGACCGAGTTTGGTAAAGTGTGTGAAAGAAGAAAGTTAAGAGTAAATGTGAATAAGAGCAAGGTTATTAGGTACAGTAGGGTTGAGGGTCAAGTCAATTGGGAGGTAAGTTTGAATGGAGAAAAACTGGAGGAAGTAAAGTGTTTTAGATATCTGGGAGTGGATCTGGCAGCGGATGGAACCATGGAAGCGGAAGTGGATCATAGGGTGGGGGAGGGGGCGAAAATTCTGGGAGCCTTGAAGAATGTGTGGAAGTCAAGAACATTATCTCGGAAAGCAAAAATGGGTATGTTTGAAGGAATAGTGGTTCCAACAATGTTGTATGGTTGCGAGGCGTGGGCTATGGATAGAGTTGTGCGCAGGAGGATGGATGTGCTGGAAATGAGATGTTTGAGGACACTGTGGTGTGAGGTGGTTTGATCGAGTAAGTAACGTAAGGGTAAGAGAGATGTGTGGAAATAAAAAGAGCGTGGTTGAGAGACTAGAAGAGGGTGTTTTGAAATGGTTTGGGCACATGGAGAGAATGAGTGAGGAAAGATTGACAAAGAGGATATATGTGTCGGAGGTGGAGGGAACGAGGAGAAGTGGGAGACCAAATTGGAGGTGGAAAGATGGAGTGAAAAAGATTTTGTGTGATCGGGGCCTGAACATGCAGGAGGGTGAAAGGAGGGCAAGGAATAGAGTGAATTGGATCGATGTGGTATACCGGGGTTGACGTGCTGTCAGTGGATTGAATCAGGGCATGTGAAGCGTCTGGGGTAAACCATGGAAAGCTGTGTAGGAATGTATATTTGCGTGTGTGGACGTATGTATATACATGTGTATGGGGGTGGGTTGGGCCATTTCTTTCGTCTGTTTCCTTGCGTTACCTCGCAAACGCGGAAGACAGCGAAAAAAAAAAAAATATATATATATATGTATATATATATATATATATATATATATATATATATATATATATATATATATATATATATCTTCTTTCTTTTCTTTTAAACTATTCGCCATTTCCCGCGTTAGCGAGGTAGCATTAAGAACAGAGGACTGGGCCTTTGAGGGAATACCCTCACCTGGCCCAATTCTCTGTTCCTTCTTTTGGAAAATTAAAAAAAAACGAGAGGGGAGGATTTCCAGCCCCCCGCTCCCTCCCCTTTTAGTCGCCTTCTACGACACGCAGGGAATACGTGGGAAGTATTCTTAATCCCCTATCCCCAGGGATTATATATATATATATATATATATATATATATATATATATATATATATATATATATATATATATATATATATGAGAAGAAAGATCATGAGAGGCAAGTGTTTTGGGAGCAGCTGAATGAGTGTGTTAGCGGTTTTGATGCACGAGACCGGGTTATAGTGATGGGTGATTTGAATGCAAAGGTGAGTAATGTGGCAGTTGAGGGAATAATTGGTATGCATGGGGTGTTCAGTGTTGTAAATGGAAATGGTGAAGAGCTTGTAGATTTATGTGCTGAAAAAGGACTGATGATTGGGAATACCTGGTTTAAAAAGCGAGATATACATAAGTATACTTATGTAAGTAGGAGAGATGGCCAGAGAGCGTTATTAGATTACGTGTTAATTGACAGGCGTGCGAAAGAGAGACTTTTGGATGTTAATGTGCTGAGAGGTGCAACTGGAGGGATGTCTGATCATTATCTTGTGGAGGCTAAGGTGAAGATTAGTATGGGTTTTCAGAAAAGAGGAGTGAATGTTGGGGTGAAGAAGGTGGTGAGAGTAAGTGAGCTTGGGAAGGAGACCTGTGTGGGGAAGTACCAGGAGAGACTGTGTACAGAATGGAAAAAGGTGAGAACAATGGAAGTAAGGGGAGTGGGGGAGGAATGGGATGTATTTAGGGAATCAGTGATGGATTGCGCAAAAGATGCTTGTGGCATGAGAAGAGTGGGAGGTGGGCTGTTTAGAAAGGGTAGTGAGTGGTGGGATGAAGAAGTAAGAGTATTAGTGAAAGAGAAGAGAGAGGCATTTGGACGATTTTTGCAGGGAAAAAATGCAATTGAGTGGGAGAAGTATAAAAGAAAGAGACAGGAGGTCAAGAGAAAGGTGCAAGAGGTGAAAAAAAGGGCAAATGAGAGTTGGGGTGAGAGACTATCAGTAAATTTTAGGGAGAATAAAAAGATGTTCTGGAAAGAGGTAAATAGGGTGCGTAAGACAAGGGAGCAAATGGGAACTTCAGTGAAGGGCGTAAATGGGGAGGTGATAACAAGTAGTGGTGATGTGAGAAGGAGATGGAATGAGTATTTTGAAGGTTTGTTGAATGTGTCTGATGACAGAGTGGCAGATATAGGGTGTTTTGGTCGAGGTGGTGTGCAAAGTGAGAGGGTTAGGGAAAATGATTTGGTAAACAGAGAAGAGGTAGTAAAAGCTTTGCGGAAGATGAAAGCCGGCAAGGCAGCAGGTTTGGATGGTATTGCAGTGGAATTTATTAAAAAAGGGGGTGACTGTATTGTTGACTGGTTGGTAAGGTTATTTAATGTATGTATGACTCATGGTGAGGTGCCTGAGGATTGGCGGAATGCGTGCATAGTGCCATTGTACAAAGGCAAAGGGGATAAGAGTGAGTGCTCAAATTACAGAGGTATAAGTTTGTTGAGTATTCCTGGTAAATTATATGGGAGGGTATTGATTGAGAGGGTGAAGGCATGTACAGAGCATCAGATTGGGGAAGAGCAGTGCGGTTTCAGAAGTGGTAGAGGATGTGTGGATCAGGTGTTTGCTTTGAAGAATGTATGTGAGAAATACTTAGAAAAGCAAATGGATTTGTATGTAGCATTTATGGATCTGGAGAAGGCATATGATAGAGTTGATAGAGATGCTCTGTGGAAGGTATTAAGAATATATGGTGTGGGAGGCAAGTTGTTAGAAGCAGTGAAAAGTTTTTATCGAGGATGTAAGGCATGTGTACGTGTAGGAAGAGAGGAAAGTGATTGGTTCTCAGTGAATGTAGGTTTGCGGCAGGGGTGTGTGATGTCTCCGTGGTTGTTTAATTTGTTTATGGATGGGGTTGTTAGGGAGGTAAATGCAAGAGTCCTGGAAAGAGGGGCAAGTATGAAGTCTGTCGGGGATGAGAGAGCTTGGGAAGTGAGTCAGTTGTTGTTCGCTGATGATACAGCGCTGGTGGCTGATTCATGTGAGAAACTGCAGAAGCTGGTGACTGAGTTTGGTAAAGTGTGTGGAAGAAGAAAGTTAAGAGTAAATGTGAATAAGAGCAAGGTTATTAGGTACAGTAGGGTTGAGGGTCAAGTCAATTGGGAGGTGAGTTTGAATGGAGAAAAACTGGAGGAAGTGAAGTGTTTTAGATATCTGGGAGTGGATCTGTCAGCGGATGGAACCATGGAAGCGGAAGTGGATCATAGGGTGGGGGAGGGGGCGAAAATTTTGGGAGCCTTGAAAAATGTGTGGAAGTCGAGAACATTATCTCGGAAAGCAAAAATGGGTATGTTTGAAGGAATAGTGGTTCCAACAATGTTGTATGGTTGCGAGGCGTGGGCTATGGATAGAGTTGTGCGCAGGAGGATGGATGTGCTGGAAATGAGATGTTTGAGGACAATGTGTGGTGTGAGGTGGTTTGATCGAGTAAGTAACGTAAGGGTAAGAGAGATGTGTGGAAATAAAAAGAGCGTGGTTGAGAGAGCAGAAGAGGGTGTTTTGAAATGGTTTGGGCACATGGAGAGAATGAGTGAGGAAAGATTGACCAAGAGGATATATGTGTCGGAGGTGGAGGGAACGAGGAGAAGAGGGAGACCAAATTGGAGGTGGAAAGATGGAGTGAAAAAGATTTTGTGTGATCGGGGCCTGAACATGCAGGAGGGTGAAAGGAGGGCAAGGAATAGAGTGAATTGGAGCGATGTGGTATACAGGGTTTGACGTGCTGTCAGTGGATTGAATCAAGGCATGTGAAGCGTCTGGGGTAAACCATGGAAAGCTGTGTAGGTATGTATATTTGCGTGTGTGGACGTGTGTATGTACATGTGTATGGGGGGGGGGGGGGTTGGGCCATTTCTTTCGTCTGTTTCCTTGCGCTACCTCGCAAACGCGGGAGACAGCGACAAAGTATAAAAAAAAAAAAAAAAAAAAAATATATATATATATATATATATATTTTCCCTGGGGATAGGGGAGAAAGAATACTTCCCACGTATTCCCTGCGTGTCGTAGAAGGCGACTAAAAGGGGAGGGAGCGGGGGGCTGGAAATCCTCCCCTCTCGTTTTTTTTTTAATTTTCCAAAAGAGGGAACAGAGAATTGCGCCAGGTGAGGGTATTCCCTCAAAGGCCCAGTTCTCTGTTCTTAACGCTACCTCTCTAATGCGGGAAATGGCGAATAGTTTGAAAGAAATATATATATATATATATATATATATATATATATATATATATATATATATATATATAACATGGCATTTTCTTACAGCATCGGAATTATGACCATTAAAAACTAAAGACATAAAGACTAAAACCAAAGTCCAGCAAACAGTTAAGCCCCCCCCCCACAGCCAGGGGTGTCCCCCACCACAGCAACACATACGGGGAAAAAAGTAAAATCGATCTCTTTACGAGCCGCGGCCAAGATAGCGTCGGATAAGAGGCCACACACCCATCACTGTCCGGCTCCCGGCCCGCTCCCCACCAGCACCATTCTCTGCTGTCACAGTCCCTGGCACTGCTCTGCTACCGTGATCCCTGGCACTGCCCTCATCACACCATCCCTAGCACTACCCTACTCTCGTGATCCCTGGCACTGCTTTACCATCATCATTCCCGGCACTTCACTGGCGTCAGTCACTGGTGGCCAATTAGCAAACAATACCCAGGTCGCTTTCATTCAACCATGAATTAAATGAGCAAAGTAGTGCAGGGACTGGGTCTGGGTTGGTCCCGGCAACGAGCAGTGGGTGTGAGGGCAACACACTCGTGCCCACCAATTATCCGGATTACTGCGGGGTAGTAAACTGCTCTACTGTGATGTTCTCACACATGACAATGAAGAGCTTTATCTCTTGTTCCTCATCGTCAGACGGAGTGGTGAGGGACACACAGCCATGAAATGATGTGACACGATCGCACGATTTGACAGCCTAGTCCTGAGACAAATGACATCCTATAATCGTGACAGATAACAGCTTGTGCTCGTGACAGATGACAAATTACAATCGTGACAAGTAACAACTTGCGCTTTGAACAGGGGGGCACGCGTGCCATCCCTGCAGCTTATGCTGACACCGGAGTTAAGTGAGGCAAGTCATCACATTACTGGTCAGTTATCTGTACCTGATGCAGCTGTTGCACACTCGAGTACATATCACGGTCACCAACCACTGTGCACGTCTCACCACACTGTACGTGCAGACTGATGTACGTGACTTGCATAATCTCAAACATGGAAGTATTGTAAATGTTTGACCGGTATCTGGGTCCGCAGGCATCATATCTCTCATATCTGTGTCGACTCGCCTCATAACCCTCCAGACTACCGGCACACCAGACAACAACAGCTCTATCACCTCCTACAACACCACACAACTAGCACTGCTAAAATCACTATCACCAACAATAAACACCAACATCTACAGTAACACTTGCATAAACAACGCTATGAACACCAACACTACCAACAAGACTATCACCATCACCAACACTCCATCGCCACCATCTTCACCAACAGCATTACTACCACCACCAGGCCAGACTGGTGACCATGACTGGGTAATGAGTATGGTGGCTGAACCGTCGCCTTACCTGCCTCCAACCAATGAATTTCCTAAGCGTGTGATGCGAGGATAGAGTCTGCAGGTGGCCGGTCTAACCCATGATATTCATGACAATATGATTGGTTTCTCCTTCACCTCATAACCCATGCATAAACCTATTTCCTCTTGGCATCGTACCATCACAGCCTGGCCATAGCCAGTCTCTCTCTGATGTGGCCCTTAACCTCAAGCCTCAGCCTTCACTTGCCCCTCTCCCAGGTGGCCCCAACCCTCCTCCAGACAACCGTGCGTGCGGGGGGCAGGGATGATGCCTGCCACCAATAAAACTAAAAGCCTTTTAACTAGCGAGAGGGAACAAGGGCGAGGGTTGGCGTTGGTCCCCGGCGCTAACTGCGTTACTGCCTCGTTCCCGGAACCCGTACCGCTGGTAACTGAGTTATCTCTCTCGCTGATTTGTAGTCCCAGATGGTGGGACGGCGGAGCTGGCTGTGCCGGGGAGTGTGGAAACAACAGCTGACATCTTGTACCTTGTGAAAATCTCAGGACAAGAAGAAGAAGAAGAAGAAGAAGAAAGAAACATAAGGAACTTGGAGCAGCACGACGCAGGAGGATCAGGTGACAGGTAGTACCGTCGTGGTCAGGGTGTTGCGCTAGGCTTGATGAATGTGGGACGACAGGAACATTAAAACAAGTAAACAACTCAGAGAGAGAGAGAGAGAGAGCAGGAGAGGGACAAGCACCCGGCCCCCGGCAGCAGTCTCAACTGTGTACACGTTGGCAGCCAGCGATCCCTGCCAGCTGCACAATACCTACCAGATAATATGATCCTCAAACCACTGGTGTTAACACCTACAATAACATCATAACATGAACACAAGCGTCGCAAAACTCAGCTGTGTTTCCCGGCAACAATAATACACACATAAACTTCAATCTGGTTTTACATAATTTTCTTTCTTATGCAGAAGCCGTGGTTTTTACCGTGCGATGGCTACAAGCTCATCGGTTAGAATCAAGAGAAAAGTTGGAAGGAACAGAGAAGAGTAAGATGACCGTTGGGCGTCGGTCTACGTACGTGGGTTCTGGGTGAAATGAAGAGTGGATGACACCTGCACGAACCAGGTCTGGCAGGGAAGCCACCAGTGAACCAGCGTGGCGAGGAATGAGAGGATGAACAATTGAAAAATAAACTAACTACTCTGACAGGGACTGAAAGGTATCAAACTTTATTATGTAAACTGACTTTATTGGTCGAGAGAGAGAGAGAGAGAGAGAGAGAGAGAGAGAGAGAGAGAGAGAGAGAGAGAGAGAGAGAGAGAGAGAGAGAGGCAGGTCTGCAGAAGGTGTGTGGCGTCGCCAGAGATCAGTGAGAGCAACATGAAAGGCTTCCCAGCAGCAATAATGGACCAAGTAATTACGTTGTGTGATGCCTTATGACTGCCAGCCTCGACCTGGCCTTGCTGCTGTCTGCTGTACACCCAGCCCGGACATTACGCAGGTCGGTTCTCCTAACACTACAACGATCATCAAGTTTGTTAGCAAGTTTCTCTCGAACTGAGTCCTTCTGATGTACTGCATATATCATAGTATCCTTCTCTCCCAGTGAACAGGTCATGTATCATATAAGGCTTCAGATGGACTCGTCAAATCGATCAGCTGTACAACGTTATATGAGCAAACATATCGCGTATCCCCCTGGCTGGAGCCAGCAGTGTAATGCAGCACCAGCACCGCTCTCACTACCAGTTCCTCAATGCATTTCCATTCTCCTGATGAACCAAGTGATCGGTAGGGATACAGGGGGTGAGGGGTAGGAGTGATTGTGAGAGGCGTGGTTGACCTGGACGTACAAATTCAACTTTTTACAAACTTCGACATACCTGAGTATTGGGCGCGGGTGACTGGGTATGGGCATAATGGCTGGGTATTGGTGTGGATGGTTGGATATGGGTGTAGGTAGGTGGGTATTGGCATTGGTGGCTGGGTATGGGCGTGGGTTCACGTGTGGCTGGCTCAGTGCGGGCGTGGAAGTTGGTGGTGTGGAGCCAGTTGGTAGTGGCGAGGCGACCATGTTCATGTTCCCAGGGTGGTGGTGGTGAAGGGCGCGGCGGCGGCACGTGGCGGGCGCGTGTTGCCGTGGGCTGCACGCGCCCCCGTCCCGCCCCTGGACCTGTAGCCGTGGGGCAGGACACGCGGGCCAGGGAGGGGAAGGACACGCATGGAGGAGAGAGGGCCATGGACACGTCTAGCATGACACAGGAAATAATGAAGGCTCAGGTCAGACGGGAAGATCCTAGTAAACTACACTGAATAATGAAACTCTCCACCCCAGTACACCATCACCACACACAACATGTAAACCACACACCCCAGTATACCATCACCACAATGTAAACCACTCACCCCAGTATACCATCACCACGCACAACATGTAAACCACAAACTCTGTGCTGTCTTCAAAAAGTCCAGGCATGGCAGAGTGGAGAGTGGTGGAGCGCAGACCACACCACGTACAAATAGCATTACTGACTGAACAGGGTAGATATTGGAAGGATTATGAGAGGAGGAACCATGAAGAACTTTTCTCAGGTTAAGAGTAAGTAGGTAGAGGAACTAAGGCAAAGGTTTCGGTCGAGGCTGCATTGTAGTAGAAACAGAAAGTCTACTCCCACCGAGGCAGTCCTGACAACAGGAGGCAGGAGCCAGAACAACACTATTAGTGAATCCGGAAGTTAGGGTTGGGGGCTGTATGTCACCCTGGCCAACTCTGAGGCAGGCAAGACACGCCGACATGATACGTGGCAAGACTGACGAACTCCAGCCTGAAAGAAATCATAAATACCCAGGCACTGACCACAATGCTAAACACATATACACAGCTAATGTACGGCAGTGTTTACTATATCAACCATGAAAGACATACTGGAGAAGGAGACACTTTGTGGAGAGTGTATGTGGACAAGATCACGTGTAGAGGTTGTACGTAGGGAAGAGGTCCCCTTGTGGAATTAGAACGTTTGGATACCTAGCTTATCGTTCCCTTCTCTCGTCAAAATGTAGAACGACTGATGTCTACAATGTCCACATGGCTCTCCTGATGTGATGATCTAGATTCTACTGAGATGTGTAGGCGTGGAGCGAGTCTCTGTGGACTTGGAACGCGGCACTGTGGTCGTGGAACGAGTCATTTTAGGCATGGAACGAGTCATTGTGGACTAGGAATGAATCTGTGAGGTTAGTGTGAGAAAGTATGGGCGAGAGGATGCACGAGGAGCCTTCCTACTCTTACTTGATCTCCCTCATATACTGATCCTCACAGTGAGCCTCACTTCCTCGCACAAGAGAGGGGAGAGACCCCACTACTCACCCTCACCCCCCAACACTCGTTCGGAAATTCTTAATTAGCATTCCAGTCAAGGGTCCTGCCTCGGGAATGGGAATGACTGAAGATGGGAATGGCTGGAATTTCGTAAATTTTCAATGGGAATGACAGTTAAGTACAGGACAAACGCCCTTAAGGATCTGTATGGCACGCAGATAAACACATATTTACTTAACTTCTCATATTGATGTTTGTAAAAATGAATAACAACATGTTGTATCATCATCAGCTGTTGTTGGTATATTCTCGGCTCAAACATCTTCAGTCAACAAGATCACTTTTCATACGTTTCCCTCAATATTGCAGCATATTCATCCTGATTACTATCATCTATATAAATCAGCGATGACTAATGAGGTGATAAATAGATTGATAGAGATGGATATATGTACCACACCCACGCCCTCCCTCTCATCACGCCCACTTCCTCAATGAAGTCAGGTCAAGGGTCATGCCATCACACTCGAAGGTCGCACTGTTGTGCTCACGGCAATAAGGTGATCAGAAACAGACGAATCAATTACGCAAAATTATAACATAGTTCATGGTGACCTTATCTGAGTAATATCCTATTTAAGGCCAACGACAGAGTAACACGTCCTCATTTAAGGTCTCTGGCTATTCACTGAAAACTCTTATAGTCAATGTACTACACTGAAGAGTGCTGTAGGAAGTACAAATTAAGCAGTATCACAATTAAGAGTGTACGCTGAGACATACTGAAGTAAAATTAAGGTAACCCTGATGGCAACACAGATCATAAAGTCCCGATGGTTCGAGAGCAGTGTGAGGCAGGCAGCACTGCCCCGAAGAGCACCACAGATAACTCGACCCCAATCATGCCACAGTTAGCATCTACCACTTGGAAGATGATGATGTTGACACAGTTTAACGTGAGTGTGAGATGTCTTCCAATATCACTATCAGTTACGTTATTATAGTGGGTATAGCATCAACTATATTGGATATAGCATCAGTTACGTTATCATAGTAGGGAGAGGATCAACTATATTGGGTATAGTATCAGTAACTATAAAGAGAATGACAAATAACTTACTGTTCTGTGTGTTCATGGTTAAATCTCATGATTCTAGTATGTACAGCATGGAGCGTATCATCTTATGGTATACTAACTAAAGGATATCATTATCATAACTATGATCTTCGATAAGGTTCCCTTCATTTTTATCTTTACTGGCGTGCACACTAAAAGATAAACCATGGTGTTGTGTTATTCTACCACAGTCGAGGTAAAGTAGACACAAAACTCCTCTTTTTAGTGAGGATTACCTTGGGATGTTGTGGGTCTTGTGTCTTTGTTCAAGAGGTGTTGTATATCAGTGGGTTAGGTCGCGACCTGTCTTTTTGCCGATCCTTTGTACATGTCTGACAACGTTTCTGATTTTCCTATAGACTAACTACCGTTCTATCGGTTCGTAAAATAACAACATCTTTATATAAGCTCATACTTAAGATATTCATTACCTACTACTGAAGGTATTGAGAAAATTACCCGCAGAAAGATACACTGGCAATGGTGCTGGCCGCCATGTTGTGTAAGGCAGTTGCCACGTCTCCCCGTAATGTGTGCCATGTTACCAGCACCAGCGACCGTGACCCAGGCTCCCACCCAACCTGACCTGATGCCGCTACAGCCCTTGTTGTCCGGCACACACAAAGCCTCGGCTGAAACATTCCTCGCGGCTTGCATTTGAGATGTTACCTCTAAAAGTTTTGCGAAGACCTGATTTAAAATTCCCAACAACTCACGGTAACCAAGAATTATAATTTCACGAGAGGCAATGGGCATAACATCAGAAGAAAGTCGATAGTGGCTGCGACCACAACAGCTGAGTTAGGTTGTGTCAGGAGGTCTGGAGGGAATATGCCTGGAACAGGAAGACGACGCCAGGCTGGGTGAGTGAGCCTAGCCCGCGCGCGCTCCACCCCGGGATCAATAGTGTTCCCATGGTGCCCCGGGACGTATCCCACACCCCGTTGAGGTTGATGCCACCCTTGTGAGTGACGTGCACTAGGGCACTCGAGGCCCGCCTCCATCTCCGTGATTGCACGACCAACATTCGATCGGTGGTAATCTGAGAAGCTGCGGTGCACGGGAGTTTGAACCTTGGGAAACCCGACAGACAATCAGTATTTCAATCCATTCCTTCGATCATTTCGCCTGATGTGTTCTTTTCCAGTCGACTTCCATCGAGTTATCAGTGACGGGGTTCATAAGAGCATTAGGGATGTAAGTTTGGCAATGGGTGCGTAAGCCGGCCATAACCAATTCTTCACGCTCATATTTACGGGTAATGACGCCGACCACTACACCAGGCGGGGGTGGACTCACAACAACATTGGTACGTATTTTGAGAAACAAACATTAAGCGTATGATAACTAGTTTATTACTCCAGTGCACTGTCATCTTAGGCTGCCATCAGCCTATTATTACCTTTCGTAATTTCCATGGGGTGGCTGCACTGTAAAAGGTCGTAGTAAATATTTGCAAATACCTTAAGTACAATTAGGAAATAAAAATTGAAAAACTATCTAAAGAGAAGGTACACGTAATAACCCGTAGGAGAGTTCTAATTATATCGAGTTATTAGTCAATAAGGAGAGTCCTGTAATGCCATGCAGTCTGGCATCTGATGTGTTCATTTACTGTTTCACTGTCATGACTAAACTACTGGCAGTCCTGACAACCTATCATTCTTGCTGCAGCCTTTGCTGGAATATCCTACACATAACTCAACCATCTTGGAGCGAGGGATTCCTCGCCTTCTGCTACCTCTCAACCTCTTGAAAATTCGTTTTCATCTGCCTAAAACTCTTCATACTTTTCTACATGCTTACACCATCATCATAATTTAATCATACAATTTCTCAGAAACTTCCCGGCCAACATCTTTATCATTGTCTATGTTCCTCCTGTACCTACAATGTGGCTCAGGTTATTTCCAGCGTAATATACTGAAAGATAGAAGCAGCCTGGAATGGATCACAGTGGGCGCAGAGATAACTTGCAATCCTAAAATCACGTCCACATATCATAAACATGGATCACAGTGGACGTAGTGAGACATAAATTGCAATCCTAAAATCACGTCCACATATTATAAACATGGATCACAGTGGACGTAGTGAAACATAACTTGCAATCCTAAAATCACGTCCACATATTATAAACATGGATCACAGTGGACGTAGTGAAACATAACTTGCAATCCTAAAATCACGTCCACATATTATAAACATGATGGGAAGAGTAAGCCTTCATGAAGGGTCCCCATGCATGTGACACATCCACTGGCCATATTCTGAGACAGTAATGTTTTCCTCATACCAGTCCACCTTCTGTCATCACATGCCCACACTGCTAGTCTTATCAAACTTTGTTCTCACACACCAGAACTCTTTCATACCACACACACCAACACCACATGGAAGAGGAGGATGGCCTATAATGTATCACTACTCTCTTACTTTTTTACTAATACTCAAGCACTTATACTACTTTATTAACACATGTACCACTACTACTATCAGTACTAATATTTTTCTGACACATGCATTACTGCTAGTACTCTTTTACTAATACACAATCGCTGCTATCACTACTACTTTAATGGCACACAAGTATAACAAATTCTTTACCCAAACACTTGCTCAAACATAAATGAGCAGTCCTCCAGATACGTATGAATTTACAGATAACTTTATTATATCTAATTTTTTTCCCATCCTACCCACACAGCATACACTGCCTTTCAATCCAAAAGTTTCGGGTCAAAAACAAACAAAAAATTCATTCACCCCGCCACTCTCCATAACCCTTCTTATTCTTCATGTGAATGTGTTACTATATCTTCTAGACAACATATTACATCCCTAACGTACACCTTGCCAACAACATAAAGAGATTTTATTCCTGTTATTCTTGAATACACTTATCTCCTTACGAACCTGAGAACATACAATGCTTTATTGCAATCAAATGTTCTCGTCAATTTTTCTAATGGACCCATACTCCTTTTTTGTATCGTGCTGCTGTATCACATACATAATACATACTGGGAAACAGTATCGAGGTGATGCTTACTGGACAGCAAGGTGATTAATGAAGAAGAGGCAGTTAGTGAATACATAATACATTCAGGGCTGTAAGGCTTTACATAATATATCTAGGCCAAAAGGGAACTAGCCCTTACATATATGGCAGTAGGATGCTACAAGATAGACACACAGCAAGGGGTCACATTGTGCGTACAGGAAACTTGAGGATAGAATCAAGACTGTATGGAACTACAGCAAATATACAAATTACATGTCTTGGTTCTGGGCATCACTTGTACATCCCTAATTCAGGCGAGAACTTGCTTGGGCGGGTGCTGTCTTCAACCTACTGGTACGGAGGGTGTAGGATGCTTCCAGACATTACCTCAACACAGTGAAGTCATCAGGGCAGTACTTACAGATAAATTAGGAATAAATTGTGTAAACAAAGGGGTAGAGTACATACAATATATTCAAGGAATAAACACCACACAATACATCCAAGGATGTTGGGAACGTACAGTAAATATATAGTTTATAATCACAGGGCACAGTTGCAACGAGATGGTAGACAAGGCAACATCTCATCACATTTCCCTCGGTGATCGTGAACAGTGCATGACGTGAGCCGCTCTTGGCTGGCAAGCCTGGTCGAGGCCACGTCTACACACCGATAAAGTTATCCTGACTTTACGAGGTCCATCCCGGCAGGGCGAGCAGATGGAGGGTCCCCGGAGACGAGTGGCGCGGGGCCTCTCCCTCACCCTGCTCTTTAACCTCTTAAGCACGACGGTACGATCAATGCGCACGACGGTACGATCATTGAGCACGACAGTACGATCCTTGAGCACGACGGTACGATCACTGAGAACGACAGTGTGATCCTTGATGAGGGAAGACCCTTGAGCACTAGAGTGCTAGTTATCTGGCAGGGCAAAAAAGGGTATGTTTGAAAGTACGGTAGTCCCACAATGTTATATGAAAGCGAGGCATGAAGTATAGATGAGGACGTGCGGAGGAGGATGGATGTGCTGGAAATGTTTGAGGACAATATGTGGTGTGAGGTACTTTGGTGGAGTAATGAAAGGTAAAGAGTGAGGTGTGGTAACGAAAGGAATTTGGTTGAGAGAGCTGAAGAAGGTGTGTTAAAATGGTTTGAACATATGGAGAGAATGAGTGAGGAAAGGTTTACAAAGATGATACATGTGTCAGAGGTGGAAGGAATAAGGAGAAGCGGGAGACCAGTTTGGAGGTGGAAAGACAAAGTCAAAAAAACCTTGAGCTCGGGGTCTGAACATACAGGAAAATGAAAGGTGTTGACAGCATGGAGTGAATTGGAATGATGTGGTATACAGAGATCGACGTGCTGTCAGTGAACTGTACCAGGACATGTGAGGCGTCCAGGGTAAACCGTGGAAAGGTCTGTGGGTCTGGTTGTAGATAGGGAGCTGTGGTTTCGGTGCATTTCACATGACAGCTAGAGAATGGATGGAGCAAAAGCCTCAATTATTCGTCTGTTCCCGGCGCTACCTCGCCATCGCGAGGAACAGTGATCAAGTAGGACTTAATAGAAATCCTTTAAGACAGTCTAGTCAACAGAATGTAGGATGTATAAACTGGTAACTGGTGATATTTTTCTTCTTGCTGTTATGACAAGAGGCTGCGGTGATGTGAGCAGTGGAGTCCTGGGAGTGGCTGCTAGCCTCCCTCCCCCAGAGCCCCATTCCTCCTGCTACCTCCCCCAAGACTGTAATAATTCGACTTATCGGAGATTCTAATACAGCGCTCAGTATAGCCAACGATCCATGAGAACGAGTTACCAATTCTAGAGATATTCCATTTCATATATGCAAACCAATGTTACAACCTTCTAAATCCTATTTCTATAATGTGTAGTGTTATATATTAGTGTAAAAAGGAGTAGATGTTAGATAAATAGAAGGAGATAATGGAGGAAGATGGGATGAGGGAGAACTTGGGTGCGACCTTGGCAGGGGTGCGACGTGAGGAGGGAGCCAGGGTCGGAATGAATAGCCTGACATGATATTGCCCTCCCGACTCCGACCACCGCCACCACTACATACCCTTCCATCTTCTCCCTCCTGCAGCTGGTGACGTGCACTGGACATAAATATCATGGACCTGTGCAAGATGAATCAGTTTAGTGTTGTGTAAGCTGCAGCAGAGGGCGGTGAGGAAGGCCGTGCTGGTGTTGTAGGCGGAGTCAGTCGGGGACATCGTATGAATGTTGATGAGATAGAGTTCCCTCTCCTGCCCCACCACCACCACCACCACCACATCATAATACCATCCTCGCTCCCGCCACAGCTGCCACCCCTACTGAATCCTCATCACCACAGATGCTCTCGGTCCTACACAATCATCACAGCCACAGCTGCGAGTCCCAGTCGTCCTCACCACCACAGGCCAGGATCCTTCACAGTTATGGTTTCTGTGACACACCACCACCGATACAGGCGATCTCCATCATGTTCTTCCCGCAGATTAGCTCCGGTGTCTCCTCATAATGTGGATGCGTTTACAAATGTCTGAACTCGTGTATACGCAAGAGGGGAACCCTTGCCGAAGTCTAAGGTGTCTACGTCCCATGTTCCACTTACCGAAAGTTGGGGATAAGGTAGCGGGTCCCTGGCAATACCAGAACCTGTCTCACGGAGGATACAAAGTGTACAAAATATTTACTTACCTACACTGTCAACATGATGGGTGAAATATTTCTAGAAGTAAGGTCGTATCCTCCGCTTCTTGAAAACACGTCCAGCTGAGGTACATCTTCCCTTCACAGGAGAGATGGAGCAAGTTAGAAGTCCTGAAGGATCCAGAGTCTCTTTGACAACACTGAGGGAGGTCTGAGAGTTGTGGTTTCTTGTCTAACGATGCAGAGAGGCCGTCCAGCAGATGTGAGGGACGGGCATACACTACATGCCATGTAGACGGAACTAATGGTACTGTCCAATGCTAATTGCATTAACATTCTGGAGCAAGTCTCATGCCATTCGTGGTCAAATTTCTTATGTAGTTTTTCGATCTATTTTGATAAAAATGTTTCTCGGGTGAGGATATCGACAGAAGATATGCCATGCGTCTGTTTAATGGAAGAGAACATATTATACTGACTTTAAAGCACCACCTTATGTGTCATTCGGGTTTTCAAACGTCAGGAGGAACCGATGGTGGAGTTTCCTCGAGGACCAAAGCGAATTGCTTGCCACACAGAAATGCCATATATCCTAAGAATTTGCTTTGGTTATGACAAACAGCGGGATTTCTCTGGGACACGGGATCTGCTGGGACAAGGCGCTACCAGCGTTACAGCACAGCCCGGGTCACTGCGACCCCAGGGCACACCTTCAGTGGTGAATCGCCACTGGAAAAGACCCCCCCCCCCCAACAGTCGTCTTTATGGTACACGGCAGCCCAGAGACACTGTGTACCAGAAAGGGGCAGGGCAGCCCAGGGACACTGCACCAGGGATGTAACATTTCGTGAGACCTGGGAACCTAAGGGTATGGCACCTCCTCAGGGACACACGGCGTCACAGGGATATGAAACTTTCAGACACACACGGCGCCCTAAACATACGGGGCACCAAGCATACGGTGTCTCATAATTACTACATTAGGGTCTTAAGGTCTTTGGGGAAATCCTCCACTAAATCCTACAGTAAAATCTGAGAGTTGTAACAAGTTACGTACATGTGTCAGTAGTGACAGTGGTGGCGGAGGCGATGGGTGGAGACGGGAGTACATCCTCCATCACCGGTGTCCGCCAGTAACACACGCTGTGTTCAGGACGACGGTACGACCCCTGTGCACGAGAGTACGATCCTTGAGCACTACGGTACGACCTTTGGGCACATCAGAATGATATTAGAAAACGAAGTTGCGACCTTATGTTACGATGGATTAGTTTCTCACCTGACCCCTGGTCAAAAGCCAAGGCGTCATTCCCAAGGGTCAAACTGTGGTGCCAATGGTCGTACCATTGGGCTCAAGTGTCGTACCGTGGTCCTGGAGGGGTTAAATAGCTATGGCTGGTCGTGGTCCTGCAAGCCAGACCCAGGCAAGACCACGGATCACCACTTACCCGTACGTCACAGTAAGCAAATCTTAACTAACCAAATGCAAGTAATTTTTCTCGAACTGATAAAATTCTTATAATTTTCAGTAAATCTACTGGACTCCAGTTGTTATTCACAATATTGATAAAGAAAATTACAACATGAAGGAAAAGCATTATTACACTGACACAGTAACAAATGAATAATAAAAAACAAACAAACAAACAAAAAGGTATTCAGCGAAGAAAATGGTAGGACGGCTATCGTACAGCGGGCAGCAGCAGGTGCAATCAATATCTGTCGTAATCTCCAATTAGCCGTATCATTTATTCAGTGAGTCATTATCTTGCACGAGGATGAGCCGTACACAGGTTGGATGGTCCACACACGTGCACGTCTCGTACACAAGGTGGTGTCCAGCCAAGTCATGACGGAGACGACGTGATCTCGCAGATTTCAAACAAATGGTATTTAACTGTAAAGTTAATATTCTTATGATGATATCACGTGATTCTTACAGGAATTTCTCCTACATTATCATTATTAACATTAATGCAATAATAATAATAATAATAATAATAATATTGACCATTATCATATTCTTGGTGGTAGGGTGAGTTGGTGGTTGATGATGTGGTCAGGTGGACACACCTGGAAGTAAAGATATCGTTAATAATATCAACATTCTGCACTGTCACACGTACCACCACCAGCAGGTGCAGGTGACAACAGCAGGTACAGGTACCACCAGCAGGTGCAGGTGAGGCTGGAGAGGTCAGGTGAGAAGCGTGAGGACCTGTTGATCTGGTGATGGCCGGGTCGATGCTACAGGCAGGAGGTGTTATACGTCCATCACACGCTAACCCTCCCCACCTCCCTCCTGCTGCACCCTCCTCCCTCCCGCTATACTCTCCTCCCTCCTACTATACCCTGCTCCCTCCTGCTGCACCCTCCTCCCTCCTGCTATACTCTCCTCCCTCCTGCTGCACCCTCCTCCCTCCCGCTATACTCTCCTCCCTCCTGCTGCACCCTCCTCCCTCCCGCCAGATGTACCTGCCTCTCCCCCAGAGTACCTGCTACTCTCCCACGCTACACTTCCTGCCTGACAACTCTCCCACGCCACCTACTCCCACAGCCAATAACATAATCATGGCCTCATTGTAACCCCTGAACGTGAAACGATATTTGTCTTTCGATTTTCTGATTAATATTGATCATAAGGACGAATGTGGGGTACAGTGTTGCTGGGGTGAGTTTAAAGTACGCAGGGTCGGCGGTGTGTGGGAAGAACTCAGGTGCTGAATGAGCAAGGTGTGTGTCATGGTGGAGTGCCTGTTCCAAATCTGTTTTAAGGATGTGAAACCCAAAAGATTTCTAAAATCGACAGAATATAATAGAGCATAAGAGATGGATATGTTACATACAGGACTTGCAATTAGGAAAATAAAGTAATATATGAAAGTGTGAGAAAGCTATGTATGTAGTGTGAACACTTTACATTTCATGACGATAAACTTTTGAGATATTACAAGTGTCATGACGGACGATGAGCCAGTGAGAAGATACATGATTGTCAACAGTATGGACAAATGCAACGACCCAACTGTTATTGCCAGACGATGGAAGGGGAACGGTATTGGATGATGATGTGCTGCGCGTTGCTCGAACTGTGAAGATGGGCGTCAGTCTCGCCTGACGTGTTGCCTTAATGTGCTAAATGAAACATAGTATTTACACTAGTGTGGAGGCCAGGGTCACCTCAACACACTGGACGTGTCTGGAGGATAAGTGTGTGTGTGTGTGTGTGTGTGTGTGTGTGTGTGTTAAAATGAGAGTTCACAGTACCTAATCTAGCCCATGAAAAACTTAATGATGATGGAACAAAATCTGTCACATCAGTTCTCGAATTGATTCCCAGACGAGAAAATCACAAGAGACCTTCACTAGCTACAAACAGGTAATCTAAGGACAAAAAATGATGAAACTGAAATATAAAAAGTATGTAATTAAAGGACAGTTATGTCTTGTTCCTTGGTACATAAAAAGCATTCATGTACACATGCTACAAACTCGCTCTGGATCATGATTACCGACCCTCCGTCCACAACCAGAAAACTCCTGAACATATTATTGATACGATTCCAAAATACTCGCTGTCTCCCGCGTTAGCGCAAGGAAACAGACGAAAGAATGGCCCAACCCATCCACATACACATGTATATACATACACGTCCACACACGCACATATACATGCCTATACATTTCAGCGTATACATATACATATATATATATATATATATATATATATATATATATATATATATATATATATATATCGATTGTATATAAGAGGGAATGCCATGTAGTTCTGGCTTGGTGAGTCTCCTATGGATTGTTTGCTAATGGACCATCCCCCTGACCCCCCTCACACACACACACACACACAGAGCAGCGCTCCACCCCTCGCCTGCTACATTAGTCATTCCCCTCACCTACAACTCTGAGGAACTTGGCTTGGTCTTCATCAATAAAATAAGGTTCCTTGCCGGACAAAAGTCAGGTCATGGGAGATTGATGTTGATAGTGAACCAAACAATCGGCAGCGAGCGTCCATTGTTGATGTCTGAGCTGCGTCTCCGGGTCAGGGGTCAAAGGATGATCCTCGCTGGTCCTTAGGGACGAGGTCACCGGTTCATGCAAGCCTTTCCTATGGCAGGTGTGGGAAGGACAAGCTATGGGCCGTCGGACACACTAACCAAAGCCCGCACAGAATGAATTAACAAAGCGTTACGTCCATTAGTGAGGCAGTGTTCATGGCTACACAGACTGGGTTGTGTTTGTTCATTTCTGAAGTCACATGTCTTCATGTGAAGACGTTAAGTTTTCCCAGGAAGACATGTGACTACTTCATACGTCATGATCGAAGGACCAGACTACCCTGCCTACATACGTCATGATCGAAGGACCAGACTACCGTGCCTACATACGTCATGATCGAAGGACCAGACTACCCTGCCTACATACGTCAGAGCGTCGTCGTCGTGCCTAAGGGTCGTAGCGTCCTGCTCAAATGTCATACGTTGTGGTCATTAAGTTAATAGCCTGTAGAGAAAAAGGAGGCCGGAAATTGTACCCACCCGGACGAAAAGATTCTCAACTTTTCATTAAAAGGCAAGGGCGAATAAGTTACTTCGACCAACGCCTTACTTTCTAGGACTCCGCCCGTCTGACATTCTCCACAGGCGTAACAGCAGCAGCCCACGAAGCCATCAGCTTTATGTATAAAGTATAAATAGATCAATCAGGAGTAGTGGTAGTGATGTTGGTAGCGGCGTCGGCGGCGGCGCGAGGCGGAGGTGGTGAATATTGGAGTGAGGGCAGGGGAGGTGAGCTGGTCCGAGGACCCGCCCCGGACCCTGACATTTCTAGCACCGCGTCCACCACCACCACCACCACCCGTGAAGACACCAGGCCAGGTTATCGTAACCAACGTGAGCAAGACTGTACGATCCTTGACCACGACTGTACGAGTCTTTAAGCAGGACAGTACGACCCCTCGACATGAACTATCCATCAAAGTACTACGAATCAGGGAGTTGCAAAAATAACTTGAGGCCGGAGAAACACGTGAAGCATAAGGGGCGTGCGTTAAGCATATGTATGAACGGCCTCCACGAGCAGAGAGAGAAGATCCGAACAGCTTCCACCAGTAGAGAGAAGACCTATAACTTTAGTATGTCGTGGGAGACTCATGAGGCTCTGAGGCGGGGAGGAGGGGTGGTATACAGAAGGGTATGAGGGTGTGTAGCGCAGGTGGCAGTGAGTACGGTCAGGGTTTAAGGTCCATCTTTACATCTGATTCAAGTAATGAATAACAATATTCACAATTTATTTAGTAACCATATTGAAGTGTTGTTACTGTACATGTCGAATATTGTACCTTCAACACAACCAGAGTTCTAGGGAACAACTGGCGTGCACCATATCCCTCTGACCCTCTACTGACGCATTTTACCAGCGCCTGACAGCCTCTCCAGCACAGTCAACCAAGAGAGTGTCCAGCGACAACACCACCTGATTTCCCAGCCTCCAGCTGTATGTGTGTCACGTGGAAAGTTCTACTTGGTCACTAGAGTACGTCACGAAGATCAGTGTCACGTAGTGTAACGTGACGTAACCTAACCCAGACTGTAACTGAAATAATCCGAACAGATCTTGCTAAATTTCCTCCTTCCACATCGCTTTCACAGTTCTTCTGACAATCAATACAACTTTGCTCACAACTTTATTACTGCATCTTGCACTTGCCTTTAATGAGAGTCCCGTCATTATTAAACACCTTCCTGGCATTTAAAGCAACTCTGCGCGACCTTTATCATATTTTCATATACCTTCAATATTACATTCCCCAGACCTTCATTAATGAGGCCTTTCCCACATCTATATTGAAGGGTTTCCAGGTAAAAATCATGTCAATACATTTTTCATACTTATTCGCCGTTTCCTACATTAGGGAGGCAGCGCAAGAAACAGACGAAGCAAAGACCTCATTTGCTCAACCACTTTTTTGCTGTCGTGTATAATAACAGAAATAATAATAATAATAATAATAAAAATAATAATAATAATAATAATAATAATAATAATAACGTACTGGCATCGTCAATACATTCAGTAAGGTACCTTAATGATACCTTCCTACCCTGAGCTACTCAGATACAGTCTTCTCTGGACCTTCCTCTACAGGAAACCTTCTCCAGCAGCAGGAGAGACATATATCATTACAACGATTTAACACACAGCTTGGGAACAACACCTACTGACAGGATCAGACATGATTTCCATTTTGCCTCAAAAGTAACTTCTTATGATGAGTTGGATTAGTGAACTATTCTATTGGTTAGATCTTGTTCAAGCCCCCGTAAGCCACACTCCTCAACTCCACAACGATCAAAACAAAAACTAGACCATAATACCCCACGGGTCGTACCGTGTGAACACGAGTAATATTGTCGTGTTCAACATACTATACAATACGTTAGATAAAGCATGAAAACCAGCCATCAGTGAGTGAAGGTGTAGCATCAGGCAAGACTAAGCAACATGTCATCACCTCCTCTCCTGGGGTGACACGAGACACACAGCCAACCAGCTGTACACACATAACTCTCACGAGAACACACACACAATCACATGACTACCCCATCATTTACAGCACCCTTGCCTGTCCCGTCCTTCCCACCAGCCAACCGCCTATCCTGCCTCCCTTCCCCTCGCCCCTTGCTTCCCTCCCACCAGCACTAAAACATTCATTACCTTGCAAATTCCGTCAACGTCCCTTTGGATTTCCCTTGGCACCCCTCACTTTCACTGTCTTTCTCAAATACAGAATACACCAATTATTTTACCTCTCCTAGATTAAACATTGCCATTCAGTGTATTTCAATTCCTTAAAACAATCATATGCAGTAATTTCATTGCTCTTAATATCATTCTTCTTTATGAAATCTAATATGACACATAAAAATGAAGCAGAAGTCACCGTCAATGATCGAACATAGGCTAGTTTCCCGCCCATATGCTGGCAAACGCGCGGGGACGAGCGAAATTGTAAACCCATTTTACAAAACAAACTCCACAGTCCTGAAACAGCTCATCTATTGGATTATTCAAACTATGTACCAACTCGAACAGCTGTGCCAAACGACAGAAGCTCATGAATATTACTCTTTATCGTTGTAATAGGACTCAACACTATCATAACGTACCTAGTGCAGAGTTCCTTTTGAAGTTAGTTTTTGAGTTTTGGAGACTTGAATAGCATAAACATATATATATATATATATATATATATATATATATATACACATTATTTTATTTTGCTTTGTCGCTCTCCCGCGTTAGCGAGGTAGCGCAAGGAAACAGACGAAAGAATGGCCCAACCCACCCACATACACATGTATATACATAAACGCCCACACACGCACATATACATACATTTCAACATATACGTAAATATACATATATACACATGTACATATCTATACTTGCTGCCTTCATCCATTTCCGTCGCCACTCCGCCACACATGAAATAGCATCCCCAACCCCCCTCCAGCGAGGCAGCACCAGGAGCAGACAAAAAAAAAAAAAAAAAAAAAAAGGCCACATTTGCTCACACTCAGTCTGTAGCTGTCATGTGTAATGCACCGAAACCACAGCTCCCTTTCCACAACCAGGCCCCACAGACCTTTCCATTGTTTACCCCAGACGTTTAACATGCCCTGGTTCAATCCATTATATATACACACACACTTCTGACATTAGTGTAATACTGGAAAAGGCACATAAACTTTTAACGCCTGCCAGGGATAGAATGATGTATGTTAAAGCTGTCTGTGGTAGTTCCAGACCATAAGAACAAAATGCTTCTGATATATATATATACGTCACTACAGATAACCAATCCTTCATAACTCATTCACGAAGTCTCAGTATTTATGTAATCAAATACCTGGACCAACAACACCTGGATAATGAAAATATCGGGTTCATTACTCGGTCGGTTAACTTGAGTCTACTCTCAGTTAAGGTTGTGTTGCTGTTCACGTGCCTTATAAGAAAGGACGTTCATCGACAACAGAGGCAAGCCATCAGCTGAGTGCGACACTGTAAGTCACCAGTGACCGTTGACTGTATCCGGCAGCCTTGTCACTCCGGTATACAGCACTCGCTGTGTCCCGCAAGGAACGTGTCTGAGACATCTTACGTTCATTTCTAGAACCTAGTTTCATACCAGTACGACTGTTTTTAACTCAATGGCAACATGGAAACGTGAAAACAGACGACTATATTCATTCAGATCAACAGAGAAGAGTATCAGTTAGCCAGAGATGGGTTCGTTGCTATCAAGTTACGTGCGTCATTCGTTACTGTAGCATAATACTACCAGCGTTCCACCTAGGAGGATGCTATCCTGGCCTGCGAAGTGAATGCAACGTGTACGGCGTCCACAGGGCTGGTGGGATAAGTGGCCAGGATGAGCCTGACGCGGGTGAGGGGAGCGCCAGTAATCAGGTTAGGTTGGTCTCCCCAAAAGCCATCTGTCGTGGTGGCCAGGCGAGCCACCTCACGGCTAATCAGGCACCTGTCTCTCGCACTCCCTTCCCCAACATTACTCCCAAGTCCGCTCCCTTATCTCCCTCCTCCACTATCAGGCATCGGGGTCCTGCCCTGGTGAACGGGTCTCGTCTCTACTGCACAAGCAAAACAAAATTCCTGAAGAAACTAATGATAGCCATGATACTAACGTCTTCCCGTGCTCTCTCTAGCAACAGGAAACGGACCTTCCTAGAACGACAATAAATCAGAATACATGATCCCCTAAAAGACGTTGCCTGGCTGGTCAACCCTCACGAGAAACCGTTGCTTCAAAACTAAACGCGTCTTGAAACACGAGCTATAATGAAACAAGGTACACATAATCTGTAGTCTATCTTCACCGAGTCTTCTTCATAAGTGTCCTCCTCCTAACAGTTTACAGGCTTCAGTAAGTCTAAAGCTGCATCATCTAAAATACGTCACGTGATACGAAGAAGTGTTGGGTTAGCAATGTATACAACATACATATGCTTAACTAAATGTTGTATTCATGTAACCAAGAATCTGAGCCTTACATCCAAACCTTACAACTACAGCCGCCTGTTCACAACATACATGCCGTAGTATACTCCACCCCACCACACACACACACCCACCCGGACACCTTCCTACATACATCCCCACTCCACCATCCAAGATCCTGCATCACTAACTTCCTCTTTCTCAACACACCAAGACCCTCTACCCATCATCTATATCCTTAAACACGACGGTCCGACCCTTGGCCATGATGGTGTACCTAATGACCTGACGGGTCCTGTCATACAAGGGTCGTGCTGAAGGATAATGTTGCCGTAAACCACATCAACGGATCCCTTTGCCTCTGTTCACCTCCATCACACTGAACGACCCTTGGCCATCGTCTTGAGCCTGGCCATCCCAGCAAGGTACCTGGAGGTGTGTTCGTTTGCAAACTACACCTTTTGGACACCCTTTCGGACGCAGTCAGAATAAAAACATTGAGTGGCGGTGCCCGCGCTGCTGGCGTACTGAGCCTGGCGAACCTACCATGGGTGCGTGAGGCCTGCTTTGCACTGCACGGGGAAGCCCCTCCAAGGTCTCCTCACTGGAAAATCGATCTGCAGGTGCCAGAGGTCGATAACCAGGTCTCCTGAGGGGGCAGGGACGAGAGCAGGGGTCCTTGTGGTTGGGGAGGCGGAGGATGGGGCAAGACTGGGAGGGGAAGGCGTATGGCCTCATCCCTGCTTCATGATGACCGAGGTTAATGGTCACCTGTGGGGATCAGTAGGACATTTAACCCTTAGTCTAAGGTGGCAGTGATGAGGTTGCACAAGCTACACCAGGTCACATCATCATGCAACCCGCTACATAGAACCCATCTTTCCCAGCCTCAATCTGTAGATTATGATTCTCTGTTTCACACGTGACCATCTAACACCTCTTTCCCTCTGCCACAGTGGTGGCACATAACAGGACCACAACCCACAAGGACACGATCCGAATCCCACAGAAATGAAAACCATAAGGCACATACAAGCGGCCTACCACAACACTTGTGGTCCAGCCTCATAATACCTCAGGCAGTGGTCCACTTCACACATACAGTGAGGCACATGGACCTCGGGCAGTGATCCATTTCACCAGGGTCACGTATCATCAGTTGCTACTTGTTTCTCAGTCAAGAATTTTTTCAAATTTGGATGAACAGAAAACTAATTGCTGTTCCTCACTGGTTACTACGGTAATAGAAAAATGACGTGTCAAATATGTTTCCTTTCTGTAGGAATAAGTATTGTCCATTATAGAAATGTTCCCCAAGGAAATAAATATATGCTAATATGCTTAATCCTGAGGTAAAGAAAGATTGCATCTAAATTTTTCCTCTGTAATGCCTTAAAATTTTCTAGCTAAGAAAACGACTCAGTATCATATCTCGCTTGACAGTTCAGTAATGGCTGTTCGCTGATCTTTCCAAACGTTTGATAACAGCTGCGCTTTAAATTACGCAGGAAGTTCACGGAAAGACGAAACGTTTACCCCATTATCTTACGAGAGGCTCTCTTCACGAACAGAGGTCCTTAGTCTCCTGACCAGACTTTAGAAAGCAATGGAGCCAAAGAAGTTAAAAAAGGAAAGCTAAGCGTAAAATCCATGTAAACAAAAAGATATCTGGTGGCTCAGTTTGAATGAGAGCATAACCATTAATCCTGCCACGGAGGGTTTAGTACTGGGCTTCTCTTCAACACACATAAGTCAGGAGGCTTGTGCGTCCCTGGGTGGCTACTGTTTAAAGACTACGTACACAGAGGGCGTCAGATGGTTCAAAGCATCACTTTTACACTCCTACAGTAAGGAGAGTAGCGTTTACCTGGGCGGCGACAGCCTATAGATCATTACAAGGTATTCATTCATCTCTTGTAAACTGAAGAAGGTAGCTGATGAATGGAATAAAATGCAATCTGAATTCATTTTTTCGGCGATGGGTGTAAACAAGAGGTGACATATCTGTTGACAGCATAATACTGTATTCTAAAAGTTTGGATCTCACCTGAACAGCAAATTAGTAAATTTATTTGGTTGGTTTTCATTTGCTATTACTGTCACAAGGATCAAGAACATCTTTTGTTACATATTTCTTTCCAACAACTTTATATCAGTTGTTAAATAGAGTTCTTGCAGGAGGCAACAGTATAGTCCCTACAACCTTGAACTAAGACCTTTATCTCCGATTATATTGAAAGAATCACATTTGTCGTCGAACATCGTAGATCGTGACAGCAAATATCTTGACAAACCAGATAACTAGTTTCTGGTGTAGTGGGGTTGGGAATATACCAGTTAGTTAACAGTGTAATGTAGGAAGAAAAGAGCTAATATGTGGTTCAGTAGGATCATTAATGATGCACATAAAGCTAAGTAATACAGCTAGTAGAGACGTAAGACGGTGCATGTTGGAAGAACGGGTAGAATGTGTTGGTGAGGGGGTGTAGAAGGGAAAGGTAGGGTGTCGAAGGAACAGGTAGTGTTGGTGAGGGGTGTAGAAGAGACAGGTAGGGTGTTGGTGAGGGGTGTAGAAGGGACAGGTAGGGTGTGTTGGTGAGGGTCCCGGGGTAGTGCGTAATTTTGCCTGGCTTGAGCTTCGGTCCCGGAGGACATAATATCCGTAATGCCTTCCAGCCAAAATATTCAGTGGCAGCTCCGAGCACTCCGCCCTCGTGCCTCACTCCAGAGCCTTGGAACATCTACATTACTTCTTTTACGAAGACAAATATACTTAAGAACGAGGTTGTTAGGCGCAAGAAGGAAGAGTAATTCCTAATATCTATTGTTCTAAAAGTCGTCAGGCAATCCGAAAAAAAGCGAAAGATGGCACCACTTGTAGAGACGTCTCTTCCAGGCCAGGAACGTCACCATTGGCTGTTGAGGTTTTCGGGGCGTGGCTATCGATCGTGTCTGTACGGTGAGTGGTCGGTTAGCCTGGGAATGGCCTCAGTCAGAAAGTCGGCAAAGCTGGGAAAGTAAGGGATCGGTAGTGAGGTTGCTGCTGAGAGTTTGGGGACACCGGGTGGCTGAGGCAGGAGTACCACCGGTCGGTGCCAGGTCCTGGGCCATCATGAAGCCTGAGAAGCAGACGCCTCCCACTAGAGACAGAGACATCCTCCGTGCCAGTAACACCAAGACGTTGAAGGCTGCTGCACAGCCTTCCTCCTCATCCTCATCAAGTGTAGAGTCAACCTCGTGCCCGCAGCCCTCAGTAGTGCCCACGCAAGACGCTGCCACGGCTGGTACATCGGAAGGAGCAGCACCAGCAGCGTCAGGTGGGGAGGATGGGCGGGGGGCGGAGATGCGTGTTTACCTAGACAAACTGCGGGAGTTGGTGCCGTATGTGCCGCGCTCCGGCCGCCTCTCCCGTGTACAGCTCATCCATTCGGCCATCGACTACATCACCGACCTGCAGGAGGCTCTGGAGGCACGTGCACGAAGGAAGCTCCGAGACAAGCAGGACCGCCCTCCTAGACCTCCGCTGGCCGCCCTGCCGCAGGCACAGCTGGAGGCCAACACCAGCAAGACGACCCCACTCATGGAAAACAACGCTAACAGACTCCCTACTGCTCTGGAGACTAACACCAGGCACCCTGCCGCGCTCACAGCCTCGGAAACCGCGGCACATGGCGTTACCAACACCACAGCTACTACTACCAGCACCAGACCTATCTCCCCAGCTGCCCCAGGTCCACCAGCCCTACACCCCAGCTAGTGATTCTCTGTATTAAACACCTGTTCGTATCCACCAGCATTATTCTGCACACATCTGGTGTGACGTGCTGACGCCTCTGGTGTGACCTGGAGATAGGGATGCTCTAAAAATTAAGTGACCTGGAGTTACTGATGACCAGGGCGATACAAGTGATCTGCAAGGTACACAAGACCTACAAGAGAACTAAGACCAGGCAGCTTGAGTCACCAGACGTGGACTTTGTAAATAGTGTACAGTTGTGTCAGATTTTATATTTGTTAACTTAGTTCAGTGCGGGCTCGGCACTGTCAGTCGACCCGGTGCAGCTGTGAACCAAAGAACCATAATGATGGGTGACTGCCCACCTAAACAACACACATCACTCACTTGAAAACATCTACTGATCAAGAGGTGAACACCACTGATCAAGAGGTGAACACCACTGATCAAGAGGTGAACACCACTGATCAAGAGGTGAACACCACTGATCAAGAGGTGAACACCACTGATCAAGAGGTGAACACCACTGATCAAGAGGTGAACACCATTGATCAAGAGGTGAACACCACTGATCAAGAGGTGAACACCACTGATCAAGAGGTGAACACCACTGATCAAGAGGTGAACACCACTGATCAAGAGGTGAACACCATTGATCAAGAGGTGAACACCACTGATCAAGAGGTGAACACCACTGATCAAGAGGTGAACACCACTGATCAAGAGGTGAACACCACTGATCAAGAGGTGAACACCACTGATCAAGAGGTGAACACCACTGATCAAGAGGTGAACACCACTGATCAACGCTTCAGATTAATGCTAGACACATGGCAAAATTTCATTTTATATCCTAGATACATCGTGATTCCTTCTTTATTTAATAACTGGTGATGTAAGGAACACCAAGATAAGTTTATATCTTGATAAGTGAGTTTTTCAAATGTGGAACCAGTTATGATAGACAGAAAAGGTCTGCAACTATGAAGTGAAACCCACATTATCAAAGGAAAAAATGGTAAATTATGATAATTTTAGTTTTCAACGTAACAGTAGCGACACAGATAGTGCTGCTAATAAATGAAACGTTTTATGACATGGAAAATTCATTAATAAAAAAGAAGAAAAATTGTACAGGGAGATGGCCAGGACGTGGTAAACAAATATAAAGAAAATACGAACACTCCATATTACACTGTGATGACTTAACGTCAACAATACCTGGAACATGTGCACCTGGAGGAGGGGTGAAGGCGGGCAGGAACATGGATTAAGTGAGGCAGCCAGCAGCGTGGTACTGTCGCCACGTGTGACAATCAGATTCTAAGTAAACAGGTTACATCAATGCTTCTCGTCACACGGAAAACCACTTTTCAACAAGTGTTACATTATTTCTATCTTTCTTTTATGTTGTACGGCTGTGAATGGCCATTAGACCCGGCAGTAACCATCAGCATATAACAAAATCTTGACTGTTATCTTTTACAAATATCAAGCAAGATGACTGGAAGTACTAAGAACGCTGGACTTTCCAATGTCACATGAGCTCAAAATTACATCATGAGTCCACTCTCATAATGTCTTTTATATGTTTCCAATACAGAAACGACTTTGTTTTCAATACATTACTGTAAGTAAACGAAGATTAATGAAGGTTGAGGCGATTTCTTGTAGTAGTATAATAATTACCTTCAGTCTGACAATTGAACCTCAGGAAAGTCATGATATATTTCATACCTGATATTCACATCAAGACGAAACATATTATACTGATTAACAAATATGCGTCTCTTCATGAACCCAATCTCAGGTTTGAAAAAAAAAATAAATGATTAATTCAGGAATAACTCACCAGAATTTTTAAGCACGATGCCCCGTTTATCATATTCTTTAGGAAAATATTAATATACAATGTTTTTTAATGAGCTGCATAAATATATGGAGAGTAAACTGCCATCACAGAAGACATTAACGCAGAGTAAGATTAAAGAATACCACTGGAATCCTGCCTATTCATTAATATTACTTCTGCGAGTTATGATTCTATTACCATATCAGCATTAATTTATGGGAGATAAATAAACACGCATATATCGTTTTGCGTATATTTTCAGTGTAGATCCTCCCTTTTTAATTATCTTTGAAAGATACTGATTCCTTAATACGGCAGGATCAAATCTATGATCATTTTCATATCTAAACAAATAAAAGTTATTGATTCGGTATCAATATTCTCGTTAAAGACGAAGAAAGACCATATCCACTCACATGGATTCTCTAGCAGTCATGTGTATTCCGCCGAAGCCACAGCTTCCTATCTACATCCAGGCCCCAAAGACCCTTCCATGGTTTACTCCGGACGCTTCACATGCCCTGGTTCAGTCCATTGATAGCATGTCGACCCCAGTATACCAAATCGTTCCATTTCACTATATCCCGTGCACGCCTTTCACCCTCTTGCATGCTGAGGCCTCGGTCGCTCAAATTCTTTTTCACTCCATCCTTCCATCTCCAATTCGGTCTCCCCATTCTCCTTGTTCCCTCCACTTCTGATACCTACAGCATATCCTCTTTGTCGGCCTTTCCTCATAAACACACACACACACACACACACACACATATATATATATATATATATATATATATATATATATATATATATATATATATATATATATATATATACACTTTCGTGTAATGATCACATCGTTAGGGGAGATACAGGAATGGACAAGAAAACGTAGAACAGCCAGTTGATATACAAGGTATGGTGGCCTGACAATCAGGTCGAAGGCCAGGCCATCATACCTGAGGGTCATACTAAGTGGATTTAATGTCACTTTGTGTATGCACTGCGTGGGCCTTAAAGCACTAGAAAGAATTCTCGAACAAATCTCAGGCAAATGTCAACTTCCTATTGCTCACACGGAAATAATATTTAGTATTACAAACGGAACTAGAACAAGCCGATGTCTGGCAGTACAGCTCCTAGCAAAACACTAAACTCTCTTATCAGCCTTTCACCTCCAGTTATGAGAGAACAGTGAACGGATAATGTCTTTTTTTGTTGTTGTTGTTGCCCTTAAATAACATATAAAATATAACTCGTCTATGATGTCATATTACTTACTTTTACTGATATATGTGCTTTGACATCAAAAGAAAATTACATTTTATTGGCTGTTTTCTCGTAACTATGAAAGTGAAAGGACTTTGCCTGCATAAGGTTACTCCGCGAGTGAAAATTCGCCTTAGGCAAGATTGTATTGTCGTCATCTGACGAAACAGAGTACAGACAGACTCGTCAAGTAATTTCTCGATTCAAAGTGGTTCATCTGCACCTGTAACTGAACCAAGCGAAGCCTTAGCCTTAAGGTCTCTGGCGATATACCAAGATAAGTAAATAAATGATCATTTGATCATTTACAAACACGAAAAAAAAGTAATCAGATAACCACTTTCCTAAATACTGGACTCTACACTCAACACATAATCACTTAAAACTATCATGAAAATATAATAATTTCAACTTCCTTTACTTGCAAAAGTCATGTACAGGTGCACAGTTTACATATATACGTCTTCTCATTAGAAATGTGCAGAATGCTATAATGCTATTTTCATAAATTGTCCAAAAACAATGCTTAAAGGCAGAGACATAGATAACGACACCAACTTTAGAAGAACCACACAAACGTAACAACCTTCCTAATGGTAACCCCTTGGGTATGATGGCCCGGCCTTTAATGTGAACCTTGAGGACCATGCCAAAGGTCACATCATGATACCCAAGGGTCGTACTGACATGCTTAAGGTCGACAGCCATTAAATATCAACATGTATCAGGTCCGGGTGGCGTAACTATGGCATGAAGTAAACTTTATTAGTCCTTAAAAATGAAAAATAAAAAACTATCAAATGTTGACAACCATAATAAAGAAATTAAAGTGCTCAACCATTTTTAAGACTCTTAACGATCATATTCTGAAATACCACCATCTCGAAACCTAGAGTTAAAACAAACGAACTATTTGAAAAAGAATGACGCATATTATTATGATCATTATTATCATTCGTAGTAAGTGAAACTCACTGAGACCTAGCTCACTAATGTAAACTCTGACATTCATTCTTAAACCTCTGTACATTATATCACAAAACTTCAATAACAACTTCGTACTTAGCTTTAAATGGCCAGTCATACCCATTCAAACGCATTCATATTTATCACTCACTGTACATCTAAATAACATATCTCCTAATTTATATAATACGCTGTGTTGAGGTGATCAATACCCCTTCATATGAGGTAATGGCTGCCCGCAACAACTCACGATTAGCTGGTCGTGTTCTTCCATTTGACCAAACAATACAGATTTCACTTCGTCTTCTGTTAACAGTGATTGTCACGCACATTTGTATCTCAACTACACACAGCAGACTTCTCAGTAATGCCTGAACGACTGACTGTATCATGACCATCATCACAACTCATTCACTTACCAACCGTCAGATTCTTCTTCCTGAACAACAAACACAGCCTAAAACTAACCTGATACAAGTGGCCAGATATATTCACTTTTATCTTCATGTGTACTAGATATCTAACATCTCTCATGGTTGCCAACCCTCAGACAACGAAGATCAGCTTCAGATGTTTATCTAAGAAAATAACATGACTACTTCAGGAAGAGCATTCTTGAATATCTTTATCCCTGGTATTAGGTTCTTGGAGAAGTGGTATTCGGCCTGGTGCCCTGCTGGTATTGTATACAGCAAAACAAGAGCTTGCTTCTGCATCAGTAAGGGTGTAACCGAGATTCTTAAATATGTCCCGTTTCATGTTACGTTTATTTTGTAATTTTTTCCTTAATGGTTAGATAAATTGATATGAAAAGTGTCATGTTCTGTGTGAAGGTCAATGTTCTAAGAATAAAAAGGATTTTGGTATGACACAGATTAAGCGTTCCTTGAATATAGCTACAATAGGAAGAAATTTCTCCGGCAGAGACAACTGTTTTGTTTGTATAAACAATATTGAATACAGTCTCATGTATAAATTAATTCCCTGCAATCCTTGTTGCGCCTCTGTACAGTCAGTTGGAATCCCAACTAAAACATTCATTGTATATAAATTATTCAAATAAATAAACTTATTTTTGTTAATCTTTCTTTGAATTACCTTATATTGTTTCCTACTATACAACCTGACGGCCATATGACCACTACATAAAATCTTTCCTTAGGGTTATGTCTGTAGTAAATCCTTAGTTATATAATGTAAGTATACGACTACGCATCCCTTTTAGGCTACATGATTCTAGCACAGTACCTCGGTTATATGAGCTTACAACCTTAACCTAGTTGGTTATGACTTAGCACCATACCTAATCAAGCACTTTACTGAGCTGTGATCTTAGCGCTTTAACCTAGGATATGTGATCTTAGTGAATTAACCTAGGACATGTTAAGCTCTAGGATATGTGATCTTTGTGATCCTAATCCTTAACCAGGGATATGTTAGGTTATATGATCTTAGTGCCTTAACCTTGGATGTTATCTTAGCACTCTACCTTAAAGAAAATATGTTTTGAGCACCATATCCTATAGGCGATCGAATACTTTTCTGAAGCTGACGACCTCACATGGGAGATCACCAACGTCAGGTCAACAATTGACACCGTTGCTCGGACACTAACCTGCCAATATGCACAACACCATCAAATTCTCAGCAACAACAGGTGTGTTCAGGCAGTCTCTACAGTACAGTTATTGATTAAACCATAAATCTACCTTAACAGGAGCATTTTACAGATGTATCTTCACAATGGAAACACCAGGAAAGACCATTAAACATAAGAATAATGGATCACCTGAAAATCACTATCATATCACCGCTGAACACGAAATCCGCCATAATAAGGACTGAACATCACTAGGGCACCAGTGACTAAACCCTGACAACTGACACAAGACCATGCACACCTGCTATGTTACTTTCTAGGGAACTTGAAACAATGTGATCAGCAAGATGTAAGACACTATAGCACTAGGAGCTACTCTTAGCAAAATTACTATCACACTTCACACCACGTCATCCTTAATAGATTTACAAATAACTTCGTGAGCCAGCAACCCCGCTGACAACGTGAGCCAGCAACCCCGCTACCAACGTGAGCCAGCAACCCCGCTGACAACGTGAGCCAGCAACCCCGCTACCAACGTGAGCCAGCAACCCCGCTACCAACGTGAGCCAGCAACCCCGCTGACAACGTGAGCCAGCAACCCCACTACCAACGTGAGCCAGCAACCCCACTACCAACGTGAGCCAGCAACCCCGCTACCAACGTGAGCCAGCAACCCCGCTGACAACGTGAGCCAGCAACCCCACTACCAACGTGAGCCAGCAACCCCACTACCAACGTGAGCCAGCAACCCCGCTGACAACGTGAGCCAGCAACCCCACTACCAACGTGAGCCAGCAACCCCGCTACCAACGTGAGCCAGCAACCCCACTACCAACGTGAGCCAGCAACCCCACTACCAACGTGAGCCAGCAACCCCGCTGACAACGTGAGCCAGCAACCCCACTACCAACGTGAGCCAGCAACCCCGCTACCAACGTGAGCCAGCAACCCCGCTACCAACTTGAGCGCTACATGACACTTTTTCGTTCCTGCCATGCCAGTTCCTCCATCGGAGACCTACAGCGATAATCGACGACAATATAACGTAAGAGTTAAAGACATGCTGACTAAACTGTAATCTATATTCATGGTCTCTTTCTGCCCTGGTTAACTGTCTGCTTACAGATCCAATTCCGTGAAATATAACTTTAACCATGATATTCACAAGGGTTGAATAATGAAGCGGTTACCCAGTGCCTTCTTCACTGAAAGCCAAGCTTCCTGGGACATAATCCAAGATCCGAACACAGATTGTCTCGTGAGGAGGTCATCTGCCAGTAGTCCCAGCCACCACTGCTGCTGCCTAGCGGCTTCACCGTATCTCTGGTGAGGGCGGCTATCCAGCCTCGCCTGGTAGAGATGCTGCACCTTGTTCAAGGGTGATCTGAGGCTACGCAGAACAGTATGTACACGTAGATGACTACGCACGGCAGATGCAAGACTTCTTTAAGGCTGACCTATTACTTGACTTAAAAAAAAATATCTTTAACATCTGGAGAAGGTATCAAATATGTTTAGGGTAGTGGTTATAACTTAACTTGATACCCTTAACGACCGTGGAAGTTGGTATGCCTAAAAGTTAACTAACCAACCAAGGATATGCAAGGAAGGGGCGTCTACCTCCCAAAGATGAGCAACAGACTCACCAGCATACCCGAATATTTATGATTTGTAACGGCAATTCAGCCTAAGTAATCTGATATTGAGTGAGGTAGGTATTATGGAACTACACCCGCATATGGTGACGCTGCGAGTTAAAGGTTACCCTTGGAAAGGTTGTATCATCATCATTAGCTTACGAGAGTACAATCTCATCCATGAATTTCTCACTCCAATATAGTTCAACAATTCCCTGGTACTGATTGTGGAGCAACTTTGAATCTGAAGGAGTCTCGTAAAAGGGATCCTGATAATAATAAACAGACTCGAGAGGTGTTCTTCAGCGACGTTTATGAAACAGCAGATCTTGCAGTGATTGGCAAAGAAATGTAAAAATGGACAATAATCACACAGTTCCTACGCAGCTAGAAAATAAACCAGCACCATTCATAGGAAAACTGCTAAGAAAGGATGATTCTTTGCCCATGCTTCATGGTGAAAACAAATTATCTGCTGGTGAATACTGAAATCGCTTTCAGATACAAGGATAAGAAAATATTCAGCAAACTATTCATATCATATATGAGGCCAGAGTTAGATTACGCCTCTCAGGTTTGTTCACCGCTCCTCAAAAGCACAAAGAACTAATAGAGAAGCAACATAGTACCCGATTTAGGAAAGCTGAGTTGCAGGGAAAGGCTAGAACCTTAAAGTTTGTCCACTTTGGAAGAAAGATGAGTGAGGGTGACCGGATCGCAGCCTTTACGTTTAATACCGATGGCGTTGACTGTGAAGAAAATTCGAGAGATGTAGGGATAGAACAATCCGAGGACAAAACATTAACATGACGAACAATCTTGTTATGATTAAATACTTTTATATCATACGAGTAGTGGATGAATGGAATAAGATTACTGAAGACATGGCTAATGCAGACAGTATACAGAAATTTAAAGTTTTATAAGAACGTTCAAGGAAGTGTAAAACTCCCTCCTCGTACAGTATAAATAGGCAGTAATAACACACACCAAAAATACTTCTCAATACTTTTGGAACAATTTTCGAGAAACTTGTGTGGAAAATAATACGCATACAAATGTTTCTAACCTGCCTATGATAAAAATCAATAAGCCTGCGCTAAAACATGTGAAGGAACACAAATAATAGTGATATATGATAGTCAACACTGGCTTCGTAACCTGGTTCACACAAGAAAATACATGCTTCTCTCCCTACACCTCGAAGCTTTGGAATTCCCTACCATCTCATGTCTTTCCCAGTAACTATGACCTGCTGCACATTTTAAGACAGGTAAATAATTTCCCTTGTCACTTCTTTTTCTTTCAAAATCCTATCTATATTTCAATGATGGCCCGGCCTTGATGTGGATTTTTGTCTGTGACTGGAACCTTAAAAAAAAAAGTATATTTATTTATAATTTTGCTTTGTCGCTGTCTCCCGCGTTAGCGAGGTAGCGCAAGGAAACAGACGAAAGAATGGCCCAACCCACCCACATACACATGTATATACATACACGTCCACACACGCAAATATACATACCTATACATCTCAATGTATACATATATATACACACAGACATATACATATATACACATGTACATAGTTCATACTGTCTGCCTTTATTCATTCCCATCGCCACCTCGCCACACATGAAATAACAACCCCCTCCTCCCTCATGTGTGCGAGGTAGCGCTAGGAAAAGAAAACAAAGGCCACATTCGTTCACACTCAGTCTCTAGCAGTCATGTAATAATGCACCGAAACCACAGCTCCCTTTCCACATCGAGGCCCCACACAACTTTCCATGGTTTACCCCAGACGCTTCACATGCCCTGGTTCAATCCATTGACAGCACGTCGACCCCGGTATACCACATCGTTCCAATTCACTCTATTCCTTGCATGGTGTACCCCAGACGCTTCACATGCCCTGGTTCAATCCATTGACAGCACGTCGACCCCGGTATACCACATCGTTCCAATTCACTCTATTCCTTGCACGCCTTTCACCCTCCTGCATGTTCAGGCCCCGATCACTCAAAATCTTTTTCACTCCATCTTTCCACCTCCGATTTGGTCTCCCACTTCTCCTCGTTCCCTCCACCTCTGACACATATATCCTCTTTGTCAATCTTTCCTCACTAGTTCTCTCCATGTGACCAAACTATTTCAAAACACCTTCTTCTGCTCTCTCAACCACACTCTTTTTTATTACCACACATCTCTCTTACCCTATTATTACTTACTCGATCAAACCACCTCACACCACATATTGTCCTCAAACATCTCATTTCCAGCACATCCACCCTCCTGCGCACAACTCTATCTATCGCTCACGCCTCACAACCATATACATTGTTGGAACCACTATTCCTTCAAATATACCCATTTTTGCTTTCCGAGATAATGTCTCGCCTTCCACACATTCTTCAACGCTCCCAGAACCTTCGCCCCCTCCCCTATCCTGTGACTCACTTCCGCTTCCATCCCTTATCCCTTTGGATAGGGGAGAAAGAATACTTCTCACGTATTCCCTGCACGTCGTAGAAGACGACTAAAAGGGGAGGGAGCAGCTGGCTGGAAATCCTCCCCTTACGTTTTTAATTTTCCAAAAGAAGGAGCAGAGAAGGGGCCAAGTGAGGATATTTCCTCTAAGGCTCAGTCCCCTGTTCTTAACGCTACCTCACTGACGCGGGAAATGGAGACTATGCATGGAAAATATATATATATATATATATATATATATATATATATATATATATATATATATATATATATATATATATATAAACACCTAAAGGGTGTAAATATGTATCATACATACATTATGAAAATAACACATATCAAATTATAGGCTATACTGCAAGCACATGATTAAATCTAATGACGTATAAAACCTAAAGACAATATAACAAGACTTCCATCAGTCAGAGAGAAATAGACTGAATCATATGTAAATTAGCATACATTAACGTACCGACGGAGAACAAGACTCAACAGCAGCAGCGTGCTGGTACTTCAGTGTGATGGTCTTCATACAGGCCGCCCGTAGTACCTGCCGCTACGTATTGGACATACTGCTGTTGTTACCTCCCCGAACTATCTTCTTGTGAAGCCAAACGTCGAAGCTCCTACAAAGTTTAATATCAGCACATGATGGTACGATTGTCCATGGCCAAGCCCCATATACTACTACATGGCACACACACACACACCATTACTACCAGACAGGTACGTGTCCCACAGATAAATTCACACAAATATATGAAAGCTGACGAAAATGGAAGAGGAAGCTCGCTGCAATGTAAGGAAATCACTGGAGCTCAAAGTATAGCTTTTTCCCCACTTTCTTTTACGAATGTAACATAAATCAACTTGGACAATCATTATATCTACTATATTTTACAATGAAGACGTAGACTCAAAGAGGACATGGAAACATTAAACATACTACATCAAAGAGACTCGTTATATATATATTATATCCTTAACGTCAATGAATCTGTTCTGAAAAATCAAACTTTATATAATCATCAATATACTATCAATACTGTAATTATCATTACTATTATTATTACTATTATAATTATCACTGATCCGATTTCATTTATAATGGATAATCTTGTGGGAATCAACCGTACACAATTCGTGTCCCTAATCTCGCAGGCTGACAAAGGGCAGGGGCGCCCAGCTCCCTGGGGTACAACAGTTGTTACCCTGCTACCCAAGTCTAGGTTACAACACGCTTCGGCGATGGACGATCAACCACATTCTTCCGGCATACTACACTTGATTACCACACGTTTGCCACAAGTGTTTTCCCAAAGGTTATTCAAATTCACGTTGCTACTTTCACACTGCTTTCACGTGGTCTCACAAGTGTTTGACTTAGAAAATGTTCCTTTTTGTTTTCAGTCATCAAGGATGATTTATTTCTATCTAAGGTTAGCTCATGTTGATGTTCCCATGTTTTCTAAACGTGTGGCTGCCTCGGAAAAAATTACAAATTTCACATACTCCGCGAGCTCATTCATAGTAAATAAAAGCTTTTTAAGAATGACTAAAATGGCTGTCCATGTTTGATGCTAAAACAATATGGACAGGAAGTTAACACATTGCGAGTTATTCACATAGTGCAGATCACCCTATCATCAGACGACATTCACAGAACGCTTTCTGAGTGAGCTAAACGGACTCGATGCACTTCAACTGATAAAGTAGCACATTTTGCTGGTACATGAAATTTGTGCTAGCATTTCTCAGAATGAGGAGCATTGAATTCCAGCTCCTGTTTGAATTCAGTTTCTCACTAAGACAGTACATGGGACAAAGCTCAGGACTAAAGCTCAAAAGTTTTGATAAGGTTCTTCGTATAAGGAAGATTTCAGTTTAGGTCAGGCGTAAACCATCTTTCAAGGCAGTTCTGGGAGTATAATCCAACAGTCTTGAAATGCTAATAAGTTAGGCCTTCATATTAGTGGTGACATTACTGATTACCAAATAAATCAGCAGTGCTCTGCTGGACAACACTTTAATCGACATAAACTTAATTCTAAGACACGATCAAAGACACGATCACTCAATGACACATGCCGTCCTCAAATTTCCACACATGAAGGTGTCACTGATATTTCGGGTGGTTGTTATATCTCGATAATAACAGCCTTAATGACCTTGTCAGTTGATAACCTCCCCAAATACTCAACCAGAAAACGGACCGTTAACAGAAAACATGGAATCCTAAAAATACAACGTTGAGTGATCGAATTTTGTGATATACCTCTTTTCTTCATTAAAGAAAAAAAATTATTATTTACCCAGATAAGTAAAGCATTATTATAAGATTTTCTGCACAGCTAAAAGTCTCCGTACTAAGAGAAGGAGATTTCTGGAACATCCACTCACAATTACAACAATACGGTTCATGTTTATGCTGCCACTGTCAGATCTGCTCCACCACCACTCCTCATTTAATGATTTGTCATGAATTTAAAATCATTAGCAATCAATGCAAAATTTTAGCAACTGAATAATCCATTTTTTAAAGAATGAAAATCTATCCCCCCCCCCACGAAGTGATTTCACATTTGTTAAATACTGTTCTGTTTCATATTTAGTGTCCAATTATCTCGCGTCATTTAGCAGAGAAGAGCTAATGTTAGCTCGGCCTCCCAGTTTATTCTTTCTCGTCCTGTCTCTGGCTACGAGATACAATCATATCAGGATTCTTGTTAAAGAAAGATAAGAAAAAAATCATACACATGAGGGAAGCATTTTCTAACGGTGAGATTGGTGAAGGAACATTTTCAATATTTACTCATCAACTTGTGTGTTGTCTCGAGTAAACTTAGCCTTCTGAATCACTCCGTCGCCATTGCGATGAGTTTACTCCAAGTTCAATGGGAGGTTGAGCGGTTTCACTGATTAATAGTTCATATGAAACGACAGATTCAGCACCACACACCTACTACTGCAAATACTCCCCATCCAAACTGGTAATTAAAGACATGGCAGATCCACAGCATTTAATGCTACAACAACTGACTTCCAACATCTCCCCAACATTCTTCTTTTTTGAAAACTACAAATCTTCACTTTCGCCTTCACGAGATAATGACCAGACATCCCTCCAGCTGCCTCTCAACACACGGACGGCCAAAAGTCTCTTTTACACGCTTTCCAATCAACACGTAATCCATTAATGGCTTTTGACCATCTCACCTACTCACATATGTATACTTATGTATATCTCTTTTTAAACCAGGTATTCCTAATCACCAGTCCTTTTTCAGCCCACAAATCCACAAGTTCTTCATTTCCATTCACAGCACTGAATACTCCATGTACACCAATTTATACCCTCAACTGCCACATTACTTACCGCATTTAAATCACCCATCACTAAAACCCGGTCTTGTGCATCAAAGCTGCTGACACACTCAATTAGCTGCTCCCAAAACACTTGCCTCTCATGATCTTTCTTCTCATGACTAGATGCATAACTTTTTTTTACGTTCATGACACACCCAGCTACCCAGGTCAACCTCCGCCACCTGACCCTCCTCAATTACTCTCCCTTACAAGGATTACGACCATACATATAGCAGACTGCTTGGCCTAGAAAGAGTGGCGTTATATGGCAAGAACCAAGTGTGATGTTCGGATTTAAATAACTTTTTTAAGAACTGGCACTTGATGGGGTGAATTGTTTCCACAAAACATGTCGTGCCACATGTATAGAAAATTACTATCGTCACGGACAAGCGTGATCATGGTTATATATGTATATATCATACAAACCTCCAAAAGACAGGATCGAACACGGGACCACTGTGCAACAGGCAGGAGCGATATCGCTAGGCTATGATCACCTTTATATCAATATAACTATTCGAAAACTAAGTCTCGAATACCCTTCGTGTCACGTTGGTGAGCAACGGGGTCTACACCGGTCATTTCCCATCAAGCTCACACAGCCAGCAGATAGCATTTCACCGAACCTAACTGTACAACGAGGAGGTATATGAATACGAACAAAGTCTATGAAGGTGCGTGTTCATAAAACACTTTGTTCGTACATATATATATATATATATATATATATATATATATATATATATATATATATATATATATATATATATATATATTATTTTTTTTATTATACTTTGTCGCTGTCTCCCGCGTTTGCGAGGTAGCGCAAGGAAACAGACGAAAGAAATGGCCCAACCCCCCCCCATACACATGTATATACATACGTCCACACACGCAAATATACATACCTACACAGCTTTCCATGGTTTACCCCAGACGCTTCACATGCCTTGATTCAATCCACTGACAGCACGTCAACCCCGGTATACCACATCGCTCCAATTCACTCTATTCCTTGCCCTCCTTTCACCCTCCTGCATGTTCAGGCCCCGATCACACAAAATCTTTTTCACTCCATCTTTCCACCTCCAATTTGGTCTCCCTCTTCTCCTCGTTCCCTCCACCTCCGACACATATATCCTCTTGGTCAATCTTTCCTCACTCATTCTCTCCATGTACCCAAACCACTTCAAAACACCCACTTCTGCTCTCTCAACCACGCTCTTTTTATTTCCACACATCTCTCTTACCCTTACGTTACTCACTCGATCAAACCACCTCACACCACACATTGTCCTCAAACATCTCATTTCCAGCACATCCATCCTCCTGCGCACAACTCTATCCATAGCCCACGCCTCGCAACCATACAACATTGTTGGAACCACTATTCCTTCAAACATACCCATTTTTGCTTTCCGAGATAATGTTCTCGACTTCCACACATTCTTCAAGGCTCCCAGAATTTTCGCCCCCTCCCCCACCCTATGATCCACTTCCGCTTCCATGGTTCCATCCGCTGCCAGATCCACTCCCAGATATCTAAAACATTTCACTTCCTCCAGTTTTTCTCCATTCAAACTCACCTCCCAATTGACTTGACCCTCAACCCTACTGTACCTAATAACCTTGCTCTTATTCACATTTACTCTTAACTTTCTTCTTCCACACACTTTACCAAACTCAGTCACCAGCTTCTGCAGTTTCTCACATGAATCAGCCACCAGCGCTGTATCATCAGCGAACAACAACTGACTCACTTCCCAAGCTCTCTCATCCCAAACAGACTTCATACTTGTCCCTCTTTCCAAAACTCTTGCATTTACCTCCCTAACAACCGGCCCTCTCACTTTGCACACCACCTCGACCAGGGCACCCTGTGTCTGCCACTCTATCATCAAGCACATTCGGCAAACCTTCAAAATAGAGCAGTGTGGTTTCAGAAGTGGTAGAGGATGTGTGGATCAGGTGTTTGCTTTGAAGAATGTATGTGAGAAATACTTAGAAAAGGAAATGGATTTGTATGTAGCATTTATGGATCTGGAGAAGGCATATGATAGAGTTGATAGAGATGCTCTGTGGAAGGTATTAAGAATATATGGTGTGGGAGGAAAGTTGTTAGAAGCAGTGAAAAGTTTTTATCGAGGATGTAAGGCATGTGTACGTGTAGGAAGAGAGGAGAGTGATTGGTTCTCGGTGAATGTAGGTTTGCGGCAGGGGTGTGTGATGTCTCCATGGTTGTTTAATATATATATATATATATATATATATATATATATATATATATATATATATATATATATATATATATATATATATATATATATATATATTATCCCTTGGGATAGGGGAGAAAGAATACTGCCCACGTATTCCCTGCGTGTCGTAGAAGGCGACTAAAAGGGGAGGGAGCGGGGGGCTGGAAATCTTCCCCTCTCGTTTTTTTTTAATTTTCTAAAACAAGGGACAGAGAAGGGGGCCAGGTGAGGATATTCCCTCCAAGGCCCAGTCCTCTGTTCTTAACGCTACCTCGCTAACGCGGGAAATGGCGAATAGTTTGAAAGAATATATATATATATATATATATATATATATATATATATATATATATATATATATATATATATATATATATATATATATATATATATATAAGCGGAAGTGGATCATAGGGTGGAGGAGGGGGCGAAAATCCTGGGAGCCTTGAAGAATGTGTGGAAGTCGAGGACATTATCTCGGAAAGCAAAAATGGGTATGTTTGAGGGAATAGTGGTTCCAACAATGTTGTATGGTTGCGAGGCGTGGGCTATGGATAGAGTTGTGCGCAGGAGGATGGGTGTGCTGGAAATGAGATGTTTGAGGACAGTGTGTGGTGTGAGGTGGTTTGATCGAGTAAGTAACGTATGGGTAAGAGAGATGTGTGGAAATAAAAACAGCGTGGTTGAGAGAGCAGAAGAGGGTGTTTTGAAATGGTTTGGGCACATGGAGAGAATGAGTGAGGAAAGATTGACCAAGAGGATATATGTGCCGGAGGTGGAGGGAACGAGGAGAAGTGGGAGACCAAATTGGAGGTGGAAAGATGGAGTGAAAAAGATTTTGTGTGATCGGGGCCTGAACATGCAGGAGGGTGAAAGGAGGGCAAGGAATAGAGTGAATCGGATCGATGTGGTATACCGGGGTTGACGTGCTCTCAGTGGATTGAATCAGGGCATGTGAAGCGTCTGGGGTAAACCATGGAAAGCTGTGTAGGTATATATATTTGCGTGTGTGGACGTATGTATGTACATGTGTATGGGGGTGGGTTGGGCCATTTCTTTCGTCTGTTTCCTTGCGCTACCTCGCAAACGCGGGAGACAGCGGCAAAAAAAAAAAAAAAAAAAAAAAAAAAAAAAAAATATATATATATATATATATATATATATATATATATATATATATATATATATATATATATCTTTTCTTTCATACTATTCGCCATTTCCCGCATTAGCGAGGTAGCGTTAAGAACAGAGGACTGGGTCTTTGAGGGAATATCCTCAACTGGCCCCCTTCTCTGTTCCTTCTTTTGAGAGAAAAAAAAAAAAAAAAAAAAAAAAAAAAGAGAGGGGAGGATTTCCAGCCCCCCCGCTCCCTCCCCTTCTAGTCGCCTTCTACGACACGGAGGGAATACGTGGGTAGTATTCTTTCTCCCCTATCCCCAGGGATATATATATATATATATATATATATATATATATATATATATATATATATATATATATATATATATATTTGCTTTGTCGCTGTCTCCCGCGCCTGCGAGGCAGCGCAAGGAAACAGACGAAAGAAATGGCCCAACCCACCCCCATACACATGCATATACACACGTCCACACACGCAAATATACATACCTACACAGCTTTCCATGGTTTACCCCAGACGCTTCACATGCCCTGATTCAATCATATATATATATATATATATATATATATATATATATATATATATATATATATATATATATATATATATATATATTCCCTGGGGATAGGGGAGAAAGAATACTTCCCACGTATTCTCTGCGTGTCGTAGAAGGCGACTAAAAGGGAAGGGAGCGGGGGGGCTGGAAATTATCCTTTCTCTTTTTTTTATATTTTCCAAAGGATGGAACAGAGAAGGGGGCTGGATGAGGATGTTTCCTGAGGCCCAGTTCTCTGTTCTTAACGCTACCTCGCTGACGCGGGAAATGGCGAATAGTTTCCCATATATACTTTACCACTACTCTATATAACGAAAAATTCAATTTCATAAGGTTTGCAGCAAAATGGAATGAATTTTGTAACGGAAAAGTGGGATATGGGAAACGAAATGTTGGAGAATAAGTAACCTTTTCTCAACAGAAACAGAATTAGTTGCTATTAATGAATTACTAAAAGAAGAAACACTATAAACTAAAAATGGAATACTGATTATAAATGTATCCTTCACAAGTTCAAAAGCTAGGAAGTTACGGTTCAAGATATTCTTACTATGGACATTAAAGGTATTTCTATGAAATTCGAAGGTAAAGGGAAAAATTACATTTCTTTTTTCTCTTAAGAATATATTTTCTTGAAATAAAAAATTGAGTCTAGGCAAAATCTTCGATCTTCTAGACTGCGCAGCCTCAGCAACATTTGTGAGGTTTTCCGAGTAGAAAATACATCACATGTGGGTTTTGAGATAAATTTTGGAAAAAGTAAAAAAATTAACGTCTTCACTGAAGAAATCTGATATATAGTATTAAAATTAAACAATTAAATAGAACCAAATACTTTGTCTTCGCTTCACGTTTTCAATCATATGATTGTCAAAGCCGTTCTTTTGATGCCCCTACCTTAATTAAGGAGAAAAGTAATGACGTAAAGAGAAGTAGTTCATAAACTTTTCATATTTGAAAAATTACTCTGAGAATTATCATTTTAACGCAAAACCATAAAAAAGTAAAATAGTCCTTTTATCCAATGTAAAATATTAGCTATGATTGTGTATTTGTCCATAAATGTATGTATATTCTCAGTGATAATTTATCATTTCCTTGCACCTCCTCCGAAAATATAACCTGGTCTTATCAATATTGTTTCCATACTAAATCTTGAAGTCCTACGGGGACGGAGTGAGAATACAGTGTTTGCTCCTGAATTTGGTTCGGCCATTGTGTCAGGAGTGTTGCCATCGAACTGCTGACAGTCTCACCATGGCAAGTCAGAGTCAAGGAGTGCAGCAACTCTTGGCCGCAGAGAAAAAGGCAGCTGAAAAGGTTGCGGAGGCCAGAAAACGTAAGTGACTATAAAAGATGTATTGTGATTTAACTGAGGGGTATTCATGATGTATCATTTGACTGGAACCTATATTGATTATATTCGTAATCTTGACATCCATAGTAAACCATTCAGGATGATGATGGTTCGATTTTAAGAGAAATTAGCGCATTTATGTTTGGGATCATTCATCATACATTTGGTAAAGGCCTTGTTTAACTTTGCATGCTTGATGCTGATAATTTCCATGGATATTTTCTTATTTATGATTTATGAGTACGCGTACTCATTCCAAATTGACTTGGAATACCTCTAGCCAACAATGGTAACTTCCACATAATTGGAGAGTACGTTGAATGGAAATTGTAAAAAAAAGGAAAGAAAAGAAAAAAGACAAAGAAGATGCTAGTTAAGGCCTAGTTTATCCATGCATTCTACTGGCCTTAGAAAGTGAGTGATATTGTTCTGCAGTCCTAATTTAGTTTTTAAAGAATACTAAAAGGTAAAGGTTTATCTTAGCTCTGCAAAGCAACAGGGTTTGATAAATGGGTATTATGCCTTAGATGCACTTTGTTGTTAACAAAATATTGGCGGATGATCAATTCACGTATTAATTTATTGAAGGATACTCAGAAGGGTGAAAATGGTAGTGTACATCAGGGAAAATATGGAGTTATTTAAGTTAAAATGGTTACTACATGTAAAAAAAAAATCAATAAAACTTCAGAAAACTTTAAACTACCTAGCGTCAAGATTTATGTTAATGTTCACATGGTGAAATAAACCACTTGAACCCTTACTTGAGTAATGTGCTGTTGGTGTTGAACATTAATAATCATGTTGCAGTGAGCAGATAAGATATACCATCCTCAGCAGCAGAGGAGTTTCATACTGGTACAACAAAACCAAAATGCCAAAATTGGTCACCATGCACATGAACATAGTGTATGTCATCCAATTTCCCAATATTGTATTTAGATGGTATATTGATTAAGCTTATTTAGCAAAATATATGTTTTGATTTCACCGAGGATAGCAAGGAAAGTATAAACATATATACTTATGTTGTCCTTATAGACTTATGTAGGGCTGTTGATACTTTTAAGATAATAAAAGAACAGAGTACAAAAATGTAATTGAACTAGATACAAATTATAATGTCTTTGTAAGTAAGAGCAAGGAACTGTTATTAGCTTACTTAAGAAGAATTAGAAAATAGTCATATATACATTGATATCATTGGTACCCATCTAGTGATCTTACTAGGTATGTAACATTGTTATACATAAGAAAAGATTCACCTTAGTACTCTCACCACATTGTTCTCCTAAACACCAGTGTACATTTTAAAAAGCAAGATAGTAGTTAGAAATTCTCTATTATGAAATCAAATAATATATATGAATGATAAAACAAGAAACAAATGATGTAGGCCTAAAAAAAAAAAAGTGGTGGGAGCGCACTGGTAAGATAGCGGTAATCACTAAGAAAAGTCTGCTGTTATGGTTACCCAGTTGGTGGTTTTACCATGTTTGTATAATGTTTTGGTACTCTTGCTTATTAATTCTGTCCATTGTTCCATATCTTTCCATTGGTTCTGATGATGGTAATGTCCACATACATACAATCTCTCCTTGTCACACAGAACACTTGACAACACTTAACACACCCTCATAACTGAAGATATTTCCTACAGTGAGTGCTATGTGCTAGCCCTGCCCTTTGATGAAATTGTAAAAGCAATAGATATGAGTAGTAAGTAGGAACAATAGATGGGAGCATTAGGTAGTTAATAGGAACATTATTAGGTGGGAGCATTAGGTAGTAGTAGCTGGTAGGAACACTAGATAAGAGTCTCTGAAAACACTGTGCTTGAGTTGCCCTCTGCCAGTGGTCTGTTAAGGGTGAGACACTAAAGGATACAAATTGGCACTGTAGTTCACTAGTTACAGAGACTTTTGCCATGGCCACCCCCTCGAGGGAGTTCCTGAAAGGAACAGGCATTATAGATTGATAGATTATGTATATACTTAGTAGTTTATCATTACTATTCTTTGTTTATCCTTATAATTACTGCAATCATTGTCAGAAGTAATGATACAATGAATGAATGTTTGATTATTTATTCTACTTTATTACACACATAGAATAAAAAATGTACAAATGATGACATTTGTTGACCCAGTGATCTTGACTCATCCATATTATTGAGTAGTTTAGTGATGATACATGATGTTTGATAGCTTTTCCTGTTATCTATTAAACTCTATAGTCGATGCAGTGTATACTACTTGGATTAAATCATTGCAGTATTGTTTTTCTCTTGTGTCCAGGGATAGAAATAAATCTTGTGTAGAAGCACTGTAATGTATATTTTAAATATATTTGGTTTGCTTGTTTGATGAGTGTATTTCATTATGGACAAGTATTGTTTTATCATGACTTATTAAATTCAGTCATTTATAAACCTTGAGAGAGCAGAAGAGGGTGTTTTGAAATGGTTTGGGCACATGGAGAGAATGAGTGAGTAAAGATTGACCAAGAGGATATATGTGTCGGAGGTGGAGGGAACGAGGAGAAGTGGGAGACCAAATTGGAGGTGGAAAGATGGAGTGAAAAAGATTTTGTGTGATCGGGGCCTGAACATGCAGGAGGGTGAAAGGAGGGCAAGGAATAGAGTGAATTGGATCGATGTGGTATACCGGGGTTGACATGCTGTCAGTGGATTGAATCAGGGCATGTGAAGCGTCTGGGATAAACCATGGAAAGCTGTGTAGGTATGTATATTTGCGTGTGTGGACAGATGTATATGCATGTTGTATGGGGGTGGGTTGGGCCATTTCTTTCGTCTGTTTCCTTGCGCCACCTCACAAACGCGGGAGACAAAAAAAAAAAACAAAAAAACCTTCCCAAGGACTGTGTGTGGGTTCTGAAAAAGTATGGTCTGTTTTACAAATTGAAATAAGTGTTACATTGATAGTCCTCGTTTGATACAATTCTTTTTTATTTTGTCATATCTACTTTTCTTTTTTTATGCTAAAATTCCAAAAACCCAAGAGCTCTAAAGAATTGACCTTCACTGAGGTATGTCATGCCAAATCTCTGGGTTGCATTAAGTATAATACTTGCAATTTTATTATTGTATAAGCTGAAGCCACAGAAAAAAAAAAGCTTTCACAAACTAAAACTGATCAAAACATAAGTAGGATCTTCCATGACACAAGAGAGAGATTAAATTCTCTAGCAATTTTGTGAACAGAAAATTACCTAGTAAGAAATATAGATAAGTGCTAAAACTTTACAGACTTGAAGTCTAGGAAAACATGTTTGAGTTAGCTTAATGTATGTTTTTGCATGCCTGTTGATAAGCTAGATTTCTTTCATTTATTTATAATAAAATATGTTATTTAGTTTCTTCTTTCTTTATGTAAAATAATGTTGAGTGGCATGGAAATATCCGTTGCTGTGTTTGATTTTTTTCTGATATGCAAAGTTCTTTTTTCCAAACTTGAACTTTTTACCATGAAGAAACAAGCAAACTACATTGGTAAAAATGTGGGGTAATGTGTGGTTTTAATGTATAATGCTTCATTTGATTTTTTTCATGGTAATATCTGTAGTTTATTCATTATTCCTATATTCTTAATTTCTTATCCTTAAAAAAATATACAAGTGGTAAGTCCTAAAGGTGCTGAAGTTCAGTTGCTTAGGGTGATGACAACCCTACAGCAGGCCTTAAAATGAGCTTTAGAAAAGTATACCAGCAAAAAATTGAGAAAATTATTAATATATCATCAGAGTAAGTCCCTACTTAACATTTTTTTGTGGTATTACACAATCATATCATTTGAGTAACCCTTACTTAGCATTTTTTTGTGGTATTACACCATAAAGGTTAATATGACAGACATCATGTTTATAATTGCAAATCAGGTTTATTCATTGGATGTAGCAAAGGTACCAATTGTCTGTTTAATGCTGGTTATAATTTGATGTAACTTGTACATAGAAAGCAGGGTTTAGAAGGAGAGGAAAAATGTCTGGTTCAAATACTAAATCACTTATTACTTTGAACACAATCATAACCTACTTCAAGGTAGTTTAAGTGATCAAAATATGACTGTAATTATAACAGTTTAAAAAAATCTTTGATGTGTATAGTATCTATGATTTTGACACAGGTAAGGCTCGACGACTGAAGCAAGCTAAGGATGAGGCCCAAGCAGAAATAGAAAAATTCAGGCAGGAAAGAGAGAGACAGTTCAAAGAATATGAAGCAAAGGTGATTATACCATAGCTGTTCTATACCTTGAAGAGTGGACTTTTATGTATGATTTATCTGAAAGGGTGAAATGTCAGATTAATGTGATCAATATGGAGAGATTGGATATGAAGAATGTACTTTACAGTACAAGAAATAATATGTTGTAAATAATTAAATTAAGAGGCCATTTTAAAGGTAGTCTCAGCGAGGGATGCAATTTGGGATGAATAATAACAAGAGGTACTAATAAAGTTCGTAGAACAGTGCTGATATAGCAGTAGGAATTGTTGACTAATGTGATAACCATAAACAGTGATGATTTTAGTTAATCATCCTGTGGTTTGTTTTCATAGAGGAAACATTTCTTAATTATTTTTGATTTTCAATAATTAATTTATTTTTCTCTTTGTACATCAGTGCAATTTTATTATTGATAGCAGAGTAGCATTTGCTTATTAATATAAAGATTTATTGTGTAAATAAAGTATTCATTAATAAGTATGTAGTTAGCTTAGTGATATTTATTTTAATGCAGTAACTGTTGCTTTATTAGAATCAATGAAGTGATGCTTTGAATGCAGATCTACAGTGTGACAGTTCATAGTTTGTGAATGTAGGTTTTGCTGTGGTGCAAATATTTGTGTTGTTCATTGTGAGACTGATAGATTCATTTCTTCTTGTATTTTTTCCTCATATCATGGATACTGACTATGTCATTTCTTTAGCAGTTGCTAAAGAATTCTGTTTCTTCAACAATTGCCAGCATGAAATATTAAAAAAAGAAGAGAGTCACTTTGGTACATAAAGGTGATGACAGATGTATGAATTGGTTGTGCAAGACACCAGGTCTGAGAGTTAGTGAATATTTTCAAGTGAAGCAGATTTTGTTGTGATTTTAATTTCAGCACCTTGGGTCTCAAGATGACATAGCTCTGAAGATCAAGAATGACACACATGAGAAAATTACTGCCATGAATAAGCAAGTGGCTACAAATAAGGACAAGGTAAGAGTTGTAGTATGAATCAGACTATTGAAATTCTTAACTTTCATGAGGTTTTATATCTCTAGGCAGTGCACTGTTTGGAAAATAAACTGATGGGCGTGAATGATTTGATTGATATTTGTTTCTTGAGGTTTGGTGTAAAAGTTTTATTTTAAAGCTATAGGGAGAGCATACAGGGATGATGATGTGATAAACTGTTATACTGTGTGTAGGTTTTTAATCTTTTTTATTAGGCACTCATGTAACGATATTCAAATCTATGAGCTCTGTATTATGCTATCACCAGAAGCATCATGACTAGTCAAATTTTTAGGCACATAAAATTTGTAAGGCAGGCAGGCAAATGGGCAAAACAAACATCTGAAATAGGAACATAAAACTGAAAAAAGCAGTAATTATTTTGCTCGTTATTTTACAAATAGTATTTATAATGTAACACCACTATCAGTAAAAGAAATGATAGTTAACCAATCAATTAGTTGCAAAGATGGCTAACTTAAATTTCTAAACTGAAATCTGCTCCTTCTCAGAGAGGAAACGTGGGAAAAAGAAGTTGCATTTACAGACTACGGTACTGCTTCACAATTTTGTTACCAGCTTTTCAAATTCTCCCATCTTATTTTTCCTTCATCTGTTACAAAATACAAAAAATAACCAGCTGCTTTTTACACATTGAAAAACAAGGAAATTATCCATAGTTCAAATGGTCATGTTAGCAACACGTCATCCCACAGCATTTATTGTTTTGTCAATGAAAATTCAAATAATTATGTTTGTGGCTTCATCCCTTATTTTCTGGATAACACTTCCATGATAAGTGTCCACAGGATTTTTCTGTAATGTAGTCTCATTTGATACATCATTAGTTTATTTCTTTAAATTAGAGAGAAATATTTTTCTATTTTCAAAGAGGAATGTTAATATCAACAAATGCCTTCCGGAGGTCTAACAAAAATTAAGATTGCCAGCTGGAAGCTGTAGTATATGAAGTAAGAAGGCATGCAATCTGTTGACCAGCTTTGCTAGCAGTGGCAGCTCTGCTTAGAAGTCTCTTAAGTTTTTTCTTTTTTCACTATAATACTATCCTATCTTTAGACATCTTATTGCTACCAAACTCTGTAACTAAACTGTTAATACTTAAAAAACAACTCACTTCAGGCATCAAAAGTGCAATGTGTTCGACATTGTTTTAAAGAGGAGTGAATAGCTAAAACAGTTTGGTCCAGGCCATAGAGGGGCATACCAGGACATATTCATACATACTGTACCTGTCAGTTGCACCCCTCTAGTACCTGTCAGAATGGTGTCTAAACATAAGTAAACAGATTCAAGGAAATGAGCAATGTGTTTTGTTTTCTTTAAGGACAGCCAGACAGTTATTCAAAAATACATTAATTTCTTCCATAGCACATATGATATAAAAATCAAGGAAATAGGCATATTAATTGAAAATACGCAATTTGATCTTGAAATAAAAACACATTTATGGCATTTTGCCTTATCATTTGGGGTTTAGTCATGATTTATTTTTCCCGCCTTAGCAACTTGGCTAACTATTACATCTATGTGTTTCTCTGGCATTGTTTATTAGTCATTAAATGCAGTACCAGAATTGGTTTTTACAGTGTTTTTCAACATTTAGTTCCCTTATATATCTTGAAATTAATGTATTGCTTTTGTGTTTAAAGCTTATTTATTAAGCACTAATCATTGGCGAGTTACTGTAAGAAATGGAATAAGGGAATATATTTTGAAAAGTACTTTTCCATTCCAAAATTTGTTAGCTTAAACCCATTTTTCAAACTTCATGTACTTTATTTCCAGTTGCTCATACAGTAGCAATTTATGTTAACTTTTTTACTACTACACTAACCCTGAAATGGCATTGTGATGTAATTTATCCTTTTGCAACATTGGTTTTAGTTGAATTGAAATTAGGATCTTCCAAGCAAAAACTGTTGACCTCGGTTGTTGTCTTATCTTGGAAAAAAGTATCACAAAGACTTTGTATGTTACTGAACTTTACGTACTTTCTATTGCAGGTGATTGAGCGTACTTTGCAGCTTGTTAAGGATATCAACCCAGAACTGCATATTAATGCTTCAAAAGAAATTTAAACAAGAAATAGTTGTTTGTCATAACTTAACTGTAAAGTTGTGATGATTATACATATGTCTAGACGTGTTTTAATGTAGAGTGAGGGAACTTGATTCACCTCTTCCAATAAATGTGATTAGATGAATAGATATTAAACAGAAATGTTATTTGACTCTCTACATAGGGAAATTAAATCTTATAATTTTATGATTTAGTGGATTTTACTTGGATGCTTTCATCAGATTCCAATTTTGCAGTTAAGTGTAGCACAAGAAATAAGTTTTTGTAAGATTATTTAACTTTTTGGTATTTACTGCAATGCAGTCTATGTACTGTGTAGTAACATTGTATTACTCATGTGTTGTGGTATTTGTTTATAGTGTACATTAAACTTTTTGGATTATGAAAATATTTTCATTTTGCCTGGTTTTAGAGACAATTAATGAAAATTTATATAAAATTTACTAGGGCATATGAAGCATCCAGGGTGAATCATGGAAAGGTATGTGGGGCCTGGGTGTGGATAGCAAGCTATGGTTTCAGTTCATTACACATAACAGCTAGAGAATGGATGTGGCCTTTCTTCATCTGTTCCCAAAGCTACCTCACTAACATGGGAAATGGCAGTCAAGTATGAAAAAGAAGCACTATCATGGAATTTTCCTGTACTTGAAAACTGAGTATATAAGTTAGAAACCATTGAATAAACAACTTGTGTACAACTACCACAGTACCACATGAATAATCTGCAAATTACACCAAATACATTGCCTACATTGCAACCACAAAAGCATCTCCATAATGTAACAAAAATCCTACCACTCCACCTCAACATGCTTGGCACACAATGCACCCACCATGACGACATTAAACATTTCCTCCTTTTACTGCGTGTCGTAGAAGGTGACTAAATGGGGGGGCCTCCCCTCCCATTTTTAATTTTGCAAAAGAGAGAGCAGAGAAGGGGACCAAGTGAGGATACTCCCTCTAAGGCTCAGTCCTCTGTTCTTAATGCTACTTCGCCAATGCGGGAAGTGGCAAATATTTATTTATATATTTATTTTGCTTTGTCGCTGTCTCCCGCGTTAGCGAGGTAGCGCAAGGAAACAGACGAAAGAATGGCCCAACCCACCCACATACACATGTATATACATACATGTCCACACACGCAAATATACATACCTATACATCTCAACGTATACATATATATACACACACAGACATATACATATATACACATGTACATAATTCATACTGTCTGCTTTTATTCATTCCCATCGCCACCCCGCCACGCATGAAGTAACAACCCCCTCCCCCTCATGTGCGCGAGGTAGCGCTAGGAAAACAACAACAACAAAGGCCTCATTCGTTCACACTCAGTCTCTAGCTGTCATGTAATAATGCACCGAAACCACAGCTCCCTTTCCACATCCAGGCCCCACAGAACTTTCCATGGTTTACCCCAGACGCTTCACATACCCTGGTTCAAAACATTGACAGCACGTCGACCCCTGTATACCACATCGTTCCAATTCACTCTATTCCTTGCACACCTTTCACCCTCCTGCATGTTCAGGCCTCGATCACTGAAAATCTTTTTCACTCCATCTTTCCACCTCCAATTTGGTCTCCCACTTCTCCTCGTTCCCTCCACCTCTTGACACATATATCCTCTTGGTCAATCTTTCCTCACTCATTCTCTCCATGTGACCAAACCATTTCAAAACACCCTCTTCTGCTCTCTCAACCACACTCTCTTTGTTACCACACATCTCTCTTACCCTATTATTACTGACTCGCTCAAACCACCTCACACCACATATTGTCCTTAAACATCTCATTTCCAGCACATCCACCCTCCTCTGCACAACTCTATCCATAGCCCACGCCTCGCAACCATACAACATTGTTGGAGGTATAAGTTTGTTGAGTATTCCTGGGAAATTATATGGGAGGGTATTGATTGAGAGGGTGAAGGCATGTACAGAGCATAAGATTGGGGAAGAGCAGTGTGGTTTCAGAAGTGGTAGAGGATGTGTGGATCAGGTGTTTGCTTTGAAGAATGTATGTAAGAAATACTTAGAAAAGCAAATGGATTTTTATGTAGCATTTATGGATCTGGAGAAGGCATATGATAGAGTTGATAGAGATGCTCTGTGGAAGGTATTAAGAATATATGGTGTGGGAGGCAAGTTGTCAGAAGCAGTGAATAATTTTTATCAAGGATGTAAGGCATGTGTACGTGTAGGAAGAGAGGAAAGTGATTGGTTCTCAGTGAATGTAGGTTTGCGGCAGGGGTGTGTGATGTCTCCATGGTTCTTTAATTTGTTTATGGATGGGGTTGTTAGGGAGGTGAATGCAAGGGTTTTGGAAAGAGGGGCAAGTATGTAGTCTGTTGGGGATGAGAGAGCTTGGGAAGTGAGTCAGTTGTTATTCGCAGATGATACAGCGCTGGTGGCTGATTCATGTGAGAAACTGCAGAAGCTGGTGACTGAGTTTGGTAAAGTGTGTGAAAGAAGAAAGTTGAGAGTAAATGTGAATAAGAGCAAGGTTATTAGGTACAGTAGGGTTGAGGGTCAAGTCAATTGGGAGGTAAGTTTGAATGGAGAAAAACTGGAGGAAGTGAAGTGTTTTAGATATCTGGGAGTGGATTTGGCAGCAGATGGAACCATGGAAGCGGAAGTGAACCATAGGGTGGGGGAGGGGGCGAAAATTCTGGGAGCATTGAAAAATGTGTGGAAGTATGGAAGTATGTTTGAAGGAATAGGGAGCCTTGAAAAATGTGTGGAAGTCGAGAACATTATCCCGGAAAGCAAAAATGGGTATGTTTGAAGGAATAGTAGTTCCAACAATGTTGTATGGTTGCGAGGCGTGGGCTATGGATAGAGTTGTGCGCAGGAGGATGGATGTGCTGGAAATGAGATGTTTGAGGACAATGTGTGGTGTGAGGTGGTTTGATCGAGTAAGTAACGTAAGGGTAAGAGAGATGTGTGGAAATAAAAAGAGCGTGGTTGAGAGAGCAGAAGAGGGTGTTTTAAAATGGTTTGGGCACATGGAGAGAATGAGTGAGGAAAGATTGACCAAGAGGATATATGTGTCGGAGGTGGAGGGAACGAGGAGAAGAGGGAGACTAAATTGGAGGTGGAAAGATGGAGTGAAAAAGATTTTGTGTGATCGGGGCCTGAACATGCAGGAGGGTGAAAGGAGGGCAAGGAATAGAGTGAATTGGAGCGATGTGGTATACAGGGGTTGACGTGCTGTCAGTGGATTGAATCAAGGCATGTGAAGCGTCCGGGGTAAACCATGGAAAGCTGTGTAGGTATGTATATTTGTGTGTGTGGACGTGTGTATGTACATGTGTATGGGGGGGGTTGGGCCATTTCTTTCGTCTGTTTCCTTGCGCTACCTCGCAAACGCGGGAGACAGCGACAAAGTATAAAAAAAAAAAAAAAAAAATATATATATATATATATATATATATATATATATATATATATATATATATATATATATATATATATATATATATATTATTAGGTACAGTAGGGTTGAGGGACAAGTCAATTGGGATGTAAGTCTGAATGGAGAAAACCTGGAGGAAGTGAAGTGTTTTAGATATCTGGGAGTGGAATTGGCAGCGGAAGTGAATCATAGGGTGTGGGAGGGGGGCGAAAGTTCTGGGAGTGTTGAAAAATATATGGAAGTTGAGAACGTTATCTTGGAAAGCAAAAATGGTTATGTTTGAAGGAGTAGTGGTTCCAACAATGTTATATGGTTGTGAGGTGTGGGCTATAGATAGAGTTGTGCGGAGGAGGATGGATGTGCTGGAAATGAGATGTTTGAGGACAATATGTGGTGTGAGGTGGTTTGAGCGAGTAAGTAATGAAAGGGTAAGAGAGATGTGTGGTAATAAAAAGAGTGTAATTGAGAGAGCAGAAGAGGGTGTTTTGAAATGGTTTGGTCACATGGAGACAGTGAGTGAGGAAAGATTGACAAAGAGGATATATGTGTCTGAGGTGGAGGGAATGAGGAGAAGTGGGAGACCAAATTGGAGGTGGAAAGATGGAGTGGAAAAGATTCTGAGTGATCGGGGCCTGAACATGCAGGAGGGTGAAAGGCGTGCAAGGAATAGAGTGAATTGGAACGATGTAGTATACCGGGGTCGACGTGCTGTCAATAGACTGAACCAGGGCATGTGAAGCGTCTGGGGTAAACCATGGAAAGTTTTGTGGGGCCTGGATGTAGAAAGGAAGCTGTGGTTTCGGTGCATTATCCATGACAGCTAGAGACTGTGTGAACAAATGTGGCCTTTGTTGTCTTTTCCTAGCGCTATCTTGCGCACATGCGGGGGGAGAGGGTTGTCATTCCATGTGTGGAGGGGTGGTGACGGGAATGAGTAAGGGCAGACAGTATGAATTATGTACATGTGTATATATGTATATGTCTGTGTGTGTATATATATGTATACATTGAGATGTATAAGTATGTATATGTACATGTGTGGACGTGTATGTATATACATGTGTATGTGGGTGGGTTGGGCCATTCTTTCGTCTGTTTCCTTGCACTACCTTGCTAACACGGGAGACAGCGACAAAGCAAATAAAAAAAAGATATAGGGAGCAGGTGGCTGGAAATCATCCCCTCTCGTTTTTTTCAATTTTCCAAAAGAAGGAACAGAGAAGGGGGCCAGGTGAGGATATTCCTCAAAGGCCCAGTCCTCTGTTCTTAACGCTACCTCGCTAATGCGGGAAGTGGCGAATAGTACGAAAGAAAAGAAAAAGAAAGATATAAACAGTTAAGGCAGTGTGTGACAGAATGTAAGGAAGAAATTCTAGGTTGATGTGGGTAAAACTGAGAGTGAATGGCACGATATGGGTGATCATTGGTGCTTATGCACCCGGTCAAGAGAAGAAAGATCGTGAGAGGCGAGTGTTTTGGGTGCAGCTGAGTGAAAGTGTCAGCATTTTTGGTACATGAGGCAGGATCTTAGCAATGGATGAATTTATCAAGAGGGTGAATAATATGGCAGTTGAGGGTATAATTGGAGTGCATGGGGTATTCATTGTTGTGAATGGAAATGGGAAAGAGCTTGTGGATTTGTGCTGAAAAAGACTGGTGATTGGTTTAAAAAAAGATATACACAAATACGTGTATGTGAGTAAGAGGGATGGTCAAAGGATATTATTAGATTACATATCAATTGATAGACATGTAAAAGAGACTTTTGGAGGTCAATGTACTGAGAGGGGCAGCTGGTGGGATGTTTGATCCCTCTTGTGGAGGTGAAGGTGGAGATTTGTAGAGGTTTCTAAAACAGAGGAGAGAATGTAAGGAAGAATATAGTGGTGAGAGTAAGGGAACCTGGAAAGAAGACTTGTGTGAAGAAATACCAGGAAAGATTGAGTGAAGAATGGCAAAAGGTGAGAGCAAATGAAGTGAGGGGAATGGGTGAGGAATGGGATGTATTTAGGGAAGCAGTGATGGTATGTGCACGAAAAAGGTGGGAGGTGCGCAGATTAGAAAGGGTAGTGAGTGGTGGGATGAAGAATAAAGTTGTTAGTGAAAGAGAAAAAAGAGGCATTTAGACGATACTTACAAGAAAGGAGTGGGGATGTACGAGAGAAAGCAGCAGGAGGTCAAAAGGAAGGTGCAAGGGTTTAAAAAGAGGGCAAATGAGAATTGGGGAGAGATAGCATCATTAAACTTTTGGGAAAACAAAAAGATGTTTTAGAAGGAGATCAATAATGTGCAAAAGACAAGAGAACAAAGGGAAACATCAGTGAAGGGGGCAAGGAAGAGGAAGTGATAATAAGTAGTGATGGGGAGAGGAAGAGATGGAGTGAGTATTCTGAAGGACTGCTGAATGTGTTTGATGACTGAGTGGCAGATATAGGGTGTTTTGGTTGGGGTGGTGGGCAAGTTGAGAGAGTCAGAGAGAGTGATTTGGCAAAAAGAGGAGAGGTGGTGAAATCCTTTAAGATGCCTCTGAGTTAGAATAAAAAAAGAGAGGGTGAAGAAAAGGCTCAGAAAAAGAGAATGGAGTTAAACTGCATACAAGGAAATAATATAAAGTCTAGTTCAGCAATTAATTTTTTTTGGGGGGGGCACGGCACAATTCCGATATGGATAACCTCCTGAGATGATTCCATGCACTGCTTCAACACTTAAAAGTCATTACAATATGATTATTGCATTTATTTCTTACCACACCTTTCCTTCAAAACATGGTATTTCTACTGTATCCATCTTGTCCTCTAGTACTCTCACACTGAAGGTATAAGAGCATTCGTACTTCCTCATTCAAATAAACTTATCCATAATCCTTGTAATGGCTAAATAAAAACTTATCTGAAGATTTGGCCCCATGAACTGCTTATCAAGCAAGAAATGGAAATGATGTTTATGAGCTATACATTTGGAATATTTGGTGCAGACTGTCAGTATTGACTGTATAGAGCCCAACAAAAAATGGTGAAAATGATGCTTTACCATCAATAAAGAAAATCCATTATAATGCCTAATAATAAATTAAAAGCATTAGTATATCAACACAATGTTAGATGGTTCGTTGTATGTCAGCAAGATGGGTAGGTGGAGGAGGAGAGAATAAGATGATGCATCAACCTCCCGTGACACTCTAAGCCAACTCTCCAAGAAATCAACCATGGCACCAGTGCTCATGCTGGTTGGGTTTAACCCTCGAAAAAATAAACACTGGAAAGAAAAAAATATGAATACATTTAACATTTCCTATTTACTCAAACTAAACAAGTTTTAAAAGTGATGATACTCTTATAACAAAAGTTTAAGGGCATTAACATTAATCTTAACTACTGGAAAAGTTCAATTAGCAAATTATGCCATCTATTACGTGAAAAAAGGAAAAAATCAATACTAAAAATATCACTATCTGAAGTAACTATAATTCATGAAATGTATCCAGTCAAGTACACTTTTACACATTACACTTGTTTTTCATAGATTCAAAGAGAAAAAAAAAGCATGGAGGAACAAAAGAAGAATGAGAAATGAAGGTGGAGAGCTATAAGGAAAAGGAAAGTGAGAAGGGAAAAGAAGGAAAGCAGTTGAGCAATGGGTAGAAGGGGAAAAAAAGGTAAAGGATAAAAGTGAACAAAGTCAGAATTTTCATACTGGTGGGTCAGAAATTGGACTTTTAGGGCCATCGAGACCCTTTCTAGACCCGTTTTTGAAGAAGTGTTAAATTCCTGTATAATACAACAAATGCTAACCCTAAAGAACAATAATTCTACAACCAAAATATTAGAAAGCTACACAAGTACGCAACTGAGAGTGAATTGCCAACTTGAAAGAATAATGCTGTACAAGATTGAAGTCATAACAATCTTTTTAACCATTTCTTCAAGCCCTGAGGTCAAAATTCACTCCAAATGGCAAATGCAAATATGATTTTCAGACTATCTTGGGTTGACGTTTTAATCATGCTCATTTGAGACTTACATAGACTTTTGCAAACCCAAACAAAACTGACAAGACAGGAAAGAAGGGAGGGATGGTGAAGTAAGATATGAGAGATAAAGGGTAAAAAGAGAAGACAAATAATAAAATGACAATGAAACTGAGTTTTTAAGTCCATGAAAAAATAGCCCAGAAAAATATGAGCACTCACTACCAGAGAAACTTCTTTAAAATGTATGGGTTTCAGTTTCTTCCTTGACAATCCTATGCTTGGACTTCCCTTGATATCCCAACATAATAAATAAAACAGAGGAGGGGTTGGAGAAGAAACACATCTATAATCTAATTAAAGGAGTGAAGAAGTGGATTAAATGGAAGAGATAATCTGAGGAATGAAGGCATAAATAAACTTTGTGCATATTACTGATATGAATAAGGGAATGCATATTGTCATATGGAATAAAAAAAAAACTGTTTGGAGAGAGAAAAGCAAAATGTAAAACATAACATGATGCTTACTGATTTAAGTTGATCATGTGTCAATGAGTTGATCCCTTCCCTTGATATTGCGGCATCCATGTAATGCAAAATTCGTGCATGGTCTCTCAATCGGCGACGGCGTCTCCCCCAAACCGATCGTCCATGAAGTCGAAGTAATCCATTCTGTGGAGTGTTTAAGTTGTATACAGACGAAAATGTCTACAATTTCAACAGATGACAAGGAACCACTTGCTGTCCTCCCTCCTAACTTGTATACATACCTTACTTTCCATTTACTCTTCACCGCACTTACAATAGTAATTTTCCCCTTTTCCCCATATATATGTAGCACCTTCCACAAGATCTCTCTGTCAACCATAACATGTGCTTTCTCCAGTTATATTAATGATACATACAATTCACCCTTTCTTCAAATACTCCTCATGCAAATTCTTCAAAGCTAAGCTTTTACTATCACCTCTCTTTTCAGCTCACTTATGCATTCAAGTCTGCTGAAATATTCACTTCCTCTTTTTTAACCTCTTCTTTGCCTGTCATCACTTAGCTATTTGATTACCACTTTGCTATCTGCTTTCCTCACCATCATTCCAATTATCTTCTCCTGTCCTTCTCTGCTATTTGCCTTTTACCACTTTCCATCTCCTTCTCACAACACTCACCTCCTAACAGAACATTTTTCTGTTCTCTAAGTTCAATGGTCTTATCTCTCACCCTATTTTTCATTTGCCCTCTTTTCCATCTTTTATAATCCTAATCATTTGCACATGTTTCTTGCAGAAAATATCCATGTATCTCTTATTTCTCTTTCACAAGCAATTCAATTTCTTCATCCCACTCCTTCCTCGTACATCAAAATCTCACCTTCTGCAGACCATGTACTTTGCCCACTCATGTAAACACTGCTTCCCTAAATACCTTCCACTCTCCCTGTTTCATTTTCTTTCCCTCTGACACCCTTTAATCAAATTCTCTTGCTACATTGAACAGTGTGGAGAGGTCACTGTGAGGGCAAAGATGGGTATGACATGCTGTAGTGTAATCCTAACAATGTCGTATGGGTGCAATTTGTGGACCCTGTATACAAAAGAATACAGGATGGATGTGTTGGAAATGAAATGCTTAAAAACGATATGTGAAGTGAGAAGGATTGATTATGTAAGGAATGATAGTGTGTAAGAGGTGTGGTAGTAAGCTCTTTATGACTGAAAGAGCTTAAGAGAGTATGCTGGAATAGTGTGAATAGATGTAAAGAATGAATGAAGAGACACTGATTAAGAAGATATATGTGTCAGAAAAGGAGGTAGCAAGAAGGAAGGATGGAATTAATAAAGCCTTGAGATACTGGCAGGTGTGCATGGATTAATGTGAATTAGAGCAATATGGACTACCATGGTGTAGAGGTTAGCGGTCTGACCGTGACACATTCATAGGCCTCCCAGGGTCGAGCACATAGGTTCGAATCCTGGTTAAGGAAGTCAGTCCGCAGTCAACCCAGCTGTTCATCCACCCTTACAGGGTTGGCTAATAAAATGAGTACGTTTCACTCTATATTGGAAAGATGGAGTGAAAAAGACTTTGAGTGATCGGGGTCATGAACATACAGGAGGGTGAAAGGCATGCAAAGAATAGAGTGAATTGGAACAATGTGGTATACTGGGGTCAACGTGCTGTCAATGGATTGAACCAGGGCATGTGAAGCGTCTGGGGTAAACCATGGAAAGTTCTGTAGGGCCTGGATGTGAAGAGGGAGCTGTGGTTTCGGTGCATTATACATGACAGCTAGAGACTGAGTGTGAATGAATGTGGCCTTTGTTGTCTTTTCCTAGCGCTACCTCGCACACATGAGGGGGGCGGGGGATGGTATTCCATGTGTGGCGAGGTGGCGATGGGAATGAATAAAGGCAGACAGTGTGAATTGTGTGCATGGGTATATATGTATGTGTCTGTGTGTGTATATATATGTGTACATGAGATGTATAGGTATGTATATTTGCGTGTGTGGATGTGTATGTATATACATGTGTATGGGGGTGGGTTGGGCCATTTCTTTCGTCTGTTTCCTTGTGCTACCTCGCAAATGCGGGAGACAGCGACAAAGCAAAATATATAAATATAAATAAATAAATATATATAGTGTTAATCGGATGGCCTTGATTAGGGCCTCAGCTAAAAAATAAATAAAGGGTGTTACATGCTGCCACTGGGCACAAAAGGAGGTCATGGTGAGCGAGTAAAAAATACATATAAATATACATGAATATATCCGTTGTATACTTCACCTACAAGTGGCAATACTATTTGGTGATGTACCTCCTTCAACCATCATGAATAATAAGAGGCTTCCAGAAGGATGTTCACTTGGTCTTAACCACCACAGAGTAACTTAACCAGGCTTATGACATCACAACACAAAGCAGAGGTGGTGGGGGTACAAAGAACATTTCACTGTCAAGAACCACTAAATGGATGTTAAGGGGGCTCTTCTTACTATATTGAATCTGCTTTTCATCAAACAAAATATTTTTCTCATATATGGACAAAGACTTACCAGCATTTGTGAGTATATCCACATAAAGGATGAGGGACTTACAAGAAAAATCTAAGGAACAAAACTAACCCTTAGCAAGAGGTAGACCTCCATCACACTTACACGGTAAGAAGGTTACCTTCACATGACCAAATTCTTGAATTAGCTACTTCTACCTTCTTAGTGAAATAAACAACCATTAATACTTGTAATGGCATCCTATGAATTGTTGCCAGATGCTACAGACCAAAATGTTTTCCATACACTGTTCAGTTTATGAATATGTCGAGGATACTCATATGGGATCATATGAGTATCAAAAAGAATGAGTTGTGTGAGTTAAGTGTTGTCAAGATTGCATGTTTGTGAACAGAATGCAAGTAGTCAGTGTGTAGGTAAGGCAGAGAGAAATGACAGGTTCCTGGGTCAGAAGAGTACAACTTGACAACCAATGAAGTCCTGACTCTCTTCGGTGGTTGTCAAATAAAACATCAAAACATGCAGAAAAAAAAATAAAATAAAAAAAAACTTCATTTTCCCATGAATTTTCAGCACAGCTTGATCTTTTGTCACAAAATCATTGTTGTTGACTTAAAGTGAGACTCAGTGAAGACATGTTACAACAGCTTTTCTCCTATTACAATTTTCATATGTACTGATAATATTTTTTCATTTGTATATACTTATGCATGTAAAGATTTATATTCTGGCTGAAAATTTAATACTCTCACTCATTTGTCACTGACTTAAATACCACAGATGCAAAGGTTACGTAAAGTCCCTTAAGAAATAATCTAATGAAAATAAGACAGAATATACTGCAGTACAAAATAACACTAAAACTGGGGGACATTTTGTAACAATAAAAAGTTGTTTCTTACCACGTGGGTCAACCCGATCCTCTTGATGTGGAAGGGATCTCCTTGAAATAATGGTATAAGAGACACTATTTCATCAGTGGTTGGGTGAATTCCTGAGCCAACCTTAAAGAAAGCTCTTTTGCATTTTTCTTGCAGTTTTTCATCACTTATAGTAAAAAGAACAGCTTGCAAAGACCTGAAAAATCCAAGAGCCCAACATATAAATAACCTTATACAGTGTGGGTGTTAATGGACACTGCTTGTGGTTACTTTGTGAATGAAAAATCACTTTTGGCAACACTATCATTACCATTTGATTGAAAGGGAGTACAATCTAGTCAAAAAATTTCTTGCAACAAATGAGTCTACTAACTCTGGATGTAGCACAGCCATGAAGCTACAGGAGCCCCAGTCTCCTTCAGAAAAATCATTCTACTAGAATACCATGTTGAGTAATGCCTAAGATTCTTGTGCCATGGCCATCCCCTTCAAGGAGTTCCCGAAGGGAATGGGTGTCAGAGATATAGATACAGATAGAATAAATGGTAATGCCTAAGTCCTTCTATGATGGAAACATCCTGTACTCACAAACATATTTTCATCTTTTGCTAAGTAAACACCATATTTTAACATACTCTATCATATGAAATACAGTGTTGAATTCTTGCTACTGCATCATCAATTCAGTGCTTCATTCTTTGCATTTCCAAGGTGTCATCGCTGTCCTGAAATTTTGTACTTATAAAGCATGAGTGATGTACTCAGTGAATTATCAAAATGGTTGAGATTCTGCAATTACTGGGAATGTGATGCGGTGGAAACATTTCACATAAGGAAGTGGTATGAATGGATACTCTGGAAACAAGTGACAAACGAACTTACTTTCTTTCTTTTCTTTCGTACTATTCGCCATTTCCCGCGATAGCGAGGTAGCATTAAGAACAGAGGACTGAGCCTTTGAGGGAATATCCTCACCTGGCCCCCTTCTCTGTTCCTTCTTTTGGAAAATTGAAAAAAATGAGAGGGGAGGATTTCCAGCCACCCGCTCCCTCCCCTTTTAGTCGCCTTCTACGACACGCAGGGAATACGTGGGAAGCATTCTTTCTCCCCTATCCCCAGGGGCCCCTTTATAGGTAGTGAAGTCACTGTTTCATTCAAACAGTAGACATGGGTAGAGGATATGTGTAAATGATGGTGTGTAGGCTGTATGTACCTGATGCACCCCAATAAGTCATAAATGAGTAACGATAACAGATAGATTGGTTGATGGATTCTGCAAAAGACTTTTCTTCTTCATAAAGGTACTACTCATGGACAATGATGCCTATATCATGGATAGACCTGATGAAGACATTTTAAAAAGTGTCATCTATTTCAAAAGATAACAGAAGCATACAAGAGTTTGGAGCACTTAAATAAAAGAGTAACTCAGTAAATGGATGTTAATGATACAGTACAAAGTAGTTTTAAATATGGTATGATGTGAACTGGGCTACAATATATACGAAAAGGGAGTACAAATCATTGAAAGACTTAAAGAGGAGTCAGTGCCCTCTGAATTGTTGGCAGGGTAAATGTAAGGATAGTGACTGACTGTCTTAAAAGAATTAGTAAACCCTGCAGTGAGGAAGAATTAACAAGGTTTGGGAAGGGAGGGGGGTGTGTTGATCATATTTTTGCATAGACTCAATATGGGGTGCATGGAAGATTTCTGAATGCCTTTAAAATGGAAGTATTGCATATGTGACGGTAAGTGACTATTTGAAATGCATGTGGGTGTGTCAAGGAACAGCATCTTGAAGAGCAAGAATGCTAGCACAATGTGGGTAAATGGCACAATTTTTTTGAAAAGTGGATAAAGAGTTAGAAGAGAGGACTGAGTGAGAAGTGAGATATTCTGGAAAGGATGAGTACTAAGGAAGTATAAACATTCAGAGAGAATGAATTTGGGTACAAGTGGATATGGAGAGAAGAGCAAAGATTTTTCATGCATGTAAACCGAATGGAAACAATCAATGGAGGGTCAAAGGTTCAGTGGATGGGAAAAAATATGGAATATATATGTAGGGTGTTCAAGTAAAGTATTTTCTTGTAACATACACTGGAAATGATGTATGAAAAAGGTTTCGTATTGCTAACCCATGTGTATACTGGGAAAGACATCATTTGTTACAAACATAAAAACAAATAAAAACGATGCGTGATCAAGAAAATATGGTACAAAAAAATCAATATCAAGAGAAAAGACTAATACATAAGTCATCAGAATGAGAATTTAAAAAGTTATAGAAAAAGGAAAGACATTACAAATATCTAAACTATCTATCTACTTATTTATCTATTAAACTTTATCACAGTCTCCCACGTTAGCGAGGTAGTGCAAGGAAACAGTCGAAAGAATAGCTCAACCCACCCACATACACATGTATATACATACAGGTCCACACATGCACATATACATACCTATACATTTCAACATATACATATATATACATACACAGACATATACATATATACACATGTACAATATTCGTACTTGCTGCCTTTATTCATTCCCATTGCCACCCTGCCACACATGAAATGACAACCCTCTCCCCCGCATGCACGCAAGGTAGTGTTAGGAAAAGACAACAAAGGCCACATTCATTCAAACTCAGTCTCTAGTTGTCATGTATAATGCACCGAAACCACAACACCCTTTCCACATCCAGGCCCCACAGAACTTTCCATGGTTTACCCCAGACGCTTCACATGCCCTGGTTCAATCCACTGACAGCATGTCAACCCCGGTATACCACATCGTTCCAATTCACTCTATTTCATGCACGCCTTTCACCCTCCTGCATGTTCAGGCCCCGATCGCTCAAAATCTTTTTCACTCCATCTTTCCACCTCCAATTTGGTCTCCCACTTCTCCGCGTTCCCTCCACCTCTGACACACATATCCTCTTTGTCAATCTTTCCTCACTCATTCTCTCCATGTGACCAAACCATTTCAATACACCCTCTTTTGCTCTCTCAACCACACTTTTTATTACCACACATCTCTCTTAATCTTTCATTGCTTACTCGATCAAACCACCTCACACCACATATTGTCCTCAAACTACTCATTTAGAACACACCCACCCTCCTCCGCAACACTATCTATAGCCCACACCTCGCAACCACATAACATTGTTGGAACCACTATTCCTTCAAACATACCCATTTTTGCTTTCCAAGATAATGTTCTCGCTTTCCACACATTTTTCAATGCTCCCAGAACTTTCGCCCCCTTCCCCACCCTGACTCACTTCTGCTTCCACTGTTCCATCTGCTGCTAAATCAACTCCCAGATATCTAAAACACTTCACTTCCTCCAGTCTTTCTCCATTCAAACTTACCTCCCAATTGACTTGTCCCTCAACCCTACTGTACCTAATAAACTTATTTTTATTCACATTTACTCTCAGCTTTCTTCTATCACACACTTTACCAAACTCAGTCACCAGCTTCTGCAGTTTCTCACCCGAATCAGCCATCAGTGCTGTATCATCAGTGAACAACAACTGACTCACTTCCCAAGCTCTCTCATCCACAACAGACTGCACACTTGCCCCTCTCTCCAAAACTCTTACATTCATCTCCCTAACAACCCCATCCATAAACAAATTAAGCAACCATGGAGACATCATGCACCCCTACCACAAAGTGACATTCAATGAGTACCAATCACTTTCCTCTCTTCCTACTTGTAGACATGCCTTACATCCTCAATAAAAACTTTTCACTGCTCCAAATAACTTGCCTCGCACACCATATATTCTTATTACCTTTCATAGAACATCTCTATCAACTCTATCATATGCCTTCTACAGATCCATAAATGCTACATATAAATCCATTTGCTTTTCTAAGTATTTCTCACATACATTCTTCAAAGCAAACCCCTGATCCACACATCCTCCACAACTTCTGAAACCACGCTGCTCTTCCCTAATCTGATGCTCTGTACATGCCTTCACCCTCTCAATCAATACCCTCCCATATAATTTACCAAGAATACTCAACAAACTTATACCTCTGTAATTTGAGCACTCACCTTTATCCCCTTTGCCTTTGTGCAATGGCACTATGCATGCATTCCGCCAATCCTCAGGCACCTTACCATGAGTCATACATACATTAAATATCCTTACCGACCAGTCAACAACACAGTCATCCCTTCTTTCTTAAATTCCACTGCAATACCATCCAAACCCACTGCCTTGCCAGCTTTCATCTTCCTAAAAGCTTTTACTACCTCTTCTCTGTTTACCAAATAATTCTCCCCAACCCTCTCACTTCGCACACCACCTCGACCAAAACACCCAATATCTGCCACTCTATCATCTAACACATTCAACAGATCTTCAAAATACTCACTCCATTTCCTTCTCACATCACCAATACTTGTTATTACCTCCCCATTAGCTCCTTTCAACAATGTTCCCATTTGTTTTCTTGTCTTACGTGCTTTATTTACCTCCTTCAAAAACATCTTTTTATTCTCCCTAAAATTTAATGATACTCTCACCCCAACTCTCATTTGTCCTCTTTTTCACCTCTTACACCTTTCTCTTGACCTCCTGCCTCTTTCTTTAATACATCTCCCAGTCATTTAAACTATTTCTCTGCAAAACTCGTCCAAATGCCTCTCTCTCCTCTTTCACTAATAATCTTACTTCTTCATCCCACCACTCACTACCCTTTCTAATCTGCCCACCTCCCACGCTTCTCATGCCTCAAGCAATTTTTGCACAAGCCATCACTACTTCCCTAAATACATCCCCATTCCCCCTACATCCTTTGCTCTAACCTTTTTCCATTCTGCACTCAGTCTCTCCTGGTACTTCCTCACACAAGTCTCCTTCCCAAGCTCACTTACTCTCACCACTCTCTTCAAACTAACATTCTCTCTTCTTTTCTGAAAACCTCTATAAATCTTCACCTTCGCCTCCACAAGATAATGATCAGACATCCCTTCAGTTGCCCCTCTCAGCACATTAACACCCAAAAGTCTCTCTTTCCCACGCCTATCAATTAACACATAATCCAATAACGCTATCTGGACATCTCTCCTACTAACATACGTATACTTATGTATATCTCTCTTTTTAAACCAGGTATTCCCAATCACCAGTTCTTTGTCAGCACACAAATCTACCAGCTCTTCACCATTTCCATTTACAACACTGAACACCCCATGTACACCATTTATTCCCTCAACTGCCACATTACTCAACTTTGCATTCAAATCACCCATCACTATAATCCCGTCTCATGCATCAAAACTACTAACACACTCACTCAGCTGCTCCCGAAGCACTTGCCTTTCATGATCTTTCTTCTCATGACCAGGTGCATCGGCACCAATAATCACCCATCTCTCTCCATCCACTTTAGTTTTACCCATATCAATCTAGAGATTACTTTCTTACACTCTATCACATACTCTCACCACTCCTGTTTCAGTAGTGCTACTCCTTCCCTTGCCCTTGTCCTCTCACCAACCCCTGACTTTACTCCCAAAACATTCCCAAACCACTCTTCCCCTTTACCCTTGAGCCTCGTTTCACTCAGAGCCAAAACATCCAGGTTCCTTTCCTCAAACATACTACCTATCTTTCCTTTTTTCTCATCTTGGTTACATCCACACACATTTAGATACCCCAATCTGAGCCTTCGAGGTGGATGAGTACTCCCCACATGACTCCTTCTATTTCCCCTTTTAGAAAGTTAAAATACAAGTAGGGGAGGGTTTCTGGCCCCCACGCTCCCGTCCCCTTTAGTCGCCTTCTACGACAGGTGAGGAATGCATGGGAAGTATTCTTTCTCTCCTATCTTATATATAACTACATTCCCACCTAAAATCACTGCCAGAAGTCGTTCTGCAAATTAATTCATATAAAAACTTTGCGGCAGGGGTGTGTGATGTCTCCATGGTTGTTTAATTTGTTTATGGATGGGGTTGTAAAGGAGGTAAATGCAAGAGTCCTGGAAAGAGGGGCAAGTATGAAGTCTGTTGGGGATGAGAGAGCTTGGGAAGTGAGTCAATTGTTGTTCGCTGATGATACAGCGCTGGTGGCTGATTCATGTGAGAAACTGCAGAAGCTGGTGACTGAGTTTGGTAAAGTGTGTGGAAGAAGAAAGTTGAGAGTAAATGTGAATAAGAGCAAGGTTATTAGGTACAGTAGGGGTGAGGGTCAAGTCAATTGGGAGGTGAGTTTGAATGGAGAAAAACTGGAGGAAGTGAAGTGTTTTAGATATCTGGGAGTGGATCTGTCAGCGGATGGAACCATGGAAGCGGAAGTGGATCATAGGGTGGGGGAGGGGGCGAAAATTTTGGGAGCCTTGAAAAATGTGTGGAAGTCGAGAACATTATCTCGGAAAGCAAAAATGGGTATGTTTGAGGGAATAGTGGTTCCAACAATGCTGTATGGTTGCGAGGCGTGGGCTATGGATAGAGATGTGCGCAGGAGGATGGATGTGCTGGAAATGAGATGTTTGAGGACAATGTGTGGTGTGAGGTGGTTTGATCGAGTAAGTAACGTAAGGGTAAGAGAGATGTGTGGAAATAAAAAGAGCGTGGTCGAGAGAGCAGAAGAGGGTGTTTTGAAATGGTTTGGGCACATGGAGAGAATGAGTGAGGAGAGATTGACCAAGAGGATATATGTGTCGGAGGTGGAGGGAACGAGGAGAAGAGGGAGACCAAATTGGAGGTGGAAAGATGGAGTGAAAAAGATTTTGTGTGATCGGGGCCTGAACATGCAGGAGGGTGAAAGGAGGGCAAGAAATAGAGTGAATTGGAGTCATGTGGTATACAGGGGTTGACGTGCTGTCAGTGGATTGAAGCAAGGCATGTGAAGCGTCTGGGGTAAACCATGGAAAGCTGTGTAGGTATGTATATTTGCGTGTCTGGACGTGTGTATGTACATGTGTATGGGGGGGGGGGGGGTTGGGCCATTTCTTTCGTCTGTTTCCTTGCGCTACCTCGCAAACGCGGGAGACAGCGACAAAGTATAAAAAAAAAAAAAAAAAACTTTAGGATGTGTTAGAAACTCAAAGCAAAGAGCATGCCGCATGTTTAGTCTCAATAAGATGAAAAAACAAAAAAGACATAAATTGTAACTTCATATTTAGTTTTTATTTACCTTAGGAGATTTTTTTAAAGATATTTGAGTCTGAAAGGATTTTGAGTAAAATGGTGAACGAGGAATCTCCTGACTGGCTATCTCAAAAGCAAATGTAGAGAGAAAAATCATTCAATCAGTGTAATAGAATATGTAAAACATGAAGTTGTAATAACTAAAACTTAAAGGGGAAGGGTAATTGCGGAACATCTGAAGGGGTCTGAAAGTAAGGCAAATTCACTATATGGATTTAAGAGCAAATTCTTGTCTCAGTAACAAGAATAAGTTCTGCTTGAACACACTGTATAATAATCCAGCTAACAAATTCAAAATAAGAACATTTATTAAAGTAATCTTACATCACCTGAACACTGGACGAGCATTGAATAGCCTTTTCTTCAATGCTAACACAGCAAATTCATGGCGCTGCTGAATATCCCAAAAGTGGCGGCATAACAGATAGCGAGGAAACCAGTACCTGCAAATCATTAAATCAAGTCATATGGTTATCATAACAAAGGGATAGACATAACTTGATTTAGTCTTTCCATCTGTCAACAAGAGCACTATATAACAATTCTTTTGTTTGGTTTGCCATAGTTTTTCAAAAACAGTATAGATGTGAAACTATGTACTTTACATAATGTAATTCAAGCTACAGAGATTTAATTCCTTCCCTAGTTTGAGGGTGGTTTGGAAAATCTTTGTAAAGATCATTTCTTTCCATCCTTTATAACAAATACAGTGGTCCCTTAAAGTTCATGGTTAAACTATGTATTAACCCTTTTCAAAGCTCATCACCACAATTATGGCACAATACAGTGTGGAGCTCCACCCATTGTGTTGTGTACCACTGTATTAAGTTTCCATGGGACAATGGCTGATTCCTGTAGCTCTAGCAATTCCACAACCTCACCCATACATGTGTACAATAGTGAAAATAAGATAACATGGAATAAGGATAATAATGAGTAATACAACTATTTTGAGAGTTGCACTCCCCTGAACTTCTAGCAGTGTAACGTAAACAAAAAATTTCTGAATGATAACATTCCAATATAAACTCCAAGAAAATCAACACCAAAGTGCATTTTTAGTGGTACAACATACATAAGTTATTAGGGAGTCATAAAAAATAAAGTAATATAGGGTTATATCTTACCTTTCCTTCCTGCCCCAGGAGTCACGTCCACCTTTATGATGCTCCTGTAGCACTCAGGAAGCAAGCCACGTCCACTAGTTGGGACCATAAGTCATACAGTTTTGTGGCACTGTGTATGTATATATGTCCAGAAAGGACCATGGTGAAGTGCCTGAGGACTAGCCGAATGCATGCATGGTGCCATTGTACAAAGGCAAAAGGGATAAAGGTGAGTGTTCAAACTAGAGAGGCATAAGTTTGTTGAGTATTCCTGGTAAATTATATGGGAGGGATTTGATTGAGAGGGTGAAGGCATGTACAGAGCATCAGCCTGGAGAAAAGCACTGAGGTTTCAGAAGTGGTAGAGGATGTGTGAATCAGGTGTTTCCTTTGAAGAATGTGTGTGAAAATACTTAGAAAAAGGTGAATTTGTATGTAGCATTTATAGATCTGGAGAAGGCATATGATAGGGTTGACAGAGATGCTTTGTGGAAGGTCTAAGAATATATGGTGTGGGAGGTAAGTTGCTAGAAGCTATGAAATTTTTTTTACCAAGGATGTAAGGTATGTGTATGAGTAGAAAGAGAGGAGAGGGATTGGTTCCCAGTGAATGTTGGTCTGCAGCAGGGGTGTGTGATGTCCCCATGGTTGTTTAATTTGTTTATAGATGGAGTAGTTAGGGAGGTAAATGCATGAACTTTAGGGAGATGGGCGAGTATGCAGTCTGTTGGGGACGAGAGGGCTTAGGAAGTGAGTCTGTTGGGAATGAGAGGTCTTGGGATGTGAGTCAGTTCTTGTTCACCGATGATACAGCTCTAGTGGCTGATTCAAGTAAGAAACTGTAGAAGTTGGTGACTGAGGTTGGAAAAATGTGTGAAAGGAGACAGTAGAGAGTGAATGTGAATAAGAGCAAGGTTATCAGGTTCAGTAGTTTGAGGGACAAGTAAAGTGCGATGTAAGTTTGAATGAAGAAAAATTGGAGGAAGTAAAGTGTTTTAGATATCTGGGGGTGGACTTAGCAGAGAATGGAATCATGGAAGCAGAAGTGAGTAACAGGGTGGGGGAGGGGGGGAAGGTTCTAAGAGCAATAAAGAATGTGTGGAAGGAGAGATCATTATCTCGCAGAGAAAAAATGGGCATGTTTGAATAAATAGTAGTTCAAACAATGTTATTTGGTCGCGAGGATGTGTTGGAAATTAAATGCATGATGACAATATGTGGTGTGAGATGGTTTGATCGAGAAAGTACTGAAAGGGTAAGAGATGTGTAGAAATAAAAAGAGTATAGTTGAGAGAGCAGAAGAGGGCGTGTTGAAATGGTTTGGACATATGGAGAGAATGAGTGAGGAGAGATTAACAAAGGGGATATATGTGTCAGAGGTGGAGGGAATGAGAAGTGGGAGAGTGGGAGACCAAATTGGAGGTGGAAGGATGGAGTGAAAAAGATTTTGAGCGATCAGGGCCTGAACATGCAGGAGGGTGAAAGGTGTGCAAGGAACAGAGTGAACTGGAACAATGTGGTATACCAGGGTCCACGTGCTATCAATGGATTAAACCAGGGCATTTGAAGCGTCTGGGGTAAACCATGGATAGTTTTGTGGGGCCTGGATGTGGAAAGGGAGCACGTGGTTTCAGTGCATTATACATGACAGTTAGAGACTGAGTGTGAACGAATGTGGCCTTTGTTGTCTTTTCCTAGCGCTACCTCGTGCGCGTGCGGGGGAAGGGGGTTGTCATTTCATGTGTGGCGGGGTGGCGATGGGAATGAATAAAGGCAGCAAGTATGAATCATATACATGTGTATATACGTATATGTCTGTGCATGTATATGTATACGTTGAAATGTATAGGTATGTATATGTGCGTGTGTGGACGTGTATGTATATACTTGTGTATGTGGGCCATTCTTTCGTCTGTTTCCTTGCGCTACCTCGCTAACGCGGGAGACAGCGACAAAGCATAATAAATGAATAAATAAATAAATATATATATATAAGTACATATAAGTATATCACACATGACACATGACAGGTAGAGATTGAATGTGAATGAATGTGGTCTTTGTTGGCTTTTCCTAGTGCTACCTTGCATGCACGCAGGGGGATGGGGGTATCATTTCAAGTGTAGCGGGGCGGTGGTGGGAATGGATGAAGGCAGCATGTATGAATATGTACATGAGTATATATATATATGTCTGTGTATGTATATGTTGAAATGTATAGGTATGTATATGTGCATGTGTGGGTGTCTATGTATATACATGTGTATGTGGGTGGGATGGGCCATTCTTTCATCTGTTTCCTTGCACTACCTCGCTAACGCGGGAGACAGTGATAAAGTATAATAGAAAAAAAAAATAGAATATTCATTTCATGGTCAAGCCTATTTTCACCCCTGAAGTCTGGGTAATGGGTCTTGATGGGACCTGATTTATAACAACCTCATATGTCTTTGCCTCATGGAAAACATGTATATAAGCCTCGAACATGCAAGTGAAATATATAATCACAGCAGTCACTGAATAACTGCAAGGATCTCCTACACATCCCACCCTTTCAACACCACAACTTGTGTACTTTTCCTGCCAACTATCTTCTGATTCATCTGCAACTTCAGCAATGTCTTTTTTGAACTGTTATTTACTAAGATTTTTTGGTAAACAAATGCAAATGGGAAGATTAAAAAAGTCTAGAAATATTTGACAGACAATATTACATACATAACTGCTGGAAGACTGACTGTTATAGTACTCAGGAAGGGAAAAAGAGCAAGTTTATTGCCTACCTTCATGAAGGGCAGAAAAAAAATTTGTTGTGCTATAAGAACATCAATGACAAGCATGATCCACATAATACTTTGCAAGACATTCAGGATGTATATGGATGTGTACTTGCAAGACAAAACTACAAATGTAATAAGCATCATTGTTTCAGAGGGAAGAATTATGCATTACAATATTTATATCAATTATTTATTTATTCATTTTGCTTTGTCGCTGTAGAGGGAAGAATTATACATTACAATATTTATATCTATTATTCATTTATTCATTTTGCTTTGTCGCTATTTCCCGCGTTAGCGAGGTAGCGCAAGGAAAGACGAAACAATGGCCCAACCCCCCCATATACACATGGATATACATACACGTCCACACATGCAAATATACATACCTATACATCTCAACGTATACATATATATACACACACAGACATATACATATATACACATGTACATAATTCATAGTCTGCCTTTATTCATTCCCATTGCCACCTCGCCACACATGAAATAACAACCCCCTCCCCCCTCATGTGTGTGAGGTAGCGCTAGGAAAAGACAACAAAGGCCCCATTAGTTCACACTCAGTCTCTAGCTGTCATGTAATAATGCACCGAAACCACAGCTCCCTTTCCACATCCAGGCCCCACAGAACTTTCCATGGTTTACCCCAGATGCTTCACATGTCCTCGTTCAATCTATCGACAGTATGTCAACCCCGGTATACAACATCATTCCAATTCACTCTATTCCTTGCACACCTTTCACCCTCCTGCATGTTCAGGCCCTGATCACTCAAAATCTTTTTCATTCAATCTTTCCACCTCCAATTTGGCCTCTCACTTCTCATTCCCTCCACCTCTGACACATACATCCTCTTGATCAATCTTTCCTCACCCATTCTCTCCATGTGACCAAACCATTTCAAAACACCCTCTTCTGCTCTCTCAACCACACTCTTTTTATTACCACACATCTCTCTTACCCTATTATTGCTTACTCAATCAAACCACCTCACACCACATATTGTCCTCAAGCATCTCATTTCCAGAACATCCAACCTTCTCCGCACAACTCTATCCATAGCCCACGCCTCGCAACCATATAACATTGTTGGAACCACTATTCCTTCAAACATACCCATTTCTTGCTTTCCGAGATAATGTTCTTAACTTCCATACATTCTTCAATGCTCCCAGAATTTTCGCCCCCTCCCCCAACCTATGATTCACTTCTGCTTCCATGGTTCCATCCGCTGCCAAATCCACTCCCAGATATCTAAAACACTTCACTTCCTCCAGTTTTTCTCCATTCAAATTTACCTCCCAATTGACTTGACCCTCAACCCTACTGTACCTAATAACCTTGCTCTTATTCACATTCACTCTCAGCTTTCTTCTTTCACACACTTTACCAAACTCAGTCACCACCTTCTGCAGTTTCTCACATGAATCAGCCACCAGCGCTGTATCATCAGCGAACAACAAATGACTCACTTCCCAAGCCCTCTCATCCACAACAGACTGCATACTTGCCCCTCTTTCCAAAACTCTTGCATTTCACCTCTCTAACAACCCCATCCATAAACAAATTAAACAACCATGGAGACATCACACACCCCTGCCACAAACCTACATTCACTGAGAACCAATAACTTTCCTCTCTTCCTACACATACACATGCCTTACATCCTCGATAAAAACTTTTCACTGCTTCTAACAACTTGCCTCCCACACCATATATTCTTAGTACCTTCCACAGAGCATCTCTATCAACTCTATAATATAATAACTCTATAACATGCATTACAAATATTCTAAATTTCAGGGATATGAGTGAGCACAAACAATCAAAAGGATATAGGTTAGGAAAAAGGGTGTTTTGGTCATACATAGTGCTGCAACAAATTCCCCTACATATCAAAAATACAGGCAGTGTTTTGCAGTCAAATACACTAAACTTGCATGAATGGAATGAAACTAAAAATTTTGGACAATAAAAAGAAAGATGCCAGAGCAAAATGAAGGATTATACGGATGAGTGGGATATAAGGATCATCAAATGGAGAATCTTTGGAACAACTATCCTCCAATACAGATGAAAACATCTATGAAATATTAATCTGAATGACTGATATGATAAAACGATGACTTACCCAATTGGAAAAGCAATATTCTGTCCAAAAGGCACTGAAGACATAAGCAGCACAGGAAAAACCCTGATCATGTCTCCAGGCATGTGATAGTACAGTTCCAGCTCTCGATGGCTCACTGTACGTAAGGTGCAGCCTGGTAAACTTAGCTGTACCAACAACTTGATGAAATCCCTGTTAAATAATACCAAACCATAAACCATGCTGAAGCTCAGTAATATTCAAGAAACAAACACTGAAAACTGAGGATAAATGCATGTCTAAAAAGGATAATTACTAAATTTACAGCATTCATAAATCAGTTATCACTTAGAAATGCAAAACGTTTTGACTAGAATTAAAGCAGCATTTTCTTTACAGGAGACAAAAGTGAGTTGGACATCTGAATGGTTATAGCTCACTCAGTAAAGGAAAACAAACCAGTCAAAGAGATTTAATAGAAGGGTGAATAAAAAGTATAGCAAAGAACCATTTGTGGGAAAGAAAATTAATATAGTATTTTAGTTGATAAATCATATTCAAATTAAGGGATTTCAATACAATCAAGAACTTAAAAAGAATACAGAAGTTCAAACAGATGAATGACTGCAGAGAAAGCTGAAGAGATGGGGGTAATAAGAGTGCAAATATCCCTCGCCATACAGTATGAAAAGGTAATTACTGATGTTAACCAAATGGCCAATAAACAAAATATCACCCCTACAAATAACCAACACAAATGAAATTCTTTTAAACTCAGGTCCTGATATTCATCAGAGCTGGTTTGCCAACAAACCACTGAATTTCAACAGTGCTACTGAGAGTAGGCAGTTACATTCTGGTTGAAGAAATGCAAAAGATAATAGGGACATTAATCATCCATGTAAGAATCTCAACTTTTGAAAACTGATACATAAAACGCCAGTCCATGAATGTGGAAGGATGGAGTGAGAAAGATTTTCAGCGATTGGGGCTTTAACATGCAGGAGGATGAAAGATGCACACGGGACTGAGTAACTGGGAATGATGTGGTATACTGGGATTGAATGCTGTCAATCGATTGAACCAGGGTATGTGAAATGTCTAGGGTAAACCAATAAAAGGTCTGTGGGGCCTGGCTGTGGACAGCAACAGGAAAAACAGACAAAAAAAAGCCATATTCATTCATAATCAGTCTTTAGCTGTCATGTGTAATGCACCGAAACAACAGATCTCTATCCACATCCAGGCCCCACAGACCATTCCATGGTTTACCCCACACATTTCACATGCTTTGGCTAAGTCCATTGACAGCACTTTGACCCTGGTATACCACATTGTTCCAATTCACTCTATTCCTTGCACGCCTCTCACCCTCCTGTAAGTTAAGGCCCTGATGACTCAAAATCTTTTCCACTCCATCCTTCCACCTCCAATTGGGTCTCTTGCTGCTCCTTGTTTCCTCCACCTCAAACACTTATATCCTCTTAGTCAATCTTTCCTCACTCATTTTCTGCATGTGTCCAAACCATTTCAACACACCCTCTTCTGCTCTCTCAACCACACTCTTTTTATTACCAAACATCTCACGCTTTCATTACTTACTCGATCAAACCACCTCACACCAAATATTGTCCTCAAACATTTCATATCCAACACATTCACCCTCCTCCATACAACCCTATCTATCTATATATATATTTTTTTGCTTTGTCGCTGTCTACCGCGTTTGCGAGGTAGCGCAAGGAAACAGACGAAAGAAATGGCCCAACCCCCCCCATACACATGTATATACATACGTCCACACACGCAAATATACATACCTACACAGCTTTCCATGGTTTACCCCAGACGCTTCACATGCCTTGATTCAATCCACTGACAGCACGTCAACCCCGGTATACCACATCACTCCAATTCACTCTATTCCCCGCCCTCCTTTCACCCTCCTGCATGTTCAGGCCCCGATCACACAAAATCTTTTTCACTCCATCTTTCCACCTCCAATTTGGTCTCCCTCTTCTCCTCGTTCCCTCCACCTCCGACACATATACTCTCTTGGTCAATCTTTCCTCACTCATTCTCTCCATGTGCCCGAACCATTTCAAAACACCCTCTTCTGCTCTCTCAACCACGCTCTTTTTATTTCCACACATCTCTCTTACCCTTACGTTACTTACTCGATCAAACCACCTCACACCACACATTGTCCTCAAACATCTCATTTCCAGCACATCCATCCTCCTGCGCACAACTCTATCCATAGCCCATGCCTCGCAACCATACAACATTGTTGGAACCACTATTCCTTCAAACATACCCATTTCTGCTTTCCGAGATAATGTTCTCGACTTCCACACATTCTTCAAGGCTCCTAGAATTTTCGCCCCCTCCCCCACCCTATGATCCACTTCCGCTTCCATGGTTCCATCCGCTGCCAGATCCACTCCCAGATATCTAAAACACTTTACTTCCTCCAGTTTTTCTCCATTCAAACTTACCTCCCAATTGACTTGACCCTCAACCCTACTGTACCTAATAACCTTGCTCTTATTCACATTTACTCTTAACTTTCTTCTTTCATGTGGGAGACAGCGACAAAGCAAAATAATAAAAATATAATATATATTATTATTTATTTTGCTTTGTCGCTGTCTCCCGCATTTGCGAGGTAGCGCAAGGAAACAGACGAAAGAAATGGCCCAACCCACCCCCATATACATGTATATACATACACGTCCCCACACGCAAATATACATAACCATACATCTTAATGCACACATATATATACACACACAAACAGATACATATATATGCATGCACACAATTCACACTGTCTGCCTTTATTCATTCCCATCACCACCTCGCCACACATGGAATAACATCCCCCCCCCCCATGTGTGCGAGGTAGCGCTAGGAAAAGACAACAAAGGCCCCATTCGTTCACATAAAACATTTTCTTGGTACTCCAGGAGTCCCTTCTATCTCTATAAAACTCCTGCAGTTCCATGGAAGCCAGCTATGTCCACCAGACAGGACCATAGGTCATAAAGGGGCCTGTTGCCAGCTGGGGGTCAAGTCAGTCCACAGACCCCAGACAAAAGTGCATTCTCCAGTACTTGAACATGTCTCCTGCCATGTAAATCTAGCTCATTCTCCTCTCTATATGGAGCAGCATGGGGCCTCATCTCTCACAACTCCCTTTGGGCAGCAGCTCAATGTAACTCCAGCTCCTTTGCCCTTCAGCAAGAGCTCTGTGGAACACTGTTATCACCTGTCTCCTGTAGCAGCTCAACATCAGAATTAAGCAATGCCACTTCCTTCCTACAGCAAACAACTCTGAAATTGCAAGGGGTAAACCAACATTTTGTACCCAGTGACCCCCATGCTATCCTGACCAGTAATCCCTAGCTACACTGAATTCCATGTGCATATCTTCTTGAACCTAAGTGAGAAACAAAAAATGCCTCGGAGATGTAAAAATCATGTAATAATTAGAGTATCAAATTTATACAAATTTGTTCTGATTTACTGAAATGCTTACCTGGTAGCAGAAAAAATTAATACTAAAAGTCTCTGACACCAGTCTGGGAGCTGACCAAAGTGTAGGTGATTTAAGTCAGTGTATAAGATCCCAAAGTATGTGAGATATCTTCACACTGAGCAGATACCCTTCCTGTTAAAAGATCCTGTCTACTTAATACATATCATTATACAAATCTGTGGCTATTCAGCCACTGTAACGGTAGTCAGCAAGTGTAAAGTAGACATTTTCTGGTAAATAATGCAAAAACCAATCTGGGTTGCTACGTAAATAAAAAGTTAGAAGTACTTACTTGAAATCAATAATAAATTCCTTTAGCCCAACTGTGAAGATACGAAACATGTTGAAAGTATCAGGCATTTCATTTTCCAAAGACACTTGGAACCTCTTCAGATACCAAGTGTATCGTCCCAGAAAATAACGCTGTATGCGAGATGGCAATTTTTCACTTTCAATGTTATTTTCACCTATCTTCCTTGCAATTTCTGTTGCAGATTTGCTTGACATCTGCCTGGACTGTGGAATTACTGCTACATCATCACTAGAGGAGTCAGCAATAAAGGATTTATCATTATCAGTAACATCCTTTTTTAATACAATAAAGGATTTGTCATTATCAATAACATCCTTTTTTGATACACTACCATCCTTATTTGACACTACTTCTCTGACTGGAGAAACAGCTTCCTTTGGAACACTTAAATGGCTTTCCCAATGAATATTACGATGTGAAAAGAGTAAATGACTACTCTTAACATCAGGATTTCTTCTGTCTAGCAATCCTTTATGGCAGGGGATAGAATCTTTCATCTTTCTTGTGAAAAGCTGTTTGCTATCCTGACTTTCAGCATGTTTTTTAGTCCTTGTTTTATTTGTACTTTTTTTTGCTACTAATATTGCTGATATGTAACAAGGATTTTGCCAAAAGGGTGAACTCCATAAACAGAGGCAGTTCTGGCTGTTGATACTCCATGGAGGCCATCTGAAAAAGTAAAATAAATAAATAAATAGAGAATATGTACAAAGAAAAGAATTCAATATATATAAATATATATTCATATTTTTTTTTTTCCCCAAAAGAAGGAACAGACAAGGGGGCTAGGTGAGGGTATTCCCTCAAAGGGCCAGTCCTCTGTTCGTAACGCTACCTCGCTATCGCGGGAAATGGCGAATAGTATGAAAAAAAAAATATTCATATTCATTTATTCATTATACTTTGTTGCTGTCTCCCACATCAGCAAGGTAGCGCAAGGAAACAGATGAAAGAATGGCCCAACCCATTCACATGTGTATACATACACGTCCACACACGCACATATACATACCAATACATTTCAACATATACATATATATACATACACAGACATAAACACATATACACATGTACTTATTCATGCTTGCTTCCTTCATCCACTCCCGTCGCCACCCCACCACACATGAAAAACAGCACCCCCCTCCCCCCGCGCGCGCGAGGTAGTGCTAGGAAAAGACAACAAAGGCCACAATCATTCACGCTCAGTCTCTAGCTGTCATGTGTAATGCACCAAAAACATGGTTCCCTTTCCACATCCAGGCCCCACAAAACTTTCCATGGTTTACCCCAGACGCTTCACATGCCCTGGTTCAATCCACTGACAGCACGTCGACCCTGGTATACCACATCGTCCCAACTCACTCGATTCCTTATGTTTTGGACAATCACATGTTTACCAAATGGCGTCCTAGCTTTGTCTCTTTGATGTATATCAACTGACTGTTATATTTCTCTCTTGTGTCTCCCCTGATGATGTGATTATTACATGAAAGTGCACTTGGGAACTTTTCGTGTTTCATTTTCCCCGTGGACTCATGGGAATATACATATATATTTATCAACCAAATGTTCCAACCAATTACTTTTACCTAAAGTTCTCACCTAATATGCCTACCTTCTATTTCTACTTAATCCCCCTGTCAAACGTTTCTACCTACTACTTCTATCTATTCCTCCTACAATTTTGCCTAAAGGTAGGGCTGGTGTATAATGCTCACTGCAGGAAAAATCTAGTCACAAAGAGTGAGTTGTGTCAGTTAAGTGTTGCCAAGTCTTACGTGACAAGGAGATTTTGTACGAAAGTGGACAGAATGCCAGCAGTTCAATTAGAAAAGAGCTACCTGGACAGAAGAGTGCAACTTCAGTCACTGAAGAGCTGGCTCACTACAAAGTCATCATCAACCTTCCTAATACCCAGGTGGGTAGTAATGGTAATGTAACTCCCTGCTCAGTGGCTGCTTACCAACCACTACATACCAACTTTTTAAGTCAACTTTCTTAAAGATAAAAAATGCATTACAATCAATTTCCCTTCTCCATAAAGAATGAATGGCAGCACTACACTAGAAGTTTACCAAACATACTCCAGAAAACTGAAAATAATATGAAAGTCAGCTCCTAAGGAAAATTAGGTAAGGTTTTCACTGATTTTGTTTTAAACTAACTTAATTTGCACATCAATACCCAACTTCACATTTTCTTTCATCATCTATGTCCCCACACTTTGGTAAAATTAGTTAAAAAATCCACCTCTCTGGAAGCTGATATTATGTTGTTTATGCGTTTAGCATGATTCTGTGGGTACCGGGGGTTTAGTGTGGGGAAAATCACAATGAGGAGTAATTTGCAAGAGAAATGAATGCCAAATTTGTCAAAAAACATTAAAAACAATCTTAACCATTGCAAACCTAACCTAATCTAACAAAATTAGCTGGATGTCTGAAACTGTAATAATACCCCTACTTACAAGTTATGCGTTCACTAAATGTGTATCCCATTTATATCAAAATCAAGTGAAGAAATGTCCTAATATCTGCAACAATCTCGGCTTATATGATTTTCACCGATATAAATCCTTTACTTCCATTTATACCAATCATTATCACCAGAGTATGGTCTGTCGACTATTCCAAGTAATACTGTCTTGTCTCATGTATCCAATTTTGTAGTACTATATGCCTGTAATACTTTTTTCCCTTTATCATGTATAAAATCAATTAATAAGATAATTAATCGTCTCAAGCATCAACATGCACTCTACTTTGTAATATTTACTTATAATGACGGAGAAAAAAGCGAAGAACTGTATAATTTGGTGTAAGGAACATTCCGTCTGAGTCACCTGCAGTTTGACGAGATGTTGTTGCTAATCAGCTGATTCTTTTGTTTACCAAAAACATTACGGGACTACCAAACAGAACTCTGAGTCATACACACACACACACATATATAAATATATATATATACATATATATGTGTGTATGTACATGTACTTCTTATGTATTATGTTTTACCTTAATGTATGTCCTTAAAATGGGAGTTTACATATTTTTTTGTATGGTTCAGCATTTTCTACATGCCACATCTAGTAAAGGTGAAGAACAAGTAACAAGAGCTTGATACTTTCCTGTTAAACAATTCCATATTTGGCCAGGTTGCAACTCTGCAAGTGGAGACAAATTTCCATGAAAATATAAGGTAGGAACTGGAGCTCACATAGTTTATAAACCACACTGTTAGACAGGTAGAGTCATTTGATTTAGTTGCTGGGTCAACGGACGTCATCTTGCGTCCACAAAGTGATGAATTGCAGTTTCCAGTCCTTATCTTAGAGGCAAGTAGAAGGATCATAAAATACATACTCATGCTTTATTCACTTGCAGTAACCAAGAGAAATACTACTGTCATGAATTCTGACACTTGAGCCTGTACATTTCATCATATGCATTAAATCATGATTCTCATAATTGTGTACATAAACGAGAATATTGTATGTATGCCATCGTTTGATGGGCCTCATGCAGTTGGTTAGCACTATGGTATACCTTTGATCTGTGCCTTACTCTTGATCAGTTGCAGCTTGCTGAGTAACAACTATGATTGTAGATGAAGATTATATGCCCTTAAAAGTCTCGTGCTCTCACTAGCCTTTTTAGAATTTTAGGTAATGAATATTCAACTGGTCCTTATCCTCTTCAAATGCTTTTTTTCAAGTACATTTTTTTTATGATATTTGAGTCCAAAATATATGTCACCTCTATCAAATGTTTTGTGACTTGTTTAAATAACTTCAGCCTTCAAAGTTCTGCAATTCTTTTTTCTGTTTCCTATAGAGAGTATGCTGTTCTCATTCATCTTGAGACTTTTTGCACATATTTTTCAGTAGTTCTTGTTTGCTGTATTTTTAAATTGCTTCCTTGGTCAGCCTTTCTAGACATGCTTCTGATGTTGGTTACCATTAGTAAATGGTTTTCATTATATTGCAGATAATCATTGTTTGTTTAACCCTAGAGTAAACTCAATATTGCTAAATTAAATATGCAGAGTTTCCCCCCTAGGACTTACCCATTGAAATGAACTGGATTAGAAAATGTAAATGTTAAAACTTGGTATCACAGATCAAATCTATTTTATATGTAAAAATCACATTAACCATTTCATTTACACATAAGAGTTCTGTTTTCTGCTTACAAAGATTGAACTTGTAACACATACGAAAGAATTCCTTTTCATAAATTTTAGAGGAAGTTTATATTTCTCATCCTTCTCCATCTCGGGTGAGATAGGTAGAAGGCTTTTGTGACTCAGTTTCCAAGATTACCAAGAATGATTCTTTAATTTTGCTCTGCATGTAGTTTTTTTTAAATGAGTAAACTGAACAAAAGTTTCCAGTCATGATTAACACTTCCACCACTTCTTTTACAATTATATTTGTGAGCTAGTCTACAACATGCATTCCAACTTCCACCATGTCTTTCCAATTCTGTCACATGTTTGTAAATTTTAATTTGGAATCCATATAGTTGCAAGGCATGACCTATAGATAGGGTTGTACAGAGGAGGGTGGATGTTTTGGAAATGAATTGTTTAGAGGACAATATGCAGTGTGAGGTGGTTTGATTAAGTAATGAAAGGGTAAGAGAGGTGTGTGGTAATGAAAAGAGTGTGGTTGAGAGAGCAGAAGAGGATTTGTTGAAATGGTTTGGACATATGGAGAGAATGAGTGAGGAAAGGATGACAAAGAGGATATGTGTGTCAGAAATGAAGGAACAAGCAGAACTGGGAGACCAGATTAGAGGTGGAAGGATTGAGTGACAGATTTTGAGCAATCAGGGCCTGAACATGTAAGAGGGTGAAAGGCATGCATGGAAAAGAGTGAACTGGAACGACGTAGTTTATATACGTACACATATACATATTCATACTTGCCTTCATCACTACCCCCTGCTTCAACGAGGCAGTGCCGGGAAATCAGATAAACAAGGCCACATTTGTTCACACACAGTCTTTATCTGTCATGTGTACTGTATCGAAGCCACAGCTCCCTATCCATATCCAGGCCCCACAGACCTTTCCATGGTTTACCCCAGACGTCTCATATGCCCTGGTGTGCATAAAGAAATGTATGCATTGTACAACATACTGTTTTCAAACAGCAATAATGCATAATGCATCTTATTTGCATTTTACTTTCAAAGTAATCATTGTAGTAGGTAGCTATCATAATAATAAAGAAGTACATCTTGCATTCACACTTACAGACCTTACCTTAGTCAACAGGAGCCTAGTATTAATTTTTAAACCAATTATACCCATCAATAAGTATACATAGTTGTTGGATACAAATCTACTTTTTTAACTTTCGTGACATTGGAATGTTGGGTTCGCTTAAGGTCAGGGATAGGAAGTTTATTGACAAACAATTATTTTTATGCCCTGGAAATATTTTTTAACTTAGATGTTATTGTCATACATTTATTATCCCTGACCCTCTCCACAGACTTGCTAAACTTGAATCCATGGCAATTTAAGAATCAACTATTTGTATTTAACTGTTTATGCATGTATGGAGGTAGATTTACACTCATAGAGCCCCACTTAAATTTTCAGTTATTCATATTTTTTTATCTGAATTCACTGTTTCTTCAAAGTTTGTTTTACATGTCCACAACTCAGTTACTATTGAAATGTTTCTTCATATATTATTTGATTCTTCTCTTCCTTAGTTCCTTTTTGTCCATTTGCTAATCATTTCCTCCCCTCAAAGAACTGCTCTGTGCCATTATGAAGCAGAGCTAGAAATTTGAAGATATAATAAATGCATTCCCTTCTCATTCTCTTTTTCTGTGTGGGAAAGTTTATAGCTCACCTCAGCTCACTTTAGGTAAAATTTCTATTGCCCATAATTGAACTGTGGCAATTTTATTGCACCACCTCCATATCCGTTATTTGAAGGCAGTACCAGCGGTATCTTAACTTATGCTTTACCTCCTTTACAATTCTTCCAATGTGGTTTTTTGCTGATGGGTGTGTTTGAAAATTGACTGAAATTGGCACCCTTAGGTTGATTATATATTTGCAACATATCTGAGTTGCCACTGAAATATTTAATGACAAAAGCGTAAGATTCCCTCCCAGAGAAATTATCAAGAATATCAGTTTGGCATAATTGAATAAAAGTGATTTGTACAGTCTAAAAACGACATAACTTAAATATATCAACTAACTGAACCATGATTATAGTGCTTAAGCATGGCATCATATAGTCAGGTTGCAGGCTTGTTGATCTGGAAATACTTAAGCTTGTTTATTTTGAAATACTTGAACTTATGTAGTGATTATTGATTAGAATGTTTGAACTATTACTTCCTTGACTGTATTTCCATTTACAGAATAATGCCAGCCAAGAAGGGTGTGCTGCCCCTTTGCAGTTTATGTGTTGAGAAGATTACGAAACTGTTGATTGAAGTTGTTTGTATATGCCAGACCAATGCAGTAAAACAGAGCCCTCTGGCTACTAGTGTCCAAGATAACCTTAGTAAAGATTACAAGGATTTGCTGCGCAGTAAGCTAAAACATGCCCAGAATAAACAAAAGACTGAAGAAGGATACACCCAGACTCTTAGCCATGAAACTGATAAGCCTGACCACCAAACTCAGAATATAACAGAGCCACAGGATGCAGAAGAATTATTGCTAGAGAGTACTAGAGAGAGAGAGAATGCATCCCCTGAAAATAATGAGGAAATGGAGAGACAGGGTAGTGAGTATATATGAATACAGAGTTCATGTTTCTGATGCATTTTACTCTTTCTGTCATTTATTTAGTAGCCTAATAAATAACTTAAGACATTTTTCTTGTTCAGTATCAGTTTGCATGTTTTTATTATTAGAATGACAGAACTACGGTATTAGTATCACTTGGATGTATAGTTACGAAGGGTTAAGATAAAATGGAGTCATTAAAGATTAACTTGCATATTTTATTTGATATCTATTTTTCTTAACTTAATTTGTATAGGCTGTCTCTAAAATTCTGCAGGTGACATATAGCTACAGTATTGGTCTGCTTTTTTTTATTTTGCTCACATAAGCACTATGGACATAGCTGAGGATGTATGTAAAGCCTGCACATGGAAGTAATATCTGCCTCTTCATTGAAACATGATCATTTGGGGCAGTGATTTACAACTTGTGTCCATAATTCATTTCCTTTAATAGCTCCTATGAGTCCCTTCTCGTCTGTTTAGATGCCAGTTCACATGTCCTTAGCTACTATTCGTGGGGTCTGCACCACTAGAGAAATAGTCTGAACTTGGTCCTTATTTACTGCATGTGATCATCCAAAGGCCCAACTCCAAAGGTACTGTTTAAGCAACATGTTGGAAAAGCATCTCTTGCTGTCATGTGAGCTGCTTTAACAGCGATCGTCTTCTAGCCAAAGACAGATTACCTTCTTTACTCAACATGAACTTTTTCATTTAAATTATCAAAGTTTCCCTTAGGCACTCATAGATAGTTACTTCATTGGCCATGTGGAATGTGATATATCACCAGACAGAAAAGAAGGACATTTTCTTCAGTCAGGTACTCTGACATTTGTTTAGATTAAACATCATATTTGTGTCTCATTTTTTATTCCATGCAAGTGGTTGTATTCACCTATTTTTCTGTTCCAGAGTTTGAGATAATACGACAAGAACTCAGTAGACTTTTGACTTCACACTCCCATGCTGCATTGCATGGTCTCCTTTTCAACTCAATCACAAGTAGATTAGATCCCATCTACATGCGAGAGAAAAAGACACGTCATGCTGTTCAAGATATTTTGACTTATTTCATTAATTCTACCCTTAGAAATCTGGATTTTGGAAATGCAAAGATGTTTTCAGAGGCTGATATGTGTAAGGTTAGTGTGTTTATCTCATGGCTTTTTGTACCACTTAACTGATCAGTTGCATAAAAACAGCTCTTTCACCATTAAAAATCTCCTTATGCTTTTCCTGTTAACTTAAATTTGCCTTTGTGAAATAGATTGCAAGTGTCCCATAAGTAACCATGATGCTTGTGCCCTTAGGCTGTCACGGTCTACATCTCTCCATGTTTTCAAATTCTCTGGCCATACACTGTTATAAGTGATATCACAGTCATATAATAATGAGATGCTATTCTGTTCTCTTTAACCCTTTTGCTGCTGCTTACCATTCAAATGTAGGTTTTCAAAAAGTCATTTTGCCATCAATAAATGTAAGTGCTCTAATCATCTTTTTAACTACTTTTCTAGTATGGAAGAAAACAAATGTATATAGTATTCATATGACCGTGTGGATGGCATGCGTTTATATCAGCTGGGACTGTTTACTTCTGGGATTTAACTTGCCCCTTCAGTGTGGCAGCACCAACTGGACAAACATGGGCATTCTGTTATGAGAGAACTTAAGGAACTGTACTGGGGGTTTCAAATATTTTTACAAGTCTGTGCCATAAATTTGCATTCTTTGGTGAATGACGATCGAATTGTACATACATGAATGAGATTTATACAGCAAAAGGGTTAGTTAAAGAATATCTTGTCATATTCAAATTCTTGTAGCTTCATTTGGTCATTCTTCTGTAGAAAAAGAAAATAAAAATGTACAGTTGCAGGTATGAAGTATAGTTTTAACCAGAGTATTTTACAGCCTATTAAAATCTGAAGCATTAGTTTCTATTGTTTAGTCATTTCATTCACTATCATAATTTCCCCCATGTAACATTAAAACTGTAATGTAGTGATTGGAAAGACTCATAATATGAAGGCTTTCAGAAGCGTGGTAAGATGTAGTCATTTAACTCAAACTGATACTGAAAGTTGGAATGCATTCGAGTAAAGGATCCTGGGTAAGGTATACTCTTCTTGAAGAATGAAGGTGCTCGCATGGAAACTTATGTATTGAAAATCTTTCTATACAGGTGGATACTGATAATATTTGCAGCCTCAGGACATTATTAGTGCATATCACCATTCTTTGAATGTCATAATTTACTTTTAAAGCAATGCTTGGTAGTTGTTTTTTCTTTAAAGGTTGACTTGGAAAAAAAAAAAAAAAAAAAAAGTTGTCTGGCTTAAGGTTATGTCTACAAAGAATATTCTTTTAATGTGCACATTGATTCTGATACTAAGGTAATTCATTTCAGATTTTGTTTGAACATCTACATAAAGCAACTCGACTAGAAAAGTTGGTCATTGGACGGCCATGTTATTGGAGATCACAGATTTTTGAAAAACTGAGCACCAAGCTTGTTTGCATGCCACACTTAACAGTCTTAAAAGTCCAGTATATATGTACTCCTGAGATGATATCTGGGCTGTCAGGAATCTGCCCTAAATTATATGAGTTGTCATTGAGAGGCTCAGAAAAGATTACAGATCAACAGTGTGAGGAGATTGCTAAATGTACTGGGCTGATTTGCCTAGATATTTCAGGCACAAGGATTACTGGAAAAGGATGTTGGAAAATTCTAGACTCCATTAAGAATCTTGTTTGGCTACACCATTGTGCTTTTAATTGTAATTCAGATTCTCTCTTATTTGAGTCTAGAGCAGATTTGTTTGATTGCATTAAAGAACAGTTACGTCATGGAGAAAATGCCATATCTCTTGTAGATCGGCCAGACCTCAACCTTAGAGATGTAAGATTCAACTTGAAGAACTTTTGGCTTTTCAACCCCTTCACTGAAGATTTGCTTACCTCACTTCTTTGTCCTCAACTGGAGCAACTTCGACTAGATTTTGTCTTCCAGGATTTAGAAGATGAGCCAGATGTCTCAGTACTCTCATCGCTCACACAGGTTATTCACCTTTTCTTTTACTGTAGCATCTTCTCTTTAAATAACAGTTAATGTATATTTTACATGCAGGATAAAAGAAAGATTTTTGTTCTTTAGCTTAAGGAAGCAGTGCTAAGATGTAGACAGTATAATACACATGAAGCATAGACTTTTTTCGTGCAAATCTTATGAAGACCTCAGTTTGTTTCTAAGTTTGGTTTTCAGATGATATTATTTTTATAACTCAGTATGGATCTTCTGTTCTTTCTGTTAAACACGAAAGTTCACAAAATCAACCTTACTATATTACCTTTTTAAAAAATGTCTTGAATTTGTATTTATTATATATTTTGAGTATTTCTGCAATGTGTGTAATCTAAAACTATTAGACCTACAGTACATGATCCTTGACAGGTCATTTAATAATGGAATCCATTTATCATTAATCAGGTATTACGTGGATAATGTTATTTAGATTTTATAAATTTTGTAAATTTCACAGGTTTATTCCAAAATATACTATAAACAAAGTTTTCATATTGAAGAGTGAGGACATTATTATTATTATTATTATTATTATTATCATTATTACTCAGGTTTTACTTAGCATGCATCTCAATTTTTTTTCTATCATTCTTCCTGTAGCTGCTTTGGGTAACACCAAAGTAAGTGACTCTATCCTGTTATTATTGGGTCTGTAATGCTGTTTAAGAACAGTATTTTTATAGTCTATGAAATTTTATTTTATTTTCATAATTTTAGAATGGGTGAATATACAATATACATTAGTTTATCTGGGAGTGGATTTGGCAGTGGATGGAACCATGGAAGTGGAAGTGAATCATAGGGTGGGAGAGGGGGCAAAAGTTCTGGGTGCATTGAAGAACGTGTGGAAGTCGAGAACATTACCTTGGAAAGCAAAAATGGGTATGTTTGAAGGAGTAGTGGTTCCAACAATGTTATATGGTTGCGAGGCGTGGGCTATAGATAGAGTTGTGCGGAGGAGGGTGGATGTGCTGGAAATGAGATGTTTGAGGACAATATGGGGTGTGAGGTGGTTTGATCGAGTAAGTAATAATTGGGTGAGAGAGATGTGTGGAAATAAAAAGGGTGTGGTTGAGAGAGCAGAAGAGGGTGTTTTGAAATGGTTTGGTCACATGGAGAGAATGAGTGAGAAAAGATTGACCAAGAGGATATATGTGTCAGAGGTGGAGGGAACGAGGAGAAGTGGGAGACCAAATTGGAGGTGGAAAGATGGAGTGAAAAAGATTTTGAGTGATTTAGGCCTGAACATGCAGGAGGGTGAAAGGTGTGCAAGGAATAGAGTGAATTGGAACGATGTGGTATAACTGTCAATGGATTGAACCAGGGCATGTGAAGCATCTGGCGTAAACCATGGATGTGGAAAGGGAGCTGTGGTTTCAGTGCATTATACATGACAGCTAGAGACTGAGTGTGAATGAATGTGGCCTTTGCTGTCTTTTCCTAGCACTACCTCGCGCACATGCGGGGGGGAGAGGGTTGTTATTTTATGTGTGGCGGGGTGGCGATGGGAATAAATGAGGCAGACAGTATGAATTATGTACATGTGTATATATGTATATGTCTGTGTATACGTTGAGATGTATAGGTATGTATATTTGCATGTGCGGACGTGTATGTATATACATGTTTAAGTGGGTGGGTTGGGCCATTCTTTCATCTGTTTCCTTGTGCTACCTCGCTAATGCGGGAGACAGCGACAAAACAAAATAATAATAATAATAATAATAACATTAGTCTAATTTTAGAAAATTCTACATGACCTTTCAGTACCTCCAGCAAACCACAGTATGAAGGTCCTATCATATGTAGATGACCTTGCAATCACATCACACACCCAGACACCACAGTAGCATCATCAGTATGCAGCACTGCATTACACATTTGGCTTACCTAGAGTAGAATGTCTGCATCTGTACTTAAGTCTTCAGTTACTCTTTTAACCCTAGACAGACATGTATTCAACCTACATCCTCCAGTCACCTTAAATGGACAATCACTACCACTGAACAAAACATCAGCCATTCTACACATCACATAAATTAAACACATAACATTCACTTCTCACTCCAGGAACAGCAGTACAGTAGCTGCTATGGGTAACACCACAGTGAGTCTATCCTGTTAGTACTGTTCCTGTAGTACTGTTTAAAGAGTATTTTTATGTAGTTTGATGAAATTTTACCATAATTTCATAGTTTTAGTTTTATTAGAAAAAAAAAAATCCTGCATGAACTCCCAGTACCTCTGGAAAGCCACATTATGAAGGTGCTTATATGTGCAAATGACCTCATAGTCACATTACAATACCCTAACACCACAGTACCATCAACTTAACATACACAATTGAAACTGGCTCACCCAAAACAAAATGATTGCATCTTCACATAAGTCTTCAGTAGGATATGAATCCTACTTACATCCTCCAGTCACCTGGAATGGACAATCAATCCCATTGAAAATCATCCATTCAAGGCATCATATACATTAAACAATTGACATTCTCTTCCCACACAAAAAGTATCAACACACAAACTAGTTGCCCTCAGAACACTAATTGGTTTTAGATTTCTGAAAAAAAAAAAAGAAAAAAGAATCCTTTAAGATCCTCAACAAACAATTCATCCTCTTCACCCTAAACTATCCCTGGTCGTCAATCCTCTCGAAAGCAAACATAACTAGGCTGCAAACCACACAAAACAGTGCACTCAGAACATTCACTGGCTGCTTGGCAACCTCAAACATTTAACAACCATACAATTAATTGAACAAAGATTCTCCCAGTACATTCTCACCTCAATATGGTTCACACTCAGTTCTTTGCAATAGCAAAAGACCTCTCCTATTTAAACCACTATACCATCCTCCCAACTTGAGTCTTAAATACTACCATACCAGACATAACCCATCTAAAACTATGCTTCCCAAACAAACATGTGCCACAGTTTCCCATCTATGCTTCGGATATCACTAATCCCTGCAGTACTATAAACACTGATTGAACACATCCCAAGACCCCTCATACCCATGATGCAGCTATCACAATAAAGACAAACTTACTGTTTAGTTGCCCAGCACTCTCCCCAAATTGGGAGTGTGTGAAAGGAGAACATTGAGAGTAAATGTGAATAAAAGCGAGATTACTAGGTTTAGTAGTGAAGAGAGATGGGTTACAGTATTTGGAGCAAGGGTGTGAATGGAGAGAACTCGAAGGAATTATAGTGTATAGTGTTTTAGATACCTGGGAGTGGATATGGTAACAAAAGGAACCACGGGAGCTGGAGTGAACAACACACACACACACGGATGTCAATCTCTTTGAAAAGAGATTGTTCATAAGGACAGTGAACAATTCTTTGAGAGTTGTTGGGACAGATCAACCAAAGAACAAAACATGAAACTGACTGAAAAACTTTTTAAAACAGTTGTAAAGATATACTTTTATGGTATAAAAGTGGTGGATGAATGGAACAGATTGAGTGAGGACATGATTAATACAGACAAAATAAGGAAACTTTAAAATTTGTATGACAGTGGAGAACCCTCATGAGATGGGGCCTCATAAGTTTTAAACTCCCTCTTCATACACACACAAAAAAGGTAATTACATCATTTTAAAATTTCACACAAACACACCATTGGCCTCTGCTACTTGTAGAGGGAATCACAGAACCATTTTAAAACTAAGCAGTGGACCTTACAAAATTCTTAAGCCATGTTACTTACCTCACTTCCCTGTGTATTCACCCATTTTTTTTACTAATCTTACAAAATTATCTTTTGCTGCCCTTCTTCATAATGGTGTTTTATTTTCTTACATTTACAATATTACCTTCTTTCTCTGATATGTACTGATTTGAACATTCTTATCACACATATTTCATGTCTGCAGAGAAAACCCTTTTTAGAGTTACTTTGTCAGTCATTTTGACTCTGTTTTTTGATTGACTTGTGTTTTTGTTTCTTCTGCTTTATGAGAGACTCCAGTTCAAGTGCTTTTACTTCCTTACTATTCATTCTTGCTATTCCACTTGAACGTTCCATGTCTACATCATAATTTCAGTAGTATTGTTGTATTTGTCAGATTATATGGGGATTGCAAATACTTTATATATTTTCAATATGGTAATGTTAAAGAAATATGTGGGATGGGTATAATGAAGAGAGGATAGCAACAAGCATAACCAATCCAGTATCTTTATGACACAAGCAGGAATATGATATATTACGTGAATGGTGTGAGGCCTCTAAGAAGTACTCAGTATTATGAATGGAAATGGTGAACAGCTTGTGAAGTTGTGTGCAGAAAAAGGACTGGTGATTGGGAATGCCTGGTTAAAAAAAAGGGACATACACAAGTATAAGTATGTGAACAAGAGAAATGGTCAACATGCATTATTGGATTACATAATTTTTGAGAGGCATGTAAGAGTGACTTTTGGATGTAAATATGCTGAGGGGTTAAGCTGGTGGGATGTCTGATCACTATCTTGTGGAGGCGAGGGTAAAGATGTGCAGAGGTTTTCAGAAAAGTGGAAATAATGTTGGTGAGAAGAGTGACAAGAGTAAGTGAACTTGGAAAAGAGACTTGTGTCAAGAAATACCAGGAGAGATTTAATGTGAATGAAACTAGGAGAGTGGGCAAGGAATAGGAGGTATTTAGGGAAGCATTGCTGGCATGTGAAATAGATGTATGTGATATGCAAAAGGTGGGAGTTGGGCACATTAGAAAGGGTAGTGAGCGGTGGGATGAAGAAGTAAAGTTGCTAGTGAAAGAGAAAATGGAGGCATTTTGGTACTACTTACTGGGAAGGAGTGCAAATGATTGGGGGATGTATAAGAATAATTGGCAGGAGGTCAGGAGGAAGGTGCAGGGGTTGAAAAAAGAGGACTTGGGTTGGAGTGAGCGACTATCAGCAAACTTTAGGGAGATAAGATGTTTTGGAAGCAGGTATGTAATGTGCAAAGAACAAGAGAATGAATAAGAACATCGGTGAAAGGGGCAAAAGAGAGAGTGATAACAGGTACTGATGAAAGGAAGAAGAGATAAAGGGATTATTTTGAAGGACTGTTGAATGTGTTTGACAATAGAGTGGTAGATGTAGGGTGTTTTAGTCATGGTGGTATGCAAAGTGAGTGACAAGTTTGGTTTAATGAATAGAGAAGAAGTGGTGAAAGCCTTACATTATTGAAATGTGGAAAGGTGGCTAGAGTTTAGTGTTTAGAGGGAAAAGCTCAAGGTTTTATCCAGTAATCTGTATTTCTGCTGTCATGTATGATTTCCATTAAAATTGTCTTTTAGTCTAGATAATGCATGTGAATGTTAAAACAAGAAGTGAAGATTGCAGTTTTAGCCTCGCTGAAATTCCTTTAAACAATTTTGAAAACATTTTCCAGCTAAGAAAGTTTGAGGCAAACTTGTACGATCGATGCTCCATTGATTTGGTAAGCCGTATGATTGAGGGCTGTGGAGAACGACTCACAACTTTAGAACTTCACCTGGCTGATGATTGGTATTTTGCTGCACAAGTATGTTGTATGTAGCTCTAAGACTATACTTATTGTTTTCCTTTGTTTGTTTCATATGCTACACAAAATAGTTAAATTGTTTTTATAACAGTTTCATTGGTATGAAAGCCATAATACTGCATACTTCCTTTTAATTTTTCTTACCCCATATCAGGTGTAACTTTTCTGTACATACATTAGGCAGGTCAAGATGAATTATTTCCAAACAAAACAGTCACTGGAAATATTTATTCATCAGTAACAGCACCTAATTTACACACACAATCTCTCATACCTTTTTAGTTACCATACCCAGGCGGGCTTATACATATTTCTTCCATATCTGTTCTTCATTCATGCCACATAATGTCAATAATCATTTTCTACATTATATAATCACACCATTATAAGGCTACATGTCTTTCAAAATGATTAATTTTATTTTATTTTCACTGTCCTGATTCACTATTTGCACCAGAAAATAAACCTCACCCATAGGCACTTGATATATCATTTTTCAAGGTCTTTGTTATCTTCCATCAAAATTCCAAACATGGGCAAGCCTGCATTTTCATCTTTCTTAATTTCCCCTACAACTCAGGTGATTTACCAACTTCTGAACTCTATCCCTGAGCATACTCACTTTACAACAAAAAATCTTTGCACTTTGATCTTTCTTCCTATGAGGTATTTCAATCATATTTCATAGTCTAACTCCCTTTCTGTAAGGAAAGACACCTTGTTATCTTTGTGTACTCCTGTTCCTGATGGTTCAGTGAGGATGAATCATCTTGGATACACATGATGTTGGGGATGAAGTGACATTTTAAGCCTTGAATAGCAGGTGCTCTTTCTTTCAGATCTGTAGGTGGGAACCTAGCAGAAGCTCAAAATTTTAACTCTTGGTCTTACAAAATTCTCTATTGTTTCTCATACCTTTTTATTGTTTTTATACATTTATTTTCAGATTCTAATGCTGTTGTTCATTTATTTTTCATATAATATATCATTTACCTGCCATATATTACTAAAATATTCTACACATAATAATTCATACCTGAAGCAGGGGGTAGCAATGCTGTTTCCTATGGGGCGGGGTAACACCAGGAATGGATGAAAGCAAGCAAGTATGCAGTCTGTTGGGGATGAGAGGGCCTGGGAAGTGAGTTAGTTGTTGTTTGCCAATGATACAGCTCTGGTGGCTAATTCAAGTGAGAAACTGGAGAGGTTGGTGATAAATTTGGAAAAGTGTACGAAAAGAGAAAGTCGAGAGTAAATGTGAATTAGAGCAAGGTTATTAGGTTCAGTAGGGTTGAGGGTCAAGTTAAATGGGATGTAAGTTTAAATGGAAAAAAATTGGAAGTGAAGTGTTTTAGTTATCTGGGAATGGACTTAGCAGTGAATGGAACCATGGAAGCAGAAGTGAGTCACAGGGTGGGGGATGGGGTGAAAGTTCAGGAAGCAATGAAAAAGGTGTGGAAGGAGAGAACGTTAACTTGGAGAGCAAAAATGGGTATGTTTGAACGAATAGTAGTTCCAGCAATGTTATGTGGTTGTGAGGCATGGGCTATAGAAAGGGTTGCATGGAGGAGGGGTATGTGTTGGAAATGAAATGCTTGAGGACAATATATGGTGTGAGGTGGTTTGATTGAGTAATGAAAGGGTAAGGGAAATGTGTGGAAATAAAAAGAGTGTGGTTGAGAGAGCAGAGGAGGGTGTGTAGAAATGGTTTGGTAACATGGAGAGAATGAGTGAGGAAAGATTGACAAAGAGGATATATGTGTCAGAGGTGGAGGGAATGAGAAGTGGGAGACCAAATTGGAGGGGGAAGGATGGGGTGAGAAAGATTTTGAGCAATTAGGGCCATTCTGAATATACAGGAGGGTGAGAGGCATGCAAGGAATACAGTGAATTGGAACGATGTGTTATACCAGGGTAAATGCGCTGTTAGTGGACTGAACCAGGGTATGTGAAACATCTGGGGTGGGCTTGGAGAGGTCTGTGGGGCCTGGATGTTGATGGGGAGCTGTGGTTTCAGTGTGCTGCACATTACAGCTAGAGACAGAAAGTGAACGAATGTGTGTGTGTGCGCATATATATGGATATGTGAGTGGATGCGACTTTCTTCTGTGTCATGGCATTACCTCCCCAGGAAATGACATGGAATGCATGTATAGTGCCATTGTACAATGGCAAAGGGGATAAAGGTGAGTGCTCAAATTACAGAGGTATAAGTTTGTTGAGTATTCCTGGGAAATTATATGGGAGGGTATTGATTGAGAGGGTGAAAGCATGTACAGAGCATCAGACTCTCTCTCTCTCATCTTGGTTATATCGACACACATTTAGACACCCCAGTATATATATATATATATATATATATATATATATATATATATTGGGGAAAAGCACTGTGGTTTCAGAAGTGGTAGAGGATGTGTGGATCAGGTGTTTGCTTTGAAGAATGTATGTGAGAAATACTTAGAAAAGCAAATGGATTTGTATGTAGCATTTATGGATCTGGAGAAGGCATATGATAAGAGTTGATAGAGATGTTCTCTGGAAGGTATTAAGAATATATGGTGTGGGAGGCAAGTGGCTTGAAGCAGTGAAAAGTTTTTATCGAGCATGTAAGGCATATATACAAGTAGGAAGAGAGGAAAATGATTGGTTCTCAGTGAATGTCGTTTTGCAGCATGTGTGCGTAATGTCTCCATGGTTGTTCAATTTGTTTATGGATGGAGTTGTTAGGGAGGTGAATGCAAGAGTTTTGGAGAGAGGGGCAAGTATCCTGTCTGTCGTGGATGAGAGGGCTTGGGAAGTGAGTCAGTTGTTCGCTGATGATACAGCGCTGGTGGCTGATTCATGTGAGAAACTGCAGAAGCTGGTGACTGAGTTTGGTAAAGTGTGTGAAAGAAGAAAGCTGAGAGTAAATGTAAATGAGAGCAAGGTTATTAGGTACAGTAGGGTTGAGGGACAAGTCAATTGGGAGGTAAGTTTGAATGGAAAAAAACTGGAGGAAGTGAAGTGTTTTAGATATCTGGGTGTGGATTTGGCAGCGGATGGAACCATGGAAGCGGAAGTGAGTCATAGGGTGGGGGAGGGGGCAAAAGTTCTGGGAGCTTTGAAAAATGTGTGGAAGGCGAGAACATTATCTCGGAAAGCAAAGATGGGTATGTTTGAAGGAATAGTGGTTCCAACAATGTTATATGGTTGTAAGGCGTGGGCTATAGATAGAGTTTTGCGGAGGAGGGTGGATGTGTTGGAAATGAAATGTTTGAGGACAGTATGTGGTGTGCGGTGGTTTGATCGAGTAAGTAATAATAGGGTAAAAGAGGTGTGTGGTAATAAAAAGAGTGTGGTTGAGAGGGCAGAAGAGGGTGTTTTGAAATGGTTTGGTCACGTGGAGAGAATGAGTGAGGAAAGATTGACCAAGAGGATATATGTGTCAGAGGTGGAGGGAACGAGGAGAAGAGGGAGACCAAATTGGAGGTGGAAAGATATAGTGAAAAAGATTGTGAGTGATCGGGGCCTGAACATGCAGGAGGGTGAAAGGCGTGCAAGGAATAGCGTGAATTGGAACGATGTGGTATACTGGGGTCGACGTGCTGTCAGTGGATTGAATCAAGGCATGTGAAGCGTCCGGGGTAAACCATGGAAAGCTGTGTAGGTATGTATATTTGTGTGTGTGGACGTGTGTATGTACATGTGTATGGGGGGGGTTGGGACATTTCTTTCGTCTGTTTCCTTGCGCTACCTCGCAAACGCGGGAGACAGCGACAAAGTAAAAAAAAAAAAAAAAAAAAAAAAAAAAAATATATATATATATATATATATATATATATATATATATATATATATATACACATATTCCTATGAGTTCACAGGGAAAATGAAACACTCATAGGAATATCTTGATCATGCACAAAATTGTGATCCTTTCCAATATATATATATATATATATATATATATATATATATATATATATATATATATATATATTTTTTTTTTTTTTTTTTTTTTTATACTTTGTCGCTGTCTCCCGCGTTTGCGAGGTAGCGCAAGGAAACAGACGAAAGAAATGGCCCAACCCCCGCCCCATACACATGTACATACACACGTCCACACACGCAAATATACATACCTACACAGCTTTCCATGGTTTACCCCAGACGCTTCACATGCCTTGATTCAATCCACTGACAGCACGTCAACCCCTGTATATCACATGACTCCAATTCACTCTATTCCTTGCCCTCCTTTCACCCTCCTGCATGTTCAGGCCCCGATCACACAAAATCTTTTTCACTCCATCTTTCCACCTCCAATTTGGTCTCCCTCTTCTCCTCGTTCCCTCCACCTCCGACACATATATCCTCTTGGTCAATCTCTCCTCACTCATTCTCTCCATGTGCCCAAACCATTTCAAAACACCCTCTTCTGCTCTCTCAACCACGCTCTTTTTATTTCCACACATCTCTCTTACCCTTACGTTACTTACTCGATCAAACCACCTCACACCACACATTGTCCTCAAACATCTCATTTCCAGCACATCCATCCTCCTGCGCACATCTCTATCCATAGCCCACGCCTCGCAACCATACAACATTGTTGGAACCACTATTCCCTCAAACATACCCATTTTCGCTTTCCGAGATAATGTTCTCGACTTCCACACATTTTTCAAGGCTCCCAAAATTTTCGCCCCCTCCCCCACCCTATGATCCACTTCCACTTCCATGGTTCCATCCGCTGACAGATCCACTCCCAGATATCTAAAACACTTCACTTCCTCCAGTTTTTCTCCATTCAAACTCACCTCCCAATTGACTTGACCCTCACCCCTACTGTACCTAATAACCTTGCTCTTATTCACATTTACTCTCAACTTTCTTCTTCCACACACTTTACCAAACTCAGTCACCAGCTTCTGCAGTTTCTCACATGAATCAGCCACCAGCGCTGTATCATCAGCGAACAACAACTGACTCACTTCCCAAGCTCTCTCATCCCCAACAGACTTCATACTTGCCCCTCTTTCCAGGACTCTTGCATTTACCTCCCTTACAACCCCATCCATAAACAAATTAAACAACCATGGAGACATCACACACCCCTGCCGCAAACCTACATTCACTGAGAACCAATCACTTTCCTCTCTTCCTACACGTACACATGCCTTACATCCTCGATAAAAACTTTTCACTGCTTCTAACAACTTGCCTCCCACACCATATATTCTTAATACCTTCCACAGAGCATCTCTATCAACTCTATCATATGCCTTCTCCAGATCCATAAATGCTACATACAAATCCATTTGCTTTTCTAAGTATTTCTCACATACATTCTTCAAAGCAAACACCTGATCCACACATCCTCTACCACTTCTGAAACCGCACTGCTCTTCCCCAATCTGATGCTCTGTACATGCCTTCACCCTCTCAATCAATACCCTCCCATATAATTTACCAGGAATACTCAACAAACTTATACCTCTGTAATTTGAGCACTCACTCTTATATATATATATATATATATATATATATATATATATATATATATATATATATATATATATATATTTTTGCTTTGTCGCTGCTCCCGCGTTTGCGAGGTAGCGCAAGGAAACAGACGAAAGAAATGGCCCAACCCACCCCCATACACATGTATATACATACGTCCACACACGCAAATATACATACCTACACAGCTTTCCATGGTTTACCCCAGACGCTTCACATGCCCTGATTCAATCCACTGACAGCACGTCAACCCCGGTATACCACATCGATCCAATCCACTCTATTCCTTGCCCTCCTTTCACCCTCCTGCATGTTCAGGCCCCGATCACACAAAATCTTTTTCACTCCATCTTTCCACCTCCAATTTGGTCTCCCACTTCTCCTCGTTCCCTCCACCTCCGACACATATATCCTCTTGGTCAATCTTTCCTCACTCATTCTCTCCATGTGCCCAAACCATTTCAAAACACCCTCTTCTGCTCTCTCAACCACGCTCTTTTTATTTCCACACATCTCTCTTACCCTTACGTTACTCGATCAAACCACCTCACACCACACATTGTCCTCAAACATCTCATTTCCAGCACATCCATCCTCCTGTGCACAACTCTATCCATAGCCCACGCCTCGCAACCATACAACATTGTTGGAACCACTATTCCTTCAAACATACCCATTTTTGCTTTCTGAGATAATGTTCTCGACTTCCACACATTCTTCAAGGCTCCCAGGATTTTTGCCCCCTCCCCCACCCTATGATCCACTTCCGCTTCCATGGTTCCATCCGCTGCCAGATCCACTCCCAGATATCTAAAACACTTTACTTCCTCCAGTTTTTCTCCATTCAAACTTATCTCCCAATTGACTTGACCCTCAACCCTACTGTACCTAATAACCTTGCTCTTATTCACATTTACTCTTAACTTTCTTCTTTCACACACTTTACCAAATATATATATATATATATATATATATATATATATATATATATATATATATATATATATATATACATTTTTATTTTTTTATATTTATTATACTTTGTCACTGTCTCCCGCGTTAGCGAGGTAGCGCAAGGAAACAGATGAAAGAATGGCCTAACCCACCCACATACACATGTATATACATACACGTCCACACACAACACATATACATACCTATACATCTCAACGTATACATATATATATACACACAGACATATACATATATACACGTACATAATTCATACTGTCTGCCCTTATTCATTCCCGTCGCCAGCCCACCACACATGAAATGAAAACCCCCTCCCCCGCATGTGCGCGAGGTAGTGCTAGGAAAAGACAGCAAAGGCCACATTCGTTCACACTCAGTCTCTAGCTGTCATGTATAATGCACCGAAACCACAGCCCCCTTTCCACATCAAGGCCCCACAGAACTTTCCATGGTTTACCCCAGACACTTCACATGCCCTGGTTCAATCCATTGACCGCATGTCGACCCGGGTATACCACATTGTTCCAATTCACTCTATTCCTTGCACGCCTTTCACCCTCCTGCATGTTCAGGCCCCGATAACTCAAAATCTTTTTCACTCCATCTTTCCACCTCCAATATGGTCTCCCACTTCTCCTCGTTCCCTCCACCTCAGACACATATATCCTCTTTGTCAATCTTTCCTCACTCATTCTCTTCATGTGACCAAACCATTTCAAAACACCCTCTTTTGCTCTCTCAACCACACTCTTTTTATTACCACACATCTCTCTTACCCTTACATTACTTACTCGATCAAACCACCTCACACCACATATTGTCCTCAAACATCTCATTTCCAGCACATCCACCCTCCTCCACACAACTCTATCTATAGCCCACGCCTCACAACCATATAACATTGTTGGAACCACTATTCCTTCAAACATACCCATTTTTGCTTTCCCAGATAACATTCTCGACCTCCACACATTTTTCAACGCTCCCAGAACATTCGCCCCCTCCCCCACCCTATGATTCACTTCCACCTCCATGGTTCCATCCGCTGCCAAATCCGCTCCCAGATATCTAAAACACTTCACTTCCTCCAGTTTCTCTCCATTCAAACTTACCTCCCAATTGACTTATACATATATTTATATTTCATACAAATTTGCCATTTCCCACATTAGCAAGGTAGCTTTAAAAACAGAGGACTGAGCCTAAGTGGGAAGGTCCTCACTTGGCCCCCTTCTTTTGCTCCTTCTTTTGGAAAAGTAATTTGTATACTAAAACACATAATTTTATCAACTGTATTGTTCACATTATATCATCCTACATAGAAAAAATTCTTCCACAGGTTCACAATGTTGTTGCAAGTTGCTGCCCAAGTCTTGTTACTCTTACCTTCTCTGGGGATTACAAGGTCAGATATCAGTTTATCATAATTCCAATTTCATAAGAAGTATATCCTGAATAAATGATTCAGTTTCCATCAAATCACTAAATACAATCCAAGCATCAGCTAATGAATAGGAAACAAGTGAAATGAATAAATGTAAAGTAATTCTAAAGTTGAAAATCATTAACCCTTTCACTGCAACAGGCCTAATATCTTCTGTACAATCTCTGTGGGAATTATTACATATTCTAAACAGTATCTGTAAAAGCTTGATGTTTCCGTTAACTAGAATATAATTTTCTAAAATGATATACAACTCAACCTGAAGAAACATCGTTTACATGTGCTTTGTGCCCTCTAACATATGATACTCATTGCCAGGTGTATGATATACATCAGGAGAACTGAAAGGCATGTGTAGTGAGATTTCTGTTTTATTGAGTTTGAAAAATTGTAAGGCACTGAAACCTAAAGGTTATTAAGTGACTTTTAGCATGAAAAAGATATCTAAGAACTTAAAAGTAATCTTACTGAATTATGTATTATGACTTCCTTTAAAAGATATCTTAAAACTTAAAACAATTATGTTTTGGCTTCAAGAAAATATAAAAAGCTTGAAACTATTAATAGAGATTTTGGCTTCTTCTAAATTCATTAATGTTTTTAACATAATTGTCTAAAATTTCTCCAGTACTCTCATTTTTCCCATTATTTTAATTCATATATGAGTCTGAGACTCATATATCGTTGGCATTCTATTAGAACAGGTTCCACAGCAATATTGCAATTGCAGGTGTCCCATACTGGGGCAGTCTCCTCTCCATTAAGTGACCATGGTCAACATAGTATGACCCATCCCCAGTCAACAGGGAAGTGCCTCAAATTAGGGCTTCCTTTTGGGGTAGGAACACCATACTTCAACACCTCTCTTTATTAACTGTAGTTCGTTATTCTTTGGGCTTTCAAGTCCCACGTAGGTTGCCATGTATATCTAACAGTTATTTAATCTGCCTTTAAGATTATTGTAAGTTATAACTCCCATTTGTAGATTGCTCAGTACAACTCCTTTAGCTGCAGCATCTGCTGCTTCTTTACTGTAGATACAACATGTCCAGCACACCAGTGTTGCCTGTTATGTGTCATTTTCTTATTCCTTTTGTAAATTATTTCAAGCCTTACTGTGCATCTATGAGAAAACCTGGCTACCACTTTATGTGCAAAAAACAAGACAACACCTTAAAAACTTATTATATTCTCATAAAATTAAAGATATGGATGCAGAAGGATGAATGATGAAAAAAATATAATCCTTTATCTTTATTTTGCCATGGTGGAATATTGACTTCAGCATCAAGGGGCTGCTTAGCCAAGCATGTAGATGTGTAGCAGGGAGAGGAGCAAATATTGCATAATAAGAGAGGAAGGAGGAGAGAGGAGTGGTTAACTTGGCAAAAAATCTCGAAAATGCTGACACAGAAATCTTGTCTCAGTTAATGTACTATGTTGCACTTGATCAAGTACCAACAAATGACATATGCCACAAGTAGAACAATCAAACAGAAAATGTGAGTAATGGGCATAGAGAGATTAAACATTATCAGAGAATATCTATAAAGCTTAACAGACACTCTGCATTAGATTTCTCTTGCACACTACCTGTACCGCCACTAGAGGAAGATGGACTAACAAATGACGTGTGACTTAGGATATCCAAATAAAGAGTGAGCTAGTTTAAGGCTTACTAGCGAGCTTGCACTTTACCAACACTTTTCCTCACACAACACTTTTGTTGCACATCATATGTACCATGGGAAGTATATGGTACTGGGTGACTAGAAAATGGTGATGTACAAGTGTCCATCATGTTGACAGATTCTCCTGAAGACTGAGTGATGTGTGGTTGGTGTGAGGAGGCCTCTGGGACATGATATGGTTTATGAATGCTAAACTTGGATTAGTTTATTAATTACAGTAGCATGGAAATTTTCCATTTCAGATGTGTCACAATACATATGGCACTGACAAATGTATGTTGCAGTTTAAGGGTTAATGAACTTTAAAAATCAATATTAGAACGCTACTTTTTATAATGTTTTTTGGTAATCAATAGCACACAGATTTCTTAGATTGTATTCATTCTGATTTTATTGAGATACCTTATTAATAAAAGCTAATCATTTTGGTATAATTTACAACCATACTTGAGATTCCTGCATTTGCAACAGTATCATATCTGTTATTATGGTGATTGTTTTATGAGGATGATGAAAAATCTAAAATAAAATATTGAACTGGTGATAATTATGTAGTCAGATTCTTTAAAAGTGAAAGTCTACGAGTTAGTTTCTAGAAATCAATAATTAGAGTTTGCAAGAGTGTCATGGGTGCCTATGACTTCTTTAAAAAATTCTACGGATGTCTAAATAAGCACAATTCTCTTATTGTAACAATAAGTATACTGTGTATCTATTTTTCCACATAATTGTTTTGAAAATGGTAAAATTATTTAAGACTTAGAATATTCTTTTCTGTTGGTTTTAATTTTTATTTTATATTATTTTACTAGTGTACAATATAAATCTCACCTTTACATATTTCTAGACTCATGACTTTTTTTAAGTACTGATTTTTTATGAGAAACAGAAAAAATGAATCAGTCATATTGCATTAAGACTGGCATTGTCATTTCATTCAAGTAAGCATTAAGTGAGCTCAACAATCATAAGTTAAATACAAATACAATAAACTAATGTGAACTTGGACTTTTACAACTTATGTTTTGGGAGTGTGAAAAATCTGCAAATAGTGCAGTTTGGAAATGTTGGAAAATATTCCCTGCTTTTGTTTAGTAATTTACTGTGCAAATGTGCTTATATGGATTTTTTTTTTTTTTAACTAGCTAGCACAGTCAGATCTTGAATCACACCTAAATGTATTGGCAAAATGATGCTGTAGTTACAAGAGATAGGTATTTAGGATTGTGACAACAGATGGTTGCCCCTGTTAGTGGGCCTGAGCCCACTGACAGGGCAGGGAAACCATAGAATAATGCCTGGGGTCTGGGCCTGTCAGGAATCCAGAAGGGAGATGAAATCTAAAGATATTACTAAAGTACTTAATCAAATAACAGAAAAGATTTTTATTTTCTTAATAGAGATTAATCATTCTTTATAGATTATCATTTGTTGCCATCTTGCTGGTCACATGGGGCCCCACAGCCCTCATGGCCTTGGGGTGGCCATAAGCCAACCCTTCCCCAGGGCATGCATCAGCTCTCAGCAGCCCTGGACAGGTTCCAGCTGTAGTCAGATATGTGGTTACTGAAATTCAACCTAGCCAAAAGCAGTGATGATGGAACACATATAACTGAGACCAGATCATGACTCACATGAAAGGAGACAAATTACAGGAGTGAAAAGTATGTTAAGGGCAAGGGGACTGACATAGTACATAGCATGTCAGCAGACCACCATATTCATTTAATTGTAAAGAAAGTAAATAACAAATAAGAACTAAATTTCAAGAACATGGACAAGATGTTCAGAAGCATATTCACAGCATATACCGACCCCAGTCAAATTATGCATTGCTAGTTCTGATTAGCAGTTTTCCTAAAGAATACTTAGTAGTGAGCAAAAATGGTTGTACCTAAAGTAAGAGAGTTAGAGAAGAGGTAGCAGCCACACAGCTGACCATGCTAGATGAGATTGAAGAGAGGAGATCTGATTATAACTTCCAAGTTTCTATGGCAATTTTATTATAATCAAATTGCCATAGAAACTTTTGATATTGGAAGACAATAGGAAAGTAGCAGAATAAAAGTCAGAAAAGATGAAGAAATTCTTCTACGATAATACATTCATGAATGAATGGAACAAGTGAGGAAATAATGAAATGTATTAACATTTCTGTTAAAAGGCCACATACTTATAGTTTCAGATGTGGCCAAGAAGTACCATATGGCATAAAATGCAACAGAATATGAACTGATAATATTGGAAAATAAAGTTCATGGGTAAATAATGAATAGACAGATAATTGCTTACCTATCTGATCTTTCACAGGTCACTTATATGGATGCTAAATTACAGCTAATTTTGTATGTGCATGAATTTACAGTACAAGCAGATTGTAAAGAAACAAGCTCCAAAGCCCATTCTTGAATTGATAATCTGCTGTCATGGTTCTTATTGTACTTTTATGCTGATTATTTTTGTAAGATGCACATAAGTAGCTGTTAATTTGGTGGATAATAGAAACACTGAACACAGAGCAAAGAATGTTTATGTATAAGACTAGCTGTAACTCAGTAAAAGTATTTGTTACCGACAGTCCTAGCCAGTTACAGAATGTCTAATGAGAAGTTTAGAGGAATTTGTTTGCTAAGTAAGCAAGTTTCTCTCTTTACTAGTATTGTTTTCCAATTTATCTCAGGGAAAGATTCACCTTTTCTAATGATGATGATTATTTGGATAGACAGATGCAGAGCGACCAGATCGGGTAAGCATTTGGGCACTAACATTCTTAGTACGAGATTATATATTGGAGCTATAACATCAATGGCTCCCCCTCTGTACTCACTCCTTATGAAAATATCCTCACTTGAGAGTGATAGGGAAGTTTTACACTAATGGTGTATTAACATGAACCTTTTCAACTGATCTGTAAGTAATTTTCTTTTTTGAATGCTTCATGGCATATTTATTTTGCTTTGTACTTTTTATTTTATAGGTATATCTTTTGTCCACTCTTACTCTAATTTCCTTCTTGGACTGATTGACTCAATCAAATTTCACTACATATTCCTTTTTACAGTATAAATCATCCTTCCTGATTGCCACATCATAGTACTTTTTGTATAACAAGGTACAATATGTCCCCAAGTTCTTTTCAAACTGACATCATAATTATTACTGCTTCATAATTCATATTTACTCTTCAGACTTTATACCCAAATCATACTGAATATCCATAATAATCATCTTTCATTTTTCATAATCAATACATTGTGATCCTATGACTAGTAAAATTCTATTTTCACTCTTTCTAACGAAGTATTTATGTTGGACCATTTGCAATAATTTATTCAGGTAATTTTTCTTCGCATCTCATATCATTCAATTCAACATTCTGTATCTCAAGATAATTTCTTTTTCATGTACAAACTGTTTTATATGGTCATTATACCAATCCTAACACATGAAAATATCCACTGTACCATCAGCTTTCGACAAACTTCAGTAATTTATCCTAAAAATCTATTTTCATTAATCTCCTCTCACAGTTCAAAGTTAATGACTTTCATGTGTGTCCTACCTCATACACATTCATTAAACAAGCACAAATGCATAAAATATGCATTTGTGTTTTATATTTTATTATATTTTGTCGCTTTCTCCCACATTAGCGAGGTAACGCAAGGAAACAGACAAAAGAATGGTCCAACCCACCCACATACACATGTATATACATACATGCACATATACATACCTATACATTTCAGTGTATACATACACAGACATATACATATATACACATGTACATATTCATACTTGCTGCCTTCATTCATTTCCATCGCCACCCCGCCACACAGGAATTGGCACCCCAGTTCCCCCCGCGTGCATAAGGTAGCACTAGGAAAGGACAACAAAGGCCACATTCGTTCACACTCAGTCTTTAGCTGTCATGTGTAATGCACTGAAACCACAGCTCCCTTTCCACATCTAGGCCCCACAAAACTTTCCATTGTTTACCCCAAATGCTTCACAAGCCCTAATTCAATCCATTGACCACTTTTGAATATGCCTTTAAATAATTTTCTGTTCTCCATACTGATGATATATCCATCTTGACTGCAGAAGCTTCTGTATATCCTGTGCACTTTTACGATACAGTTTTCATAAGGATGCATTATTTACTGTCTCCAGTAAATAACATGCGCTCCATACATCTTTGCACACTTCTGGTTGATGATTCTCTAATATATATATTTGCTCACAGCATACCTTATCTTTGGTATTCCTTTGAATCTCTTTCCATTCATTTCACTCATACAGTATATTAAGGAATTCATTTATAGTTATTCCTTTTTCATAAATCCAAAATGTCAAGTAATTTCTTTGACTACTTGTTTCATAATACAGTGGAGTCGCAATTAATTCATGACATTCAAATTCGCGGATACCTCGATTATACTTTTTCATATTTTGCGGTCAGATTTTCATCATTTATGGCCAAGTAGTGGCAGCTGCAGTGTATGACTCTCTAGGTCAGTGCAACTGGTGGCCAAGTTCCCACTTCAGCTTAGAAAGGATTCTCAAAGCATCCTCAACCAATGGTTCAAATTCAGTATATTCCATTACCAAATTCAAGGAAATCTGGTAATGAAAAATATAGTTGGTAAAAAAATATTGTTTGGTAATGATGATGTGCTGTAAGGACCTGCATATCATGTACAAAATGTTTGATAAATTCTCTGCTGAATCATATGATTGTACACCAGAAGGGAAAGTGGAGGACTAAATTACCAGTGATTCTGCATCAAAAGATTCAAAACATGCCATTCGTATCATGTAAGTTAAAGTATTATTCTTTTTTCCTATCTTGTATTTGTTGATGAATTATGTATTATATTTACTGTTTATTAAAGCAGTTTTGGAACAATCTGTGCATATTATTTGGCCTCCAGAACCTAATCAATTACTTCCATTTAAATCTATTAAACCAAAATTTGCGCTTTGATAATTCACAGAGACTTCTGGTTTCTAACCCTTGAATTATGGCGACTCCTCTGTACAGCATCGAAATTTCTTCAAATCTCCTATCTTCAGATTTCCTCTTGACTAATTTTCTACTTGCTCAGGTGCATATCCAGGACTGGGTTTGGGGATTATGAAATCAGTAAAATAATGAAAATCTCAGAACAAGACTGTTATGTAAGAATGCTGTATCACTTTGAGAACTTAAGAGTTTGAAGTTATTTGGATGTTAAAATCAATCACTAACATAAGCAAAATTGTGAAAAAAGATTTAATACAGCTATTATAAGATTTATTATAAGACTGAAAACCAGTTCTGAATCAATATGTTTATACTTGATAACATAAATCAAATGAGAGTAAGAATAAGTTTTTTGTTGTTGAAACAAATGCTTTTGGAGTAAAAACAATTTCACTACAATAAACTTACCACTATTCTGGGAAGATGGTGAAACTGTTATCATTATTAGCAAGAACCCTAAAAGTGGAAGTGAGTCAGAGGGTAGGGGAGGGGGTGAAGCTTCTGGAAGCGATGAAGATTGTGTGGAAAGAGAGAGAATGTTATCTCGAAGAGCAAAAGTGGATATGTTTGAAGAAATAGTTGTCTTGTGTAATGCACCAAAACCACAGCTCCCTATCCGCATCCAGGCCCCACAAACCTTTCAGAGATTTATCCCAGACATTTCACATGCCCTGGTTCAGTCCTCTGACAGCAAAGTGACCCCTGTATACAACATGGTTTCAATTCAATCTATTCTGTACATGCCTTCCACCCTCCTGCATGTTCAGGCCCCTATCACTCAAAATCTTTTTCCCTCCATCCTTCAACTTCCAATTTGGTCTCCTGGTTCTCCTTGTTCCCTCCACTTCTGACACAAATATCCTCTTTGCTAACCTATCCTCACTCATTCTCTCCATACATCCAAACCATTTCAACACACCCCCTTCTGCTCTCTCAACCACACTCTTTTATTTCCACACATCTCTCTTACCCTTTCATTACTTAATCAAACTACCTCACACCTCATATTGTCCTTAAACATTTCATTTCCAACACATCCACCCTCCTCCGTATAACCCTATCTATATCCCATGCCTCACAACCACAATTCCTTCAAACATTCCCATTTCTGCTCTCCGAGATAATGTTCTCTCTTTCCACACATTCTTCATTGCTCCCAGAACATTTGCCCCCTCCACCACCCTGTGACTCACTTCTGCTTCTATGGTTCCATTTACTCCTAAGTCCACTCCTAGATATCTAAAATAGTTCACTTCCTCCAATTTTTCTCCATTCAATCTTACATCCCAACTAACATGTCCCTCAACCCTGCTGAACCTAATAACCTTGTTCTTATTCACATTTACTCTCAACTTTCTCCTTTCACACACTTTCCCAAACTCATAAGCACATATATATACATAATTTCTAAGAGCCCACAGGCAAAATGAAACACAATATGTTTCCAAGTGCACTTTCGTGTAATAATCACATCATCAGGGAGACACAAGAGAGAAATATAACAGTCAGATGATATACAACGAAGAGACATAGCTAGAATGCCATTTGGTAAACATGCGATTGTCCAAGACCTGGACAATCGTCTTGGACAATCGCATGTTTACCAAATGGCGTCCTAGCTACGTCTCTTCGTTGTATATCAACTGACTGTTATATTTCTCTCTTGTATCTCCCCTGATGATGTGATTATTACATGAGTGCACTTGGGAACTTAATGTGTTTCATTTTCCCCGTGGACTCTTAGGAATATACTTGATCATGTGCAAAATTGTGATCCTTTCCAATATAAACATAAATGCCCGTATACACATATAAACATATATGCACAAATATTCATACATATTTCCTTTTCAAGGAATGAAAAGGATTATAATAATTGCAAGGATATATAAATCATCATTATCATGAAGAGAGTTTCCTGTATTGTATATCAAATGTATAGCTCAAAAGGGAGTGCTGACTGCCCCTCTCCCCAGCTGGATACACCCCTGTATATTTTAGATATATAGTGCACTTGTGAATGGAGACATTAATCCCATAAAACGTATCGTGTGTATAAAGTTCAAAAGAGGCACTTTTGTACATGTGGAAGTTCAAGTTAAACTTTAACATACTGGGCGTGGATTGAGGATACAAACAAGTGATTTCAGAGACTTTATGCACCAGATCTACTCTGTGATACTGTGAAAGGATTTAATGATGACAGGTAAATGCAGTCACTCTGCAAGTCTATTTTCCATGCATCTGTTCCACAATATCTGCTTAATGCATTGTACAAATAATTAGCCCATTGTAATCTCTTTATAAGTCCATTCATCCACATTTTTTCACATGAATTCCCTTCTTGAAAAAAAAATGAATAAAAAATAATTTTTTTTTTTTTTTTTGCTTTGTCGCTGTCTCCCGCGTTTGTGAGGTAGCGCAAGGAAACAGACGAAAGAAATGGCCCAACCCACCCCCATACACATGTATATACATACGTCCACACACGCAAATATACATACCTACACAGCTTTCCATGGTTTACCCCAGACGCTTCACATGCCTTGATTCAATCCACTGACAGCATGTCAACCCCGGTATACCACATCGCTCCAATTCACTCTATTCCTTGCCCTCCTTTCACCCTCCTGCATGTTCAGGCCCCGATCACACAAAATCTTTTTCACTCCATCTTTCCACCTCCAATTTGGTCTCCCTCTTCTCCTCGTTCCCTCCACCTCCGACACATATATTCTCTTGGTCAATCTTTCCTCACTCATTCTCTCCATGTGCCCAAACCATTTCAAAACACCCTCTTCTGCTCTCTCAACCACGCTCTTTTTATTTCCACACATCTCTCTTACCCTTACGTTACTTACTCGATCAAACCACCTCACACCACATATTGTCCTCAAACATCTCATTTCCAGCACATCCATCCTCCTGCGCACAACTCTATCCATAGCCCACGTCTCGCAACCATACAACATTGTTGGAACCACTATTCCTTCAAACATACCCATTTTTGCTTTCCGAGATAATGTTCTCGACTTCCACACATTCTTCAAGGCTCCCAGAATTTTCGCCCCCTCCCCCACCCTATGATCCACTTCCGCTTCCATGGTTCCATCCGCTGCCAGATCCACTCCCAGATATCTAAAACACTTCACTTCCTCCAGTTTTTCTCCATTCAAACTCACCTCCCAATTGACTTGACCCTCAACCCTACTGTACCTAATAACCTTGCTCTTATTCACATTTACTCTTAAAATAAAATAAAAAAATAAAAATCAAATTTTTACCGATGCCTATAATACTTTCAGGTTTTTATTTTCAACATATTCACATTCAAAATCTACACTCCATTTCAGTCATTCAGCCTTGGTTCACTGATCTATTCAGCTACTGCTTCACTCTACATTCTAATGTCTTAATCTGGCAATTTAGAGGATACTAGTATTCAACAAAATCCCCAGCACACTGATCTTCTGTGTAATCATCTGTGTAAGCTCAGGAAAAAGAAAATCTGCTTGTGAAATCTTCAAATCTTGCAAACCTAAATACAAAATCTCTAACCTCTCCACTAAGCCTCTTGCCTAAAGCTCACTCATCCGAGTTTTGATCCTCCAAGTACATCCAAACCAGTCCCTACAATTGATAAAATGGAATACCTACCCTCTCCTGAAGTTTCAAACTCACTGCAGCAAGATGTCTCTCCTGTTAACTCATCTCCAAATTCAGCTGGGTCAGGTACTTTCACAAGCACTTCACTTAAGTAATCACTTATTGTTACCTTAATCTACATGTACATTTTGGCATCAGAAACAAAGAAGAACTCTTGGTAAGTACAGTAAATAATTACAATCATAATTTTGTTTGGTTAAACTCTAAAAGCAATGATTAATTCAGTCTACTATCAGGAATCCTTGACATTATCAATACCCAAATTCCAGAAAATTGCAATACCCAAGGTTGTTGGGTTTAAGACAGTTTTAAGACATTAGGAGGGTATCAGTGATACCCTTTGGTCCTCTGACTTCATACACATATCACACCTCAATCGCTAACAATTATGCTAGGAATTTTCCTTCTCATTTTCATCCATACCCTTTATCCAGCTTATACTTCAATTTCATGTTCATATTTTGGCTCTTCTTTTTCAGGCATAGTATTTAAATAATTTTTCATAGTACAGGTATGCCATCAGTAATCAAATATTTTTTTTTTTCCTTGAAGATACTATTTAAAGATGGATGGCTTGTTTTATAAGGTAGCATGGTATTACTGAATCATTTTATGTCAAAATAATCCTGCAAGAGTGCTAGCTTAATCAACAAATTAAGTGGTGTTGAAATATTGCATATTGTGCAAAGTATTATTCACACTTTATGGTAGAAGCATTAAAAAATAGCTAACATGTATTATACCCAGCAGTTAACTATGTGGTTGGAACACAATGGCTGTGTGATGTTCTAATAATTCATTACAATCAGTATATTGTTAACAAGCACTGAAGAGTACCATAACACTCATGAATCGTACAAGTTATGGACATCTTCATGTAATTATAACCTCTCAGAACTATATTAAGAATAAGACTTTATGAGACTTCAAAGATAAACAATGAATACTGAGTGACATTATTATCAAAATTATTATTCATATAGGTGTATGTCATAGGCCCTTCAAAAAGAAGTTTGGATGTTTTGGAAATGAACTCTTGATGATAACATATGATGTAAAGAGAATTGATAAAATAAGAAGTTATAGTACAAGAGAGAAGTGCAGTAATATCTAAATATGATTAGGAGAGCTGAACAGAATGTGCTGAGGATGAATGAAAAGAGACAGATGATGAGGATGTGTGTCAAGTGGAGGGAGCAAGGGGAAAGGGTGCCAACCTATAAGTACCTACAAGATTTTACCACAGCAGCATGGTTAGCACATTGTGCTAACCACTTGTATACTGAAGAATGAAAAGGAGATGGAAGAAGTTGAAAGAGGCTTCGAGTCATCAGGGGCAGAAGATACTAGCACATGATTTTAGTACATTATAAATGACAGTTTGAGATTGGATGTATATAAGTTTGGTCAATACTCATTTGCTCCTGATGCTAAGGAGGGATAGGCAGTTCAGTATAAAACCTGAAATTTTGAAAAATATGTATTATTATTATTATGGGGATAGGGGAGAAAGAATACTTCCCAAGTATTCCCCAAGTGTCATAGAAGGTGACTAAAGGGGGTGCAAGTGGGGGGCTGGAAACCTTCCTGTCCTTGTATTTCAATTTCTAAAAGGGAAAATAGAAGGAGTCAAGCAGGGAGTGCTCATCCCCCCAAAGGCTCAGATTTGGGTGTCTGAATGTGTGTGGATGTAACAAAGATGAAAAAAAAGGAGAGATAGGTAGTATGTTTAAGGAAAGAAACCTGGATGAACGTTCTGGCTCTGAGTGAAATGAAGCTCAAGGGTAAAGGGGAAGAGTGGTTTGGAAAAGTCTTGGGAGTAAAGTAAGGGGTTGGTGAGAGAACAAGAGCTAAGGAAGGAGTAGCACTATTCCTGAAGCAGGATTTGTGGGTGTGTGATAAGTGTAGCACTATTCCTGAAGCAGGATTTGTGGGTGTGTGATAAGTGTAAGAAAGTAATTTCTAGACTGAAGTGGGTAAAAGTGAAAGTGGATGGAGAGAGATGGGTAATTATTGGTGCTTATGCACCTGTTTATGAGAACAAAGATCAAGAGAGTCAAGTATTTTGGGAGCAGCTGAGTGAGTGTGTCAGTGATTTTGATGCACGAGACTGGGGTACTAGTGATGGGAGATTTAAATGAGGTGAGTAATGTGGCAGTTAAGGGTATAACTGGTGTACATAGGGTATTCAGTGTTAAGAATGGAAATGGTGAAGAGCTTGTGGATTTGTGCTGAAAAAAGACTGGCAACTGGGAATACCTGGTTTAAAAAGAGATATACATAAGTATACGTATGTGAGGAAGAGAAATGGTCAAGGGGCATTATTAGATTGCATGTTAATTGATAGGCGTGTAAAAGAGAGACTTTTGGATATCAATGTGCTGAGAGGGGCAGCTGGAAGGATGTCTGATCACTATCTTGTGGAGGGAAAGGTGAAGATTTGTAGAGGTTTTCAAAGAAGAGAGAATGTTGGGGAGAAGAGAGTGGTGAAAGTAAGTGAGCTTGGAAAGGAGATTTGTGTGAAGAAGTACCAGGAGAGATTGTGTAGAATGGCAAAAGGTGAGAGAAAATGATGTGAGTGGAGTGGGTCAGGAAGGAGATATATTTAGGGTAGCAAGTTGGCATGTGCAAAAGACCAATGTGGCATGTGGGAGGTGGGCAGATTAGAAAGAGTAGTGAGTGGTGGGATGAAGAAGTAAAGCTGTAAGTGAAAGAAAAAAAAGAGCCATTTGGAAGGAGTGCAAATGATAAAAGAAAGCAGCAGGAGGTCAAGAGGAAGGTGCAAGGGTTGAAAAAATGAGAATTGGGGTGAGAGAGTATCATTAACCTTTAGGGAGAATAAGATGTTTTGGAAGGAGGTAAATAGTGTGCATAAGACAAGAGAACAAGTGGGAACATCAGTGAAGTAATAAGCAATAACAAGTGGTGATGAAGTGAGAAGGAGATTAAGTGAGTATTTTGAAGGTTTGTTGAATGTGTTTGATGATAAAGTGTCAGATGTAGGGTGATTTGGTTGGGGTGATGTGCAAAGTGAGAGGGTCAGGGAGAGTGGTTTGGTAAAGAGAAAAGAGGTAGTGAAAGCTCTGCAGAAAAAGATATCCAACAAGGCAGTGGGTTTGGGTGGTACTGCAGTAGAGTTTATTAAGAAAGGGGGTGACTGTGTTGTTGATTGGTTGGTAAGGATATTCACTGTATGTATGGACCATGGTGAAGTGCCTGAGGATTGGCAGAATGCATGCATAATGCCATTGCACAAAGGCAAAGGGGATAAAGGTGAGTGTTCATACTACAGAGGCATAAGTTTGTTGAATATTCCTGGAGAATTGTATGGGATGGTATTGACTGAGAGGGTGAAGGCATGCACAAAGTATCAGGTTGGCAAAGAGCATTGTGGTTTCAGAAGTGGTAGGGGATTTGTGGATCAGGTGTTTGCTTTGAAGAATGTGTGTGAGAAATACTTAAAAAACAGATGGATTTGTATGTAGCATTTATGTACCTGGAGAAGCCATATGATTGGGGTGATAAAGATGCTCTTCGGAAGGTCTTAAGAGTATATGGTATGGGAGGTAAGCTGCTAGAAGCAGTGAAAAGTTATTACCAAGGATGTAAGGCATGTGTGCGAGTAGGAGGAGAGGAGAGTGATTGGTTCCCAGAATAGGTTAGTCTACGGCCAGGGTGTGTGATGGTTGTTTCATTTGTTTATGGATGGGGTGGTTAGGGAGGTAAATGCAAAAGTGTTGAAGAGAGGGTTATGTATGTAGTCTGTTGGGAATGACAGGGCCTGGGAAGTAAGTCAGTTGTTGTTTGCCGATTTTAAGCTTTGGTGGCTAATTCAAGTGAGAAACGGCAGAAGTTGGTCACTGAGTTTGGAAAAGTTTGTGAAAGGAGAAGGTTGTGAGGAAATGTGAATAAGAGCAAGGTTATCAGGTTCAGTAGGGTTGAGGGACAAGTTAATTGGGATGTGAGTTTGAATGGAGAAAAATTGGAGGAAGTTAAGTGTTTTAGATATCTGGGAGTGGAACCATGGAAGTGGAGGTGACTCACAAGGTGGGGGAGGGGGCAAAGGTTCTGGGAGAAATGAAGAATGTGTGGAAGGTGAGAATGTTATCTCGGAAAGCAAAAATGGGTATAGTTCACATGCTCAAGTCCTCTCCTTTTACAGCTGCATTTAACTTTATTTCTTTATGTGCTCAAGCACTCTCATCATTAGCTTTAGGTCCATTTTAATAGTTCTTTGTATCATACCTCTCACTATTTGACTTGAGTGCATTATTGTATGAACCAAATGGGGGTGAAGGTCCTGGATGCATTATGAACTGTGTGGAAGGAGTCAGTCTCTATCAGAGCAAAGATGGGTGTGTTTGAAGGTATAGTGCTCTTGTCAGTGTTGCATGGATGTGAATCTTAGGCCTTCAATGCAGAGGAAAGGAAAAAGGTGACATTGCTGGAAATTAAATGCTTATGGACAATATGTGATGTGAGATCAAACTGATCATGTAAGGAATGACAGAGTAAGAAAGAGCTGTAGTAGTTAGCGCAGTTTGAATGAGAGAACTGACCATGGTGTGCTGAAATGTGTTGGGCATATGAAGAGAAAGATCAATGAGGGGGAAATGCAGTCAAAAGCGGAGGATGGGGGATATCAAGGAGACAGAAGGAAGGAGCAAACAAAGCCCTGGGGTATCACAGCTTGTATATTCAAAAGGGTGAGAGATAAACTTAGAATAAATTGGAATGACATGGTATGTGGGGGATGACATGCTGTCAGTGGGCCACAGCAAGGCTACGAAGTGGTCAAGGTAAACTTGGGAAGAGTCTGTGTGGACTGACTTGATGGTAGGCTCATATGGCTCTGGTACATTATACTCAACATCTAAAGAATGGATGTGTGCAAATGAGGCAATTTCTATTTCTTCTTGATGCTACCTTACAAAAACATAAGTGATTGTGTACAAATATATTATAATTTCTTTTCTTTCATGACTGTTCACAGTTCCAGTGTTACTGACGTCGTGCCAGGAACAGAAACAGAAAAGACCTCATTCGTTCACATCCATTCTCTACTTGTCATGTGTAATGCACTAAAACCACTGACCCTTACTCACAACTAGGCTCCACAGGCCTTTCTGCAGCTTTATATGCCCTAATTCAGTCCACAGACAGCATGTCCTCCCCTTTACCCTACATTGCTCCAATTTATTTATCCCGTGGATACCTTTCACCCCCCTGCATGTTCAGCCCCAAGCACTCAAAATCTTATTCACTCCATACTTTCATCTCCAATTCAGCCTCCCCTTTCTACTTGTCCCCTCTACTTCTAACACATACATCCTCTTTGTCAACCTTGCCTTACTCATTCTCTCCATATGTCCAAACCATTTCAGCACAATATCTTCAGCTCTCTCAACCATATTCTTCTTACCACCACACCTCTCTCTTACCCAGTCATTACTCACTTTATCAACCCATCTCCCACCAAATATTACCCTCAAACATTTAACTTCCAATACACTCACCCTCTTCCATACAATCTCATCTATAATCTATGACTTGCATCCACACATCATCATCATCAGGACTAATGTACCCTCAAACATATCCATTTTTGCCCTCCTAGATAGAGATTTCTCTTTCCACATACTACTCTATGCTCCCAGAACCTTTGCCCTCTCATCCACCCTGTGACTCACATCATCTTCCATGGTTTCATTTGCTGTTGTGTCCACTCCCAAGTATCTAAAATATTTCACTTCCTCTGAGTTTTCTACATTCAAACTCATTCCTATTCTAACTTGTCTCTTTGCACTACAACCCTAATAAACTCCTCACTGCTTCTAGTTGCTTTCCTCCCACACCATATATTCATAACACCTTCCACAAAGCACCTCTATCAACCATCATATTCTTTCTCCAGATTTTCAAAGGCTCCTGTCACAGAACAGACTCTCCAAAGGGGCCATACCTTGATTGTAACATGAAAAAGGTTAAAAGTTGAAGAATAAAGTTAGAATTTTTAAGTATATGGAAAACTTACCTTGTAAAAAGGAGAAGGTTATAATAGGGAAAACAAAGTTTCAAAGCTTAGCCATGTAGTAAAGAAACAGACATCACAATGGCCTATCCTGGACTTGCCATCGGTTGCACAATAATTACATGACACAGTCACTTTTTATATATGGGGTGATCTAGCTAATTGTGGAGGCACACAAGCAGGCAGCTCTTGAAAAGAAAAATTAATAATAATATCTACAAAAGGGGAAACGTAACCAACAAGAAAAGTAAATAAGTTTTAAGAGCATACCAGCAGAGTTGAAAAGTTGAAATGATTTAGACTAGACTCTGTCAAGTGACAAGGTACAGCTAAAACAGCCTTAGAAATAAGAGCAATACTCCATGCAAGCATGATTCAATAACCGGAGTAAATGCTTAGGAGAGAAGAATTTTCCAGAAATGATCAAGGCTCAATGTTTTAAAGATGAAAACTCAGCTATTTGCATGATACTGAGTTTCCATGATAAGCGAGATGTTAACATGATGTGAAGTATGTTCAACATGAGTATTGGGAGTTACAGATTTATCAGAAAAAAAAAAAAAAAGGAGAAAGTCACGAGGAAAAAAGTATAAAGATATTGGATTTTATAGTTATACAATTTGAGTAAGTTATTCTTACATCGATGAATAATTGCTTCCAAAGCTGAGTTTACAGACTGTTGTGATAAAATGTACATTAAAAAATACATAAGATACGAAATTTGAAATCAATGGAGCAATGCAAAGCTGAGTAACCATTAAAACTAGGTTACTGGTCGAAGAAATAAAATTTTTGATGAAAAAGAGGAAAAACATAAGTATTAGTGAAATCATTATAATACTGCTGCAGTACAATATAAATATTTAATGTTACAGAAACTTACATATAGGGTGAATATCTTAAAAAAAAGAATCATATAATAGTATATATCCATGCATTCTGAAAGGTATGCAAGGGAGGCATATACGAACAGGGAAACTGGAGACTTTTGCTGGTGCTACCCCTGTTGGGAGTTCCCAGATGGAATGAACATCAGACAGTATATGTCACTCCTGTGTGTCATAAACAAGTTCCAACAAGTTCTTATGAGCTGTAAGACTGCTAATACATATCAAAATACTTGAGTTAGGGGTCCATTAACTATTAGGTTCCAGATATATGAATATCTTAATTTCTATGACAAATTAAAATGTAACTTTGTCATTCAGGCTTCAGACTTGGAAAATATCTTTTAAGTAAAAAAAAAAAACTACCACATACTTAACTCAATGGTGTGACATGAAAAGATTAATCTCTACTAAAGATTTCCATCCTAAATACTCACCAATTTATGACTATGATATTCTTTTGAATATTCCATGTGAAATTCATAATCTTGTATACAATTTGATTTGATTTTGACTTCAGAAAGGTCTTTCAGACTCAATGAAAGTAAAGAGTACAACTAAATGGCCTAGGAACAAACCCAGTGCAATGTTCGCAAAGTGTTCTTGTCCATGATAAGACTAGAAGTAGCTCATCTTTTTAGGATATAATGAAAAGCATGTCAGCTCAGCATACGTTCAAACTTAAGTTCTCAATTTTCATACTCATCCAAAGATAGCAAAATATAACAATAAATGAATGTTGACGTTTGAAGAGATACGTAATCCTTCAACATTCAAATTTGTAATGTACATAATTATAGCCATTATTCATTCACAGGCTCGACACAGTTTGGAAGAGTGTGATGATCGGCTAGACTTTGGAATTCTAGCTCCAGCTCATCCAAACTTAAAACACTTGAAGTTGATTGGAGTGGTCAGTGACCAACGTCTACGCTTCATTTTGAACCACACTCCTGCGCTACACACCTTACGCATGGATGGGGAACTGGAATGGCTGCATGATGCTACTTTTACTGCTGTCCTGGAGACAAATCCATTACCAAATTTAGAAGTGAGATTTTCTTTTGTTAAATTTCTTTACTGAATCACCACAGGTATTTCTAAACTTTTACCGTATTTCGTCAGTTCCTTCTCCTAAAGACTGATGATTTTCTGTAGTCATACTTTTGAATATGGTGCTCAGCCATACATTCTCAGAAACCACAAAATCCTTTCAGAGGTAACCATATTATTATTATTTTTTTTCTGTGCTGCTACTTCTATCTTATATCATGTAAGCAGTGATTGCCATACTTGATGAAGCATCCTTAATCTTATGGTCATATCTTGGTCATAAAAATTTAGTGAAAATTGTCACTCACTTTTCAGGAAATATGGTTTAACGTTTCAACAACGGTGACTCTGGACACAGTTCGTCTCCTGCTAAAGCAAGATAACTCCCTCAGGTGTATAGGCAGATTGTGCCATATGGGTGGTGCAACCATGGCGGAATATCAAGAGCTTCTTACTGAAGTTCGTCAACATAACTTAGACATAAAACTAATATGGGTCACTGATGAACGTGTTAAGTAATCAACCTTAGTGAGAGCTGGATAAAATTAAGTGTATTTCATTGCTCTTTTCTTATTAATTACTACTTAATTAAAAACTAATACAACCACCACCATTATAGCTGTTCCTGAAATGTAATTTGAAAGATAAGGAAATAAAGCCTAACATATACAAATTTTGAAAATGAGTGTATGTTAACTGTTTACCTTCTAGTAAGATATGTCTCATTCAAAAAACAATCAGTGCATGACTGACAATCTATTCACTTCCAAGGAGTATTTGAGTAAATTTTACAGTTGTAAAATTCATGAAAACATCTGACACATAAGACTAAGAATGATTTAAGCTGTTCAAGATATCAGACAGCGAGACCTTCAAGTCATACAAAAGGCAGTGAAATGGTGGTCTCAATGTATAAAATCATATTACATATGGATAGTGTGGTTAAGGCTAAAACAATCAGGTTTACCCAACATCTTCCCAATTCTTCACCTAAAATTCCTCGACTATAATGTTCCTTCATGATTTTGATGTTCAGTTCTTTAACAGAATCTTTCTTATTATTTCCATATCACTGAAACTGCAAAAAAAAAAAGGTCATTTGTTTCAAATGTATTTCACATCGGGCAGATAATCAAACCATACAGAGGCTTCTTTCATCTTTGCCTGAAGTAGCTTATGTAAAAGAGTGGCTTTATCTCACATTCCAAAGCAACATAATTCAATCAAGAGTAATTTACCTTAATACCCCATCTCTTGATTTTTTCTCTGCTATCAGTCAGCTTCTTAAAATTCTGTATGCTGCCAGCATTCACCTTGTCAATTTGCTTGTTCCAATCATCTACCACCCTGATACTGAAATAGCATTTCCCTACATCCTTTAATGCTTTGTTCTTAATTTTTTGATAAGTACAGAAAAAGATATATTCACAAAAGCCTTGCCAAAAATTATCCTTGCTTTCTGATGATGTTAGTCAGCCTCACTTGGTTATTTGATGTTATTACAAAGGAAAAAAATATAAAACAAAAGAAATAGATGGTATGCTGCATGCAGATCAGTGTGCTACCACCTCAAGGAGGCAAGGTTAAGTGTTACTTTGTCAAGCTAATGTACAGCATTGGTGGTTATGCCTTCTTGGCTCAAAACCTGGAAGTATTCAGTGGCAAGATGAGGATGATACCATTCTGTGAGGGAGTCAGGCTTCTTTTTAGAATTCTATACTGGTTATTACCAAGACAGGTAATAAGCATATCTCTATCTTTCATCAGCAAATAGAGAAAACAGATGACATAAAAAGATAAATGGGAAGATTCTCTATTTAGCATCATCATTTACAAAGCAAACAGTAAACAAAGAACAGTTATAAACTGACTTTCAGCTGACGCATTTTATGGTTTCAAGTTTGAGACAACAAATGACACTTTAAACTGTTTCTTTAGTATCTAAATTACACTCTAACAAATCAGTATGCTGACCAAGTAAGCTGCTTCATCCTCCTTGCCATGTGTTCAACCACTAACTCTCGAGAACGGTCTGAAAAGTGGATAAGTCAGATAAAAACAGACTGTATTCCAACTTGGCTTTACTGTGCCTACATCAAAATTAGTATAACTTCAAGTGAGCTCTTTTCAGCATCCATGCTATGTGTCTGAAATCTTGAAAAGTCTGAAAAACTAATACGTTAACATATCTCACTGTGTGTATGAGTAGGAAGAGAGGAAAGCGATTCGTTCTCAGTGAATGTCAGTCTGCAGCAGGGGTGCGTGATGTCTCCATGGTTGTTTAATTTGTTTATGGATGGGGTTGTTAGGGAGGTGTATGCAAGAGTTTTTGGAGAGAGGGGCAAGTATGCAGTCTGTTGTGGATGAGAGGGCTTGGGAAGTGAGTCTGTTGTTGTTCGCTGATGATACAGCGCTGGTGGCTGATTCAGGTGAGAAACTGCAGAAGCTGGTGACTGAGTTTGGTAAAGTGTGTGACAAAAGAAAGTTGAGAGTAAATGTGAATAAGAGCACGGTTATTAGGTACAGTAGGGTTGAGGGACAAGTCATTTGGGAGGTAAGTTTGAATGGAGAAAAACTGGAGGAAGTGAAGTGTTTTAGATATCTGGGAGTGGATTTGGCAGCGGATGGAATGATGGAAGCAGAAGTGACTCACGGTGGGATAGAGGGAGAAAGTTCTGGGAATGTTGAAAAATGTGTGGAAGGTGAGAATATTATCTCGGAAAGCAAAAATGGGTATGTTTGAAGGAATAGGGGTTCCAACAATGTTATAAGGTTGCGAGATGAGGGCTATAGACAGGGTTGTGAGGAGGAGGGTGGGTGTGTTGGAAATGAGATTTTTGAGGACAATATGTGGTGTGAGGTGGTTTGATAGAGTAAATAATAATAGGGTAAGAGAGATGTGTGGTAATAAAAAGAGTGTGGTTGAGAGAGCAGAAGAGGCTGTTATGAAATGGTTTGATCACGTGGACAGAATGAGTGAGGAAAGATTGACAAAGAGGATATATGCGTCAGAGGTGGAGGGAACGAGAAGTGGAGGACCAAATTGGAGGTGGAAGGATGGAGTGAAAAAGATTTTGAGCAATCGGGGCCTGAACATGCAGGAGGGTGAAAGGCATGCAAGGAAAAGAGTGAATTGGAATGATGTGGTATACTGGGGTCGATGTGCTGTCAATGGATTGAACCAGGGCATGTGAAGCATCCGGGGTAAACCATGGAAAGTTTTGTGGGGCCTGGATGTGGAAAGGGAGCTGTGGTTTCGGTGCATTATACATGACAGTTAGAGACTGAGTGTGAACAAATGTGGCCTTTGTTGTCTTTTCCTAGCGCTACCTTGTATGCATGCAGGGGGGAAGGGGTTGTCATTTCATGTGTGGCGGGGTGGCGACGGGAATGAATAAACAGGGTTGTGAGGAGGAGGGTGGGTGTGTTGGAAATGAGATTTTTGAGGACAATATGTGGTGTGAGGTGGTTTGATAGAGTAAATAATAATAGGGTAAGAGAGATGTGTGGTAATAAAAAGAGTGTGGTTGAGAGAGCAGAAGAGGCTGTTATGAAATGGTTTGATCACGTGGACAGAATGAGTGAGGAAAGATTGACAAAGAGGATATATGCGTCAGAGGTGGAGGGAACGAGAAGTGGAGGACCAAATTGGAGGTGGAAGGATGGAGTGAAAAAGATTTTGAGCAATCGGGGCCTGAACATGCAGGAGGGTGAAAGGCATGCAAGGAAAAGAGTGAATTGGAATGATGTGGTATACTGGGGTCGATGTGCTGTCAATGGATTGAACCAGGGCATGTGAAGCATCCGGGGTAAACCATGGAAAGTTTTGTGGGGCCTGGATGTGGAAAGGGAGCTGTGGTTTCGGTGCATTATACATGACAGTTAGAGACTGAGTGTGAACAAATGTGGCCTTTGTTGTCTTTTCCTAGCGCTACCTTGTATGCATGCAGGGGGGAAGGGGTTGTCATTTCATGTGTGGCGGGGGATGGAGTGAAAAAGATTTTGAGCAATCGGGGCCTGAACATGCAGGAGGGTGAAAGGCATGCAAGGAAAAGAGTGAATTGGAATGATGTGGTATACTGGGGTCGATGTGCTGTCAATGGATTGAACCAGGGCATGTGAAGCATCCGGGGTAAACCATGGAAAGTTTTGTGGGGCCTGGATGTGGAAAGGGAGCTGTGGTTTCGGTGCATTATACATGACAGTTAGAGACTGAGTGTGAACAAATGTGGCCTTTGTTGTCTTTTCCTAGCGCTACCTTGTATGCATGCAGGGGGGAAGGGGTTGTCATTTCATGTGTGGCGGGGTGGCGACGGGAATGAATAAAGGCAGCAAGTATGAATTATGTACATGTGTATACTTGTATATGTCTGTGTATGTATATATATATATATGTATAAGTTGAAATATATAAGTATGTATATGTGAATGTGTGGACATGGATGTACATACATGAGTATGTGGGTGGGTTGGGCCATTCTCTTGTCTGTTTCCTTGCGCTACCTCGCTAACGTGGGAGACAGTGACAAAGTATAATAAATAAATAAATAAAATCTCACTATGTAGTCAGCAAAACTAAATCCTTCCTACCCAACATCCTATCTTATATTACACTATATTCATCCTAAACCATCCCTTTCACCTATCATCAATTATCATACTTTCTAAATTCACTATGCTTATGTTTCATAATTCTTTAGCTTATTTCTATATATCCCTTTATGTTCATTCAGTAAAAAAGTATCTGTGCTCAGTAAGTGTGAAACATCATGACACGGTCCAACAGATATTGAGAAATTTGTGTAAGACCCGCTAAATGTTGGTAGCCCTGATGTCAGAAGGAAGTGCCATATCAGCTATTATCAACATATCCTGTAAATTACTTATGGACAGTTGTCTGTAGCACCTATTTTGGTATGCTGCCAAATCCACGATGCTGTTGTGTTTTGGTAAAAATTTAAGCTGCCAGAGAATATCACAAACACTGTACACTCATGTGTTGCCTGTGAGGTTTCTATCAAGACTGGCATGACCATGACATTGGTGGCCGACAATGACTATGTTAGCTGAAATGCCACATTGTGGCGTGTTCTGTGAATCGAGTAATGAAACTGTGAACCTTATCTCAGGTTCCACAACACTGTTTGGTTCAAGCCTGATGGACCAACCACAACCAAGCACATCAACCCTCCCACAACATCAAGAGCTCGTTGAATCATTATATGGAAGGCATCAGATCCATTGTGAACCGATACTTTTCTCATCCAGCATACATACGGTGTAATAATAGATACTTTCATTCTACCGTACAGAACTCTATTTCTCAATTGCACATTTTTTCCTTCTGCAACATTCACTTCATGCACACCATGCCCTCTGAAATTCTGTTTTTGGTAGATGATGACATGCACACTACATAAATAAGCTGAAGTGAAATCACACCCTCTCAGAATTTCCATAAGTACCTGATCAACTCTTGAAACCTTACTTTCTTATGCATTATGTAAAAATTTCTTCTATATTTTCTTATTCTATCAATCTGATACTTCTGTCCCATTCCATACTAATATTTTCATGAATCTACTTACTTCAAAACCTGACATCAAATCATATTTCTTTATCACTATCATAATATTTCAATTCCTCCTCTTCTCATCAATTCACATCCTAAACCCTAATGTATTTTCAGACATCATCACAGATTTCCTCTCTGCTTTTTAAATTCATGCCCTTATAAATCTGTTATCATACACTTTCAAGTTCTGTGCTCGTTCTGCATTTGACATGCCTTCATTCATTCTGTTCCATTCAACTACCACTTAAATTCTATCAAGAATATTTCTTCACATCTTTCTTAAGAAGTTTCTTATTTGATTACATGCTATGTCCACTGGTTGTTCAATCCCTCTATCTCTCAAACAATTGTCTATTGTCTCCATCATCAATCCGTTTTGAAAACTGGAAGTTGTCAAAATGTTATATCTTTTTTTCTCTCCCAAGATGGTAACCTTGAGGCCTCTATCCATTCCTTGTAACTCAGCATACTTAATTCCTTTACCATCTTTGTTCCACCTTTGTTGTTCTCATTTGAACTTTTTCCATTAGTTCTATGTGCTTCTTTATCTGGAGTGCCCAAACTTGAGAAGCATATTCTAGTTTTGGCTTTATGTAAAAAGTGAACAGCTTGCTAAATATATCCTTAATCATTAACTTGTGTTCAATACTAATATTTGGTGACAGAAACTTGTTTTCCTTAACCATTCTCCCAAAGTGGGATTCTGGTGACAGATTTGGGTGATGGTGACTCCCACGTCTTTCTCTCAAATGCAGATTCCTGCAGCTTGCTTCTGGCTAGATTACTAAACTTCTTTCACTGTGACTTCCTCATTACTCCACATTTACTCAGGATGAACTGTATCATCCACATAACAGACCAACTTTGGAGTCTGTCAGTGTCTCCTTGTAAGTTGATGCAGTCCTCCATGCTTTCCATTTCCCTCATGACCTTTGCATCATAAGCAAACATGTACAGAAATTAAAAAAAGTAATGGTCTCATTACAAAACCTTTTGGTACTCCACTGGTGACCCCAGCCTATTCTGAAAAGGTTCCTTTGAGGGAGTCTCTATTCTGTATGTTGATTCAGCTTCTTAATCAGCCTCCTATGCGGTACAATGTCGAATGCCTTCTGGGAGTCTAGATACAAACATTCTAACTAACCTTCCCTCTTGTCTAAGACAGAGCTCACTCTCTTGAAAAAACTAAGAAGTTTGTTTCACATGATTTCCTTTCTCTTAAGCTGTGCTGTCTCACAATTAGCTAATTCTGCCTTTGTAAAAAGTCAACAATTTGCTATTTTTTTCTTTTTATCTTACAAATCTTAAGATCAGTGTTTCAGTTATAACCCCAAATCTATTTGCTCTAATAAGTACACTCTCTTCCTTAGCCTCCATACTGTTCCTTGATCTTTGTCCCTCATTCTCTTAGAAAGTCTGTGCCTTCTGCTGTTGGTGCTTTCATTGACTTCTTTCAATCTTCCAAAATGGTTCCTCTTGACCATTTTGTATAAGCACAGCTATAATCAACACTACTTGTATTCTCTTTTCTCTGTTTTCCCTATCAATTCTTGTAGTATCTGAGATTTACAATCGTATTCTCTCAATTCATCCTAACGTTCCTTATTCTCCTTACTCATTAGCAGTAACTTTTGATCTTTCTGTATCATCAGTGACAGCTTCGCCATTCCTAAGCCACAGTTCTTTCATTCTTTGTTGTTTTTCACCTCTTTCTATTCTACGTTCAAAATCCTCGATGTCCCTTTCACACAGTCTCTTTCTGGCAGACATGGTGATGATCTTATGCTCAAAATAATTTTCCTTAACTAATTCCACTGCTGTTTCTTTATGACAGCTTAATCATATATCTTCAAGAAGTTCATAGCTATGCTTGCTCGAGTAACATTGATAAAAGCATTCATTACAAGTTTTGTGTGTGTATTTGCACACTGTAAGCTCTTCTTTATTACATGATATCACTTCTTAAGAAAATCATGGAAAAAAAAGCAAATCTATTTTAATTCTCATGACTTTTGATGACTACTTTATGCTTGTAAATCTCTCAACAGCAGATTTACCAGAAAGCTATAAATTGACAAGGAATAGTGAAGTCTGAACGTATATGTAAAATGGACAACACTGAACATGCTTATCTCTAAACAACAGTGAGAGCCACACATTACCTAATTATAAATGGTTCTGTTTATTTTGTACAAAGCTATTGTATGAAAAATCCTGTTGAGTATAGCACTTAGCTTACTACTGATAAATTAATGTTAGAGAGAAATGGGCAGCAGTAACACACCTGATAGTCTGGGACAGTGATGGAAACACAGAATGCTGAGATGAGAGCAGCAATGACAAATGGATTCAATACTATCATCAGTAAGACGGGCACAACCATCAATACGTAATTCGCGTAAACTATGGCCAACTCCTCCACCAACTAACTGCTGGATCCCTAAATCACTAACCTGAAAAGAAAAAGAAAAAATTATGTAGTGATTAACAGAGACAAGCAGTTACAAAATGAATCTACTGACATTTTCGAACTTGTCATTCAGTTACATACATATTCTTAAATCATCCCCTACAGCTGAGTCCTTTAACCTGACTAGCTCCTCTTTAACTGCTAATATACTCCTAATGAATTCAAGGAAACGTTTTGGATTATCCCTTACCTTGTCCACAACATTCTTTTCAAAGTTTCTCTGTTTCTTTTTTGTCATCCTGCTACACTCATTTCTTACTCCCTTACACCCTATAAATACTGGCTCTCTGTACTGCTACCTGTACCTCTACCAAAGAATGTCACTAAGCTTATTTTTTGACATCTTTTACTGAACCACCCCTCCCATTTTCTCAACTTCCCCTTTCTCTTTGGGGTAAAAGTTATCCATGTTCCTACCCCTTCATTGTAAATTTTAAAGAGCCTTCCACCACAATGCCCTGGTTTCTGACTAGTACTAACTCCATTTCCCATTCACATTACGATAGAAATTCTTAATTTGTGTAATTTCCTCGATTAGACCTTCTCTTTGAGTCTAATCTCATTTCTGCTCCATTTAAAGCCTAATTTACCATACAATCAAACCAGAGCATTACATGATCACTTTTTCTAACTAGCATATCATATATGATGTTCTCAACTTCCATGCTACAATGTGTGACTATAACAGTAGTAGTTGGTAAGCAGCCACTGACCAGGGAGGTATATTACTGGTACAACCCATCTGGATATAGGGAGACTTAGTCACTGGTGAACAATGAACCAGCATTTAAATGGTTATCAAGGTGCACTCCTTTAACCCAGGTAGCTGTCTTCTCTTTTTGCTGGTAGTCTGTCAACAAACATACAATCTCTCCTTGTCACACATAATGCTTGACACCAGTTAACTCACACAACTCATTCCTTGTAACTCTAGATTTTCTTTCAGTGAACACTATGTATCAGCCCTGCCTTTCGGCAAAGTGGTAGGAGCAACATGACACGCGGGAAATATGAGGGCAGTATTCTTTCTCCCCTATCCCCAGGGATACCATACCATATATCACCAATTTGTCCTCTTTACTTCATACAAAATCAGCTTGAAACAGTCTATCATTCAAATTTCAACCCTCTGCTTAAGCACAGAAATCATCTCAACTAAAAATTTTCTTCAATTACCTTTTGGTACTATTCCAATACACCCCTTTACTTTAACTGAGTTTTGTAATCCAGAGTAATAATCCCAAAACCTTATCTACTTTCTTTCCATAGTTCTTATGTAACTGCTTATTTCTATGCTGCTTTATATCAATCTTTTCAATCTTAAAACTGCTTCATTTATTCCTCTCAGATGTATCATACTTGGATAAGTTCTTGCTTTCTTCATTCTCCCATTCTTACATTTCAATCCCATCATGCTATCTTTTTTTTTTTTGGGGGGGGAGGATGTTTGTCTAAAAACACAGATCTTTCCTATTACATTCACAGTACTTTTTCCAAATTTTTCCTACGCTTCATTATATCATCTATATTCTCTATCCACAATATTATTCAACTTCAAGCTTCATATCTCTCATTAGCTAATTCTTCCTACAACAACATGTAAGCACATGTTCAGTACCCTACAACCGAATGATAAAATGACCAGTCCTTTGGAAGGGTTTTCCTCCTTTTTGTGTAATCAATTTTTCTCATCCTGCAGTAAATATGATCAGTAGTCAAAATATGTCTTTCATTAATCATCCATTACTAATCTAATCATCTACAGACTAATCTATGCTAGAAAATTAAGTTAAAACTACAAAAATCACACTGTTCATATAGACTGGAGACTTTAGAGACAACTATTCATGTACCATAGATATAATAAAGATGCTAAAATGGAAAAGCTGAACACATATAATCATAAATACCTGTGTTTTAGCAATATTCAAACTAACAAGCTGTGTTAAATTTGCTAGAGCAATTAGAGCATGGTTTGTGATAGCTGTAGATGAAATGTGTAGCTCCTCCAGCTGTGGACAACCACCTACTAATGATCCAATGACACGATCTGTCACTCCAGAAAGACCACTGAGAGCAACCACTCTTAAATTTGGTTTCCTTTCCCCTAATCGAATCAGAGCTGAAAAAAAGGCCATTTGTTAAGAGAAATCTAATGAATGCAAGTAAATGATTATGCATGAACATAACACAACAGCAATTCATTCATTGACAGCAAAGTTAAATCAGTCTCTCAGGCCTTTAGAGAAAGGAGCACCTAAACCCATTTGGCATGTGTATGCACTTACATTTAAAGATAGTACCAGAAATAGAAAGAGAGAGAATCTGAACGTGGAAACAGGTATCAAATGCATTTAGAGAAAGGAGTACCTAAACCCATATGGCATATGTATGCATTCATATGTAAAGATAGTAGCAGAAAGAGAAAAAATCTGAACTTGGAAACATGCTAAATAACCTGCTTACTAACACGAACCCTTACTGAAGAAATTGAGGAACTTTATCTTTTATTCTGGTTTATGGAACCTTAGTGAGAGGTAATAATAAACTCTTTCATGTCTTTCATGTTAGGTAAGATAACACTGGCAACTGAAACCCAAATCAAGGGAGTGGGCGAGGAATGGGTTGTATTTAGGGATGCAGTGATGGCATGTGCAAAAGATGCATGTGGCATGAGAAACATGGGAGGTGGGTAGATTAGAAAGGGTAGTGAACGTTGGGATGAAGAAGTGAAGTTGTTAGTGAAAGAAAATTGAGAGGCTTTTGGACGATACTTGCAAGGAAGGAGTGCAAATGACCGGGAGATGTACAAGAAAGCAGCAGGAGATCAAGAGGAAGATGCAAGGGTTGAAAAAGAGGGTAAATTAGAGTTGAGGAGAAAGAGTATCATTAAACCTCAGGGAGAGTAAAAAGATGTTTTGGAAGGAGGTAAATAACATGTGTAAGACGAGAGAACAAGTACGAATATCAGTGGAGGGGGCAAGAGAGAAGTGATAACAGATAGTGATGAAGTGAGAAGGAGATGGAGTGAGTATCTTAAAGATTTGTTGAATGTGTTTGATTACAGAGTGGCAGATGTAGGGTGTTTTGATTGGGGTAGTGTGTGAAGTGAAGGGTCTGGGAGAATGGCTTGGTTAAGAGAGTAGAGGTGGTGAAAGCCTTGCGTTAGATGAAATCCAGCAAGACGGTGGGTTTGGATAGTATTGCAGTTGAATTCATTAAGAAAGGGGGTGACTTGTTGATTGGTTGGTAAAGATATTCAATGTATGTATGGATATCCTGAAGTGCCTTAGGATTGGCAGAATGCATGCATAGTGCCATTGCACAAAGGCAAAGGGGATAAAGGTGAGTATTCAAACTACAGAGGCATAAGTTTGTTGAGTATTCCTGGAAAATTGTATGGGAGGGTATTGACTGAGAGGATGAGGGTATGTACACAGCATTAGACTGGGGAGGAGTAGTGTCATTTCTGAAGTGGTAGAGAATGTGTGGATCAGTTGTTTGCCTTGAAGAATGTGTGTGAGAAATAATTAGAAAAACAAATGGATTCATATGTAGCATTTATGGATCTGGAGAAGGCATATGATAGGGTCGATAGAAATGCTTTGTGGAAGGTTTAAGAGTATGTGGTGTGGGAGGTAAGCTGCTAGAAGCAGAAAAAATTTCTATCAAGGGTGTAAGGCATGTGTAACAATAGGAGGAGAGGAGAGTGATTGGTACCTAGTGAAGGTCAGTCTGCAGCAGTGGTGTATGGTCCTCATGGTTGTTTAATTTGTTTATAGATGGGGTGGTTAGGAAGGTAAATGCAAAGAGTTTTGGAGAGAAGGGCAAGTATGCAGTCTGTTGGAGAAAAGAGGGCCTGAGAAAGGAGTCACTTGTTGTTCACCGATAATACAGCTCTGGTGGCTGATTTGAGTGAGAAACTGCAGAAGTTGGTGAATGAGTTTAGAAAAGTGTAAGAAAGGAAAAAGTTGAGAGTAAATGTGAATAAGAGCAAGGTTATGAGGTTCAGCAGGGCTGAGGGACAAGTAAATTGGAATGTAAATTTGAATGGAGAAAAACTGAAGGAAGTGAAGTGCTTTAGATATCTGGGAGTGGACTTAGCAGCAGATGGAACAATGGAAGTGAGTCACAGGGTGGAGGAGGGGGAGAAGGTTCTGGAAGCAATGAAGATTGTGTGGAAGGAGAGAACACTATCTCAAAGAGCAGAAATGGGTATGTTTGAAGGAATACTAGTGCCAACAATATCATATGGTTGTGAGACATGGGTTATAAATAGGGTTGTACGGAGGAGGGTGGATGTGTTGGAAATGAAATATTTGAGGACAAAATGTGGTGTGAGGTGGTTTGATCAAGTAAGTAATGAAAGGGTAAGAGAGATGTGTGGAAATAAATAGACTGTGGCTGAGAGAGCAAAAAGGGTGTTGAAATGGTGTGGATGTATGGAGAGAATGAGTGAGGAAAGGTGGACAAAAAGGATATATGTGTCAGAGGTGGAGGGAACAAGGAGAAGCAGAAGAGCACATTAGAGGTGGAAGGATGGAGTGAAAAAGATTTTGAGTAATCAGGGGCTGAACATACAGGAGGGTGAGAGGCATGCAAGGAATAGAGTGAATTGAAATGATGAGGTATACCAGGGTCAACGTGCTGTCAATGGACTGAACCAGGGCATGTGAAGCGTCTGGGGCAAACCATGGAAAGGTGTGTGGAGCCTGGATGTGGATAGGGAGCTGTGGTTTCAGTGCATTGCGCAAGACAGCTAGAGACTGTGTGTGAATGAATGTGGCCTTTTTTTTGTCTTTTCTCCCAGTGCTACCTCGCTGAAGCAGAGGGTAGCGATGCTGTTTCCTGTGGGGCAGGGTAACAACAGGATTGGATGAAGGCAAGGAATATGTACATGTGTATATATGCATATGTCTGTGTATGTGTATATGTATGTATATGTTGATATGTATATGCATGTATATGGACATTTAGGTATACATTAGTGGATGGGCCATTCTTCGTCTGTTTCCTGGCGCTACCTCGCTGACACGGGAAACAGCGATTATGTATAATCATAAAAAAATATATATACACACACGCACCCCAACATGAGCCAGGCACACATTCTATCAACCAAGCCCTATGGGTGGATGAAAAGCTGGGATGACCATGGACCTATTCTATTTTCTATCTTTAATGTGTGTTCCAAATGGAACTCCCTCAAGGGGGGTGGTCATGGCAATATATTCTCGTTAACTAGAGACTTCTAATGCCACTTTTTAGTCTTTGGTGTAGCAACACAACAGCTGACACAAGAATTTGCTAGCTAGACCTTACAGATATGAAAAGGTAACTTAGTAATGCTGATGAACTTTATTGCTAGAGGAGAAAATAATAAGATAGCTCCATATTTCACAAGACCATATTGTCAGAAGGTCTAAGACAATACAGGATTTCAATCCAACTACAGAATACATACAGTACCTGGAAAACAAAACAATGTAGTTGATAACTGAACATCCTCCCCTACATAAAGATAAGCTAAAGGAGGAACAACAGAATAACTCAGTCTGGTCACAGGTGATAAAAGTACTTAGTAAAGAAACTCCTAACCTGACAGTTGCAATCAAATCCCCAGTTACAATTAGGATAAGAGGAGACAAGTACAAACTCAATCATTCAGAAATTCAAGAAATTCGAGACGAGCATGCTGACAATCTTAAGTTATCTAACTATGATGAAAACAATAAGGACCTTGAGCCTGGTATAGAGACCTCTGCCACAGTAGATACATTAACAACTACATCTTGGCATGAGTCATAGCTAAGACATTTTTGTGATTCACATCTACACCCACATACTTATATAACTAACAGCTGCATCATCTCTACAAATTGTTTATCTATCTATCTATATCTTTGATGCCTGATCCCTCTGGAAACTCCTACCAAGGGGGTGGCCTCAGCAAAAGAGTCTCCACTTATCCCTGTCCTTTGTGCTTCTCTCACACACATCATTCCATGCATTCTTTTACCATTCCTCTCCTTCCAGTATTCTTCCATTCTATTTCCCTATGTCAGAGGTAATCTTCCTTTCACACTTCCCTTATAAACTCTACCTTTGCATTCTTTCCACATGCCTAAACCACCTCAAATTATCATGTTTCACCCATTCTACCACTCCATAATTTATTCCCTTTACATTCCCTGTTATAATGAATCTCTCATACACCCATCCACTTCTTTTCTCATTCCACTGGTCATACCATATGCTCCTCTCAAATAGCTCACCTCCATCACCTGGATCCTTGACCTCTATGATGTTTTTGTAGAGAATAATTTCATTTTCTTTAACCCTTTCTCATACAGCTCTACCCTACTTCTTTTGGATAATGTGGAGACCAGAAATGTAATGCATACAAGAAATGTTGGCTTACTAATGAGTTATACATGGTCAATAATGTGTCTGATGTGATATTATGAACCCTTATGCTGTACAGAAACCAAATATATCTCTGTGAGTAGCAACCATCCTTTATTTAGATTTCAAATCACTTTAAAAAAGATAACTCCAAGATACTTGTTGAACTTCTGCCAGTGTTTTTCACGAATCTACATTCATATATTTTGTTTTCATCTGAAAAATCTATAATATCTGTCTACAATGAACTACCATTTTTACTTCCCAGACCATGCAGATAATGTCTTCATTATCTTGGATACTTCTATAACCAATGTTTTACAAGCAAATTTAAAGATTTTACAAACAAAAACTATATTCTTGTTCATATATAAACAGCATATTATAAAAAGAACTAAGTAAAGTATTGGGCCATTTAATACAATTTTCACATTGAAAATTTTTTTATGTATTTCTATTTAGTACTATTCTCTATCCTTTCTATAATAAGCTAGTCTTTTACATAACTTCATGTTTCAATATGCACATTGTAAACATTTGTAACAATCTTTTGACAGGAAGTCTATACAGATGATACTTGATCTATCTATACCTCTGATGGCTATTCCCTCCTGGAACTCCCTCATAGGGGTGGCTAAAGCAACAAAGTCTCCATAACTAGTAAACTTCAGTGATGCATCTTAGCCTTTAGTGCCTCACCCTTAACAGGCCACTGGCAGAGGGTATAGTGAAGTGTTTGCAAAGGCTCCTACCTAATGTTCCAACCAACTACTTCTACTTAAAGCTCCAGCTTAATGTTCCTACCTACTACTTCTCCCTAATGCTCCTGCTTAAATGTTCCTACCAGCTACTTTCATCTACTGTTCCTACTATTTTGCCAAAAGGAAGGACTAGCACATAGTACTCACTGCAAGAAAATCTCGAGTTATGAAGAATGAGCTGAGTGAGTTAAGTGTTGTCAAGTGTTATGGGTGACAAAGAGAGACTGTGTGTTGGTAGACAGAATGCCAGCAATCCATGTGTTGGTGAGACAAAATATGGTGAGACAAAAAACTACCTAAGTCAGATAAGTGCAATTTGAAACCACTGAAGTGCTGGCTCACAATGCATCCATCAACAACCCTCCCAATACCCAGGTGGGTAGATCTGACAATATACCTCCCTAGCCTGTGGTTGTCCACCAAATACTAATACCTACACACAGTTGATACTTGACCCATTAAAAACTGTCAATAAAGACCAAAAATTTTTCAAACCCAAAATCTTTATTAGATATAGTCAAAGAATATGAGCAGTTTAATACAAACTAGTCAATGGTATGACACATGACTTATTATGTTATGAAAAGTAACTCTTCATGCATAGCATGAATTTGCAGAATGGCATGAGAGACCACAGAAAACAAGCAAGAGTAAAATTTCCAGTGCATCACTTACAGTTCTCTGAAAAATGTGACTTGTCAACAACTGGTGGCTCTGGGAGATGCAAGATTTTCAAACATGTAGTTAACTCAAGACTTTCAAGGGCAGCATTTGATATCACACAGTCACGAAGATCTGTTAAAAAGAAAAAAAAAAAAAAAAAAAAAATCTAAATGTCAAGTCATGAAGATCTGTAAAAACATCAAAATCAACAACATATCAAAAATTTTGGGCACACACCCAAGACACCTCATACCACTTGGAGAATGAGAATTCCTGTCCCACCACATCTCATTCCATAGTTTGATTTGTGGCAAGAGCACACACACAAAATAGCTTGCACATGTGTGCTGCCACGAGGAAGAAAGGAATCTACAGTTCATCTCACAATTGACAAATTACAGAACCTTTCAGGATATGAAGTATATTTCCTATTTTCTCCAAACCAAGTTTGTTACAGAGAGCAACAGTAAGATGCTCCATAACAAGTAAAGTATTTTTATAATTTTTCAAAATGTGAGCACTATTTTCTCAAAAGGTAAATGAAATATGAATATGAAATCATGTAACTGTGAACCTACTAAATGACTTTATTTCTTTCTAAAACTCACTTATTCATACAGATATAAATATTTTCATAAACTAATTTTGTACATATTCTTGAAGAAAATAATTTGAGCTTTCTTTTGGTATGATTTTCATTAAAATAGAATAAAATACATACATAAACTGAAATTTTGAATGAAAATGCCAAGCATCCATTAGGATAAACAGGGAATAGATGGGAGTCTGCATTAAGGTTTTTCTATAACCACTGCAAATTCCATATATGATCTTAAAACTGACCATTTCAAGATTTGATTAAACATGAATTCAAGAAAAAAAATTATGCATATTCAACTGTGTAATGACAATTATGCAAAATGCCGTGTGTATAAGAGCTAATATGTCTAATTATCTACCTAAAAATTCTATCCATCGTTTTTTCACTATGTACATACTTACATGGGGTGGATTAGGCTCATATAACCACTCATTTCCTTATAAGTATCCTTAGCACATGCTTAATGATTTAAGTGAAAAATTATCTTCCAACCTGACTAGAAAAGAAATTCCTCAGCATGTTTTACAAATAATTATCACCCCTAAACAATGCCTCATCTGTGTAGTCATCCAGCCTTCTAAAGTAAACATGTCAAACTAAAAACCACACACCAAAAAGAAAGTGCTCAGAGCAATCATTGACTGCTTGGCAATCACAAACATTTAATATATACACAACAAAGCCAAAATTCTTCGAATACAATCCCATCTCAACATGCTTTGTGCCCAGTTCTTTCTTTGCAATGTTACTAGAGCCCTCACACTCATATCACTCCTTAATCAATCACAAACCCCATGCAGACACAAAAAATCTTACCCTTACCTTTAACCTCAACAACCTATGTTCATAATTTCCCTCTCTCCAAAGAAAAACACTGACAAAGACCCATCAAGCACTAAACAACTATCTCCCAACTCAGTCTTAAACTCCATTCCCCATAAATAAACCCATCTGAAACTACACTGCCCAAAACATATGAGTTACACTTTTTCATCTAAACTCTGTACACCATTCATCTCTAACATTACACACATCAATTTAACATATCACAAGATCCCTCATGAGCAAGATACAACTTTCACAATCAAGACACTGAACACTCACCCCTTAATTGTCCTGTGGTAACTCCACACCCACAGACATCACCACACTTCTTGACCTGTGATCCTACACAGTGAATGTGGCCAAGTTCCTGTGCAATGAAGGAGATAGAGAGAGGGGATTTATGAGGCAGAAGAGTAATTTAAGTATAAAAATATGTTATCTTTATTTTCTTATCATTAAGCACCCCCGAACCAATTTTTATGAAAACGTTCTGGTGTTACCCAGGACCCTTCTAAACATTCTTGCCGTCCAAGGGTATGCTAATTCCAGTAACAGAGAAATGTAAACTCCTTTTGAGAGATTTATCCAAGACCCTTCTAAAAACTCTTGCCATCCAAGGGTATGCTAATTCCAGTAGCAGAGAAATGTAAACTCCTTTTGAGAGATAGGTTCTTTGATGAGACTGTACTCCCAGCGATAAAGCCTTGCCAAAGATGACTTTAAACACACAATGTAAACTCAAGCAGGCAGAGCTTGGCAACACCTCACTCATATATATTTTATTCATTTTTCTAAATTTTTATCATACTTAACCACCATCTCCTGCGTTAGCGAGGTGGCACAAGGAAACAGACGAGGAATGGCCCAACACAACCACATACACATGTATATAAATAAACATCCAGACACGCATATATACATACATATACATTTCAATGAATACATACACATGCATACACAGACATATACATATATACACATGTACATATCCATACTTCCTGCCTTCATCCATTCCCGTCACCAACCCATCATACACGAAATAGCATAGAGAATGAGTGTGAATGAATGTGGCCTTTGTTGTCTTTTCCTAGCGCTACCTCGCGTGTGGGGGGAGGGGGGTGCCATTTCATGTGTGGCAGGGTGGTGACGGGAATGGATGAAGGCAGCAGGGACGAAAATGTACATGTGTATACATGTCTGTGTATGTATATGTATGTATACGTTAAAATGTAAAGGCATGTATATGTGCATGTGTGGGCATTTATGCATATACATGTGTATGTGGGTGGGTTGGGCCATTCTTTCGTCTGCATCCTTGCGCTACCTCGGTAACGTGGGAGACAGCACCAAAGTAAAATGAATAAATATATACATATATTTATTCCTTTTTCGCCCCCTCCCCCACCCCGTGACTCACTTCCACTTCCATGGTTCCATCTGCTGCCAAATCCACTCCCAGATATCTAAAACACTTCACTTCCTCCAGTTTTTCTCCATTCAAACTTACCTCCCAACTGACTTGTCCCTCAACCCTACTGTACCTAATAACCTTGCTCTTATTCACATTTACTCTCAGCTTTCTTCTTTCACACACTTTACCAAACTCAGTCACCAGCTTCTGCAGTTTCTCACCCGAATCAGCCACCAGCGCTGTATCATCAGTGAACAACAACTGACTCACTTCCCAAGCCCTCCCATCCACAACAGGCTGCATACTTGCCCCTCTCCAAAACTCTTGCATTCACCTCCCTAACAACCCAAACCATAAACAAATCAAACAGCCATGGAGACATCACGCACCCCTGCTGCAAACTGACATTCACTGGGAACCAATCACTTTCCTCTCTTCCTACACGTACACATGCCTTACATCCTCGATAAAAACTTTTCACTGCTTCTAACAACTTGCTTCCCACACTTTCCACAAAGCATCTCTATCGACTCTCATCAGATGCCTTCTCCAAGTCCATAAATGCTACATACAAATCCATTTGTTTTTCTAAGTATTTCTCACATACATTTTTCAAAGCAAACACCTGATCCACACATCCTCTACCACTTCTGAAACCACACTGCTCTTCCCCAATCTGATGCTCTGTACATGTCTTGACTCTCAATCAATACCTTCCCATATAATTTCCCAGGAATACTTAATAAACTTGTACTTCTGTAATTTGAACACTCACCTTTATCCCCTTTGCCTTTGTACAATGGCACTATACATGCATTTCGCCAATCCTCAGGCACTTCACCATGAGCCATACATACACTGAATATCCTCACCAACCAGTCAACAACACAGTCACCCCCTTTTTAATAATTTCCACTGCAACACCATCCAAACCTGCCGCCTTGCTGGCTTTCATCTTCCGCAAAGCTTTCACTACCTCATCCCTGTTTACCAAATCATTCTCCCTGACCCTCTCACTTCGCACACCACCTCGACCAAAACACTCTATATCTGCTACTCTATCATCTAACACATTCAACAAACCCTCAAAATACTCAATCCATCTCCTTCTCACATCACCACTACTTGTAATTACCTCCCCATTAGCCCCTTCACCGATGTTCCCATTTGTTCTCTTGTCTTTCACACTTTATTTACCTCCTTCCAAAACATCTTTTTATTCTCCTTAAAATTCAATGATACTCTCTCACCCCAACTCTCATTTGTCCTCTTTTTCACTTCTTGCACCTTTCTCTTGACTTCCTGCATTATCTCAGAAAGCAAAAATGGGTATGTTTGAAGGAATATTGGTTCCAACAATGTTGTATGGTTGTGAGGCGTGGGCTATAGATAGGGTTGTGAGGAGGAGGGTGGATGTGTTGGAAATGAGACGTTTGAGGAAAATATGTGGTGTGAGGTGGTTTGATAGAGTAAGAAATGAAAGGGTAAGAGAGATGTGTGGTAATAAAAAGAGTGTGGTTGAGAGAGCAAAAGAGGGTGTATTGAAATGGTTTGGTCACATGGAGAGAATGAGTGCGGAAAGATTGACGAAGAGGATATATGTGTCAGAGGTGGAGGGGACGAGGAGAAGTGGGAGACCAAATTGGAGGTCGAAGGATGGAGTGAAAAAGATTTTGAGCAATCAGGGCCTGAGCATGCAGGAGGGTGAAAGATGTGCAAGGAATAGAGTGAATTGGAATGATGTGGTATACCAGGGTCAACGTGCTGTCAAAGGATTGAACCAGGGCATGTGAAGTGTCTGGTGTAAACCACGTAAAGTTTTGTGGGGCCTGGATGTGGAAAGGGAGCTGTGGTTTCAGTGCATTATACATGACAGCTAGAAAGTGTGAACGAATGCAGCCTTTGTGTCTTTTCCCAGTGCTACCTCTAGCGCATGCAGGGGGAGGGGGGTGTCATTTCATGTGTGGCGGGTTGGCGATGGGAATGAATAAAGGCAGCAAGTATGAATTATGTACATGTGTATGTATGCATATCTATGTGTATGTGTATATATATGTATATGTTGAAATGTATAGGTATGTACATGTGTGTGTGTGTGGATGTGTATGTATATACATGTGTATGTGGGTGGGTTGGGCCATTCTTTCGTCTGTTTCCTTGCACTGCCTCACTAGCGTGGGGGACAATGACAAATTACACTAAACATATAATAAATAATATCTATTTATTAATCTATTTATTATGCTTAATCGCCATTTCCCATGTCAGTGAGGTAGCAGCAGGAAACAGACAAAGAATGGCCCATCCACACACATATACACAAAAATGCACATACATGCACATATACATATCAACATATGCATATATATACATACACACACATGTAAACACATGTACATATTCATATTTGCTTGCCTTCATCCATTCCTGGCGCTACCCTGCCCCACAGGAAACAGCACCGCTACCCCCTGCTTCAGTAAGGCAGCATCAGGAAAAAGAGACAAAAAGACCACATTCGTTCACATCCAGTCTCTAGCTGTTATGTGTAATGCACCGAAACCACAGCTCCCAATCCACATCCAGACTTTTCCATGGTTTACCCCAGACGTTTCACATGCCCTGGTTCAGTCCATTGATACATTTTGACCCCGGTATACTACATCATTCCAATTCACTCTATTGGCATTCCTGCACTCTACCTGCATATTGTTATACGAGAGAAAACCCACCTTCAGCAAGGGTGTATCATTGTCAATTAATGAAAAGGAGTATAATCTTGAAGCTGTTTAGACCCCGCAAAGATGTCCTGACATTAAATAAGGTATCAAAAACCAATGACCATCTCTTACCAAGCTCAGTGACACGAGAGTGAAGAAGCCATGAAAATACAGCATCATTACATCTGCCTCTTCTTGTTAATTTACTAAGAAGTTGGTCCTTCAAAGTCCAAGGAAGTTTCATGTACAATTCATTTGGCATTAAACACACTTCCTCCAAACACCTGCAGAGAATCATGTTTAAATCATATACATATTTCCTCTCATAAGTCTTGAATCACTATAACCTAAATTAGAATATTCAAATATATTTCTCTGTACACCTTTCCTAATGAGGCAAACTGCAGCAGGATCATGCAGTATTTTTCCAAATCTGTATCACTAAATATGATGGAAATTTTGGTATGTGTTTCAGAGGCAATACTTATTTTTTTTGTCTTCCATCTAACTAAACCCCAATAACCTTATCGTGCAGTTTTCTATAAGCTCAAGGAATTTAAGCATTTCAACAACTTACCTACCCCCCATTAGAAACCACACTACATAAACATTATTCCATACTGCATTATACCACACCTTATTCAACATGCACCAACCATTTCAAAAGTAAACTTTATATAATTTATCCTCTCAGCCAAAACATACCTCATCCATTTCAAAAATATTCTTTAAGCAATATATTCTTTTTTAAAAACACATTTCCACTCTTTAATAGAAATTTTTCCATAGTTGAACTTCTCACAATACAGTAATTCTTTCTTACACATCTGGTTACATTTCATTATCTGATAACCACACTCAGCCAATACACAAGATCGCATCAATTCAAAATACTTTGCTCTTTACATCCACTGTCAATAAAACAGGATAGTGCGAACTTCTACATTTCAATCCCTCTGTCAATACAAGAATTTCAATCTCATATGAATCAAAACATCTTATTTTTAGACAACAGTCTAAAAAATCTGCAACTGTAGAGCAGTATTCAAATCATCCACTTCTAATTCTCATGAAACTTACTATGTGATTAGAATTATTACCTCTAATTACCTGATTATTAAATGTATCTATCTTCAAATCAGTTATATGAAAAGGTAAATGAGGGCAATGGAGGTTATTACATATTCCTGTTATTTGTGTATACTATAATTCATCTTGAGACCTAGCACACAACCGTTCTTAAAGGTTAAGCCACTTGGAATAATGTAATACAAAGACAAAATCAACCAGAGAGTTGGCAAAAGCATATCTTACTTTCCTTACCAAAGCATCCCTTCTATAAGGTTCCTGCAGCACTCTAGGAGCCCGCAATATCCACAAGGCCAGACAATATGTCATAAATTGTAGTAATGTAGTATCTGCATCTCTATGGTGTGAACATGGGGCAAATAGAGGGTAAGTGCTCATTGCCTTCAGTGTGGTAGTTGTGCCTTGGGCATGGTGGGTCTCATGATAGGTTGAAATGGTGTTTGTGGGGCTTGGATGTGGATAGGGAACTGTGGTTTCGGTGCATTACACATGACAGTTAGAGATTGAGCGTGAATGAATGTGGCCTTTTTTGTCCGTTTTCCTGGAGCTACCTCGCTGAAGTGGGGGGTAGCGATACTGTTTCCTGTGGGTTGGGGTAGCGCCAGGAATGGATAAAGGAGAGCAAGTATGAATATGTACGTGTGTGTGTATATATATATATATATATATATATATATATATATATATATATATATATATATATATATATATATATATATTTCTTTTTCTTTCATACTATTTGCCATTTCCCGCGTCAGCGAGGTAGCGTTAAGAACAGAGGACTGGGCTTCTGAGGAAACATCCTCATCCAGCCCCCTTCTCTGTTCCTTCCTTTGGAAAAAAAAAAGAGGGGAGGATTTCCAGCCCCCCCGCTCCCTTCCCTTTTAGTCGCCCTCTACGACACGCAGGGAATACGTGGGAAGTATTCTTTCTCCACTATCCCCAGGGATAATATATATATATATATATATATATATATATATATATATTTTTTTTGCTTTGTCGCTGTCTCCCGCGTTTGCGAGGTAGCGCAAGGAAACAGACGAAAGAAATGGCCCAACCCACCCCCATACACATGCCTTGATTCAATCCACTGACAGCACGTCAACCCTGGTATACCACATCGCTCCAATTCACTCTATTCTTTGCCCTCCTTTCACCCTCCTGCATGTTCAGGCCCCGATCACACAAAATCTTTTTCACTCCATCTTTCCACCTCCAATTTGGTCTCCCTCTTCTCCTCGTTCCCTCCACCTCCGACACATATATCCTCTTGGTCAATCTTTCCTCACTCATTCTCTCCATGTGCCCAAACCATTTCAAAACACCCTCTTCTGCTCTCTCAACCACGCTCTTTTTATTTCCACACATCTCTCTTACCCTTACGTTACTTACTCGATCAAACCACCTCACACCACACATTGTCCTCAAACATCTCATTTCCAGCACATTCATCCTCCTGCGCACAACTCTATCCATAGTCCACGCCTCGCAACCATACAACATTGTTGGAACCACTATTCCTTCAAACATACCCATTTTTGCTTTCCGAGATAATGTTCTCGACTTCCACACATTCTTCAAGGCTCCCAGAATTTTCGCCCCCTCCCCCACCCTATGATCCTATATATATATTTTTTTTTTGCTGTCTCCCGCATATATGTCTTAGTATGTGTATGTATATGTGTATATGTTGATATGTATATGTATTTGTGCATGTATGGGCATTCATGTATATATAGGTGTATATGAGTGGATGGGCCGTTCTTTGCCTGTTTTAGTATATGTGTATATGTTGATATGTATATTTGTGCATGTATGGGCATTCATGTATTTATAGGTGTATATGAGTGGATGGGCCGTCCTTTGCCTGTTTCCTGGCGCTACCTTGATGACGTGGGAAACGGCAAATAGGTATAATATAAAAAATATTTTCTCAATCAACCCTACTTACACCACTTACTGTCCTCGCTTCACACCCATATAACATCAATGAGACTACTATACCTTTAAACATACCCTATTTTGCCATCTCAGATAAACCTCTCTTTCTAAACATTCCTCAGTCCTCCCAGAACCTTAGCTCCGTCATTCACCTGAAGAGTCGCTTCTGCTTCCATGGTTCTACTTGCTGCCATGCCCACTCCAAGGAAACTTACACGCTTCAGTTTCTCAAGTTTTCTCTTTTCCAACTCACATCCCAACCTACCTGTCTTTTTGTAATACTAAACCTAATAATCTTACTTTTATTCACAATTACTCTCAACTTTCCCCAAACTCAGATGCCAACTTTTGTGAATTCTTGCTCAAATCTGCCTCAAGTGCCATGTCAACAACAAAGAACTGACTCACTTCCCAGGCCCTTTCACTCATAGACTTGTGCATAGTTGCCCCACTCTCCGAGACCTTCCCACATTCAACTCCCTCACCTAAACAAATCAATTAGCCAAAGTGACATCACACACCCTTCTATTTTCATTAAAAAATTCTGTGCCGTTATATGTGATAGCTGTAACTACCAATGATGACTCTATGAGAGGGATCATTCTATATGATTAAGAAAACATTTACATAAATCAATCATATCTGTAAAGAAATATCAAAATTATGTACAGCACATAATCTATTTCAGGCAGACAACTGAACAATATCTTCAACTCACAAATCTTGAAGGCTGCTCGGCTGCATAATGGGACATGGTGCACTTCCCTGATGATCAAGTTTCCTTTAAGTTAAATAATTTGCTCTGAATTTAACCCCTGCAAAGAGAAAATATCCTAAACTCGATATACTTTATAAAATAAACAGAGATAAAGAATGTTACAGACCAAAGTAATAATTAAAGAAGCTGTAATGCTAACCCATTCAAAATCAACATCAATATCTAAATATCAATTTACATATCAAGATGCACAGAACCTTGAGTAACATAACATTTCTTAGATATGTGCGTTCACAAAAAGCAGTAAGTGAAGGCTTACATCACCTATTTCTTAGCTCTTCTACTTTTTCATATATAAAGTCTATCATTTCATGAGAAATCATTTCTCACCTTACTTGAAAAACAACCATTATCCAAAGACTGGGAAGCATTGTGTTGCACTGTCAGGTTGGAGGGGAAAAAAAAATCAGAATACTTATTAAGAACCATCAAACTGTTGATATAAATATAAATTTCATCAGTTTACCAAGTCTTCTATAATACTGCAACAGTATTTCAACATTCTAAAGCTTCTGTGATATACGGAGTTTACTGATGCCAGACCTCAAATACTCTCAAGTCATCAAAAGGGTGAAACAGAGGTGACTACATCTTATGAGATAGATTGAATCATTATTTCCCAATCTTATAGTCATAATTCTTAATGCAGTTTCTGGCTATGAAAGTTAGTTTGTTAACCCAACTGAAAAGATGGTGAAAATCTTATCTAAAATTCTTTTCAATCAGCAACTCTAAACACATAAAGTTAATCACATGTTGCATCCTATATATCAGTTTCATGTAAAAACAAAATAATACTGTGAATAAGCGAAATCTAATGGGAAGCCTAATGTTTGAGCATCAATCCATACCACTTTAACTGCAATCAGGTACTGTGTTTATTGACAAAAAATGGGGCTAAAAGTGAATTCTCCGAGTATGCCTTTCTTCACTTACAAAATCAAATCTCATTTTTGGTCACTTACTGTAATAGAATCAAATTACAGAAATATCAAAACCTTGGAACTTTTTTTGTGCCAGGTTTATTATGCTCCAGTTAAATCAAATATAGAAAGAAAATCAAACCAAATAAACCACTACTGACCAAACCAAACCTTGTTCAATAAACAAATCATAATATATCGTGCAATATAAAATATTCTGGGGTTCTTTATTCATTTCGACAGCAATAAAAGGAACCCCCCAAACAAATTAAAAAAAAAAAACTTAGCTACTGCACCGATTAATCGAATTTTCCTTGTAGGCTGTGATAAAATAAAAATTCAAGCAACGGAAAACAGTTATAACTTGTTCTGTTCTTTTCACCTGTTATAGAAAAATTAGCAACGGAGGGCAGAGATGAGGATAGGGAAATTGAGGGATAAAACGTAATAAATCATGTTACATACCACATCCTTAACACAGTATCAAGAAATACAGTGTAATACAAAAGGCTGCCTCTACAAGGGAATGAATCGCTGTTTAGTATATTCCTGTGGCCTACGTTAAACAAACAATCAAGTTTCGTATTTCGCACATGAAGGATGTTTACTTTTGGTCACTTAGAGAAAACGGATGCGACGTATATTCAGAGAACGCAATTTACAATTTGAGGTCGGTCTATTGTATTTGATATTACATGTAATGTGGAAATTTCAATCTCCAGTTTGTTCTTGGTCGAATATCTTGCTTGGGATCGGAGAGAGCGAACAGTGGGCAATAGTGTGCATACCCCCATTGAAATACATGTAATAACCTAACCAGAACGAGAGCGAACTGTGAGCGGACCGGAAGTAGTGCTGTAGTGTGCACCAGGCCTAACCCTTACATTTTTTCGATGTACCGGTCAAGGAAAGCACTACCTGAGGTACAACAATTTCTTTTGTCATTCTAGCTTAATTCCACATTTCTTCTCATTCTCAGATCCCTATACTCCTTTTGTCGAACTTTCAACAACAAAAAAAAAAATACTCGTTTGCCTAATCTCCGATCACCTGAAGACCCCCCCCCCCCCCCAACAACATCCCTCATGTTTTCCTATGGTAAGTAGGGTTCGGCTAAATTGGATTAGGTTAGGATTCAATTGTAACCTTATCTGGCCTTGATTCCTTGAGGGGAGGGGGAATCTTCAAATGATCCCGAATCTTTCCTTTTTAAACCAAAAGCAATCTCTGTATTTTCAATAACACTGCTTCTATCATGAGGTGTTATGTGAAGATCTGCAAAAACATAATGGTGTGAATCCTACATATGATGGCGACCCGTTATAATTCATTCTTTATTTAATATTTGTCAGTGAGGTTAAAACCGTTCTGTGCATAACTTATCCATCTTTTAACGAAATATAATTTACTTCTGGTCGGTGTCCAAGTTGATTGAGGAGACACTGGTAGATATCTCCTCACTCTCATTAGGTTACTCCTAAGTCTCTTTTGTTTACATTCAGTTAAGCCCTTACCCTGTCATTCATGCTAGTACATGCTGTGCCTATTTTGAACTCAAACGCCATCCATGACTTGCCGGAAAGATTTAGCTGCCAAGTACCTCAAAAACTTCATATTCCCATTCAGGATTCGTATTCTATTGTGTGATGCAATTATGGGCTTACGTTATTTAAACAACTCACACATGGCTTTCTCAAACTCAGAATTCTCTACATCAGTAAGCTTCAGTACAATTACTCTTCTTAAAGGGAGCCAAGCTCAATGTAGAGTACTGTCTTATGGATTCCTCCACCGTGCAGATCCCAAGACTATGCTTACGATATGTTAGTTATTCCTATTTAACTTTTCTGAATCTTGACAGATATAGTAATGCAGGATAATTTTCTTTCACTTGTGAATGTATGGTTATGCACATTATCCTTGCTACACCAACCACTAAAACAAGTTCTTCCCTCTATTGCTTTTAGAAATTCATTGCATAGGATTTTCGGCCATCTATTCCCACCCCTCTTACGGGTTAACCCAGTGAGGTAGCACAAGGAGACAGACGAAAGAATGGCCCAACCCAACCACATACATATGTATATATATACACGTCCACACACGCACACATACATACCTATACATCTCAACGTATACATTTATATACACACACAGACATATACATATATACACATGTACACAATTCATACTGTCTGCCCTTATTTCCCGTCGCCACACGTGAAATGACAACCCCCTCCCCCCCGCATGTGCGCGAGGTAGCGCTAGGAAAGGACAACAAAGGCCACATTCGTTCACACTCAGTCTCTAGCTGTCATGCATAATGCACTGAAACCACAGCTCCCTTTCCACATCCAGGCCCCACAAAACTTTCCATGGTTTACCTCAGACGCTTCACATGCCCTGGTTCAATATATTGACAGCACGTCCACCCCGGTATACCACATCGTTCCAATTCACTCTATTCCTTGCACGCCTATCACCCTCCTGCATGTTCAGGCCCCGATCACTCAAAATCTTTTTCACTCCATCTTTCCACCTCCAATATGGTCTCCCACTTCTCATTCCCTCCACCTCTGACACATATATCCTCCCAACAACCTTTCCCCACTCGTTCTCTCCACGTGACCAAACCATTTCAAAACCCTCCTCTGCTCTCTCAACCACACTCCTTTTATTACCACAAATCTCTCTTACCCCCTCATTACTTACTCGATCAAACCACCTCACACCAGATATTGTCCCCAAACATCTCACCTCCAGCACATCCACCCTCCTCTGCACAACTCCACCTACCTACCTATATACATGTGTGTGTGTGTGTGCTGAAAAAGGACTGGTGATTGGGAATACCTGGTTTAAAAAGAGAGATATACATAAGGATACGTATGTAAGTAGGAGAGATGGCCAGAGATCGTCATTGGATTAGGTGTTAATTGATAGGCTTGTGAAAGACACACTTTTGGATGTTAATGAGCTGAGAGGTGCAACTGGAGGGATGTCTGATCATTATCTTGTGGAGGCAAAGGTGAAGATTTGGAGAGGTTTTCAGTAAAGAAGAGAGAATGTTGGGGTGAAGAGAGTGGTGACAGTAAGTGAGCTTGGGAAGGAGACTTGTGTGAGGAAATACCAGGAGAGACTGAGCACAGAATGGAAAAAGGTGAGAACAAAGGACGTAAGGGGAGTGGGGGAGGAATGGGAGGTATTTAGGGAAGCAGTGATGGCTTGTGCAAAAGATGTTTGTGGCATGAGAAGCGTGAGAGGTGGGCAGATTAGAAAGGGTAGTGAGTGGTGGGATGAAGAAGTAAGATTGTTAGTGAAAGAGAAGAGAGAGGCTTGTGGACGATTTTTGCAAGGAAATAATGCAATTGAGTGGGAGATGTATAAAAGAAAGAGGCAGGAGGTCAAGAGAAAGGTGCAAGAGGTGAAAAAGAGGGCAAATGAGAGTTGGGGTGAGAGAGTATCATTAAATTTTAGGGAGAATAAAAAGATGTTTTGGAAGGAGGTAAATAAAGTGCATAAGACAAGGGAACAAATGGGAACTTAAGTGAAGGGGGCTAATGGGGATGTGATAACAAGTAGTGGTGATGTGAGGAGTTGGAGTGAGTATTTTCAATGTTTATTCAATGTGTTTGATGATAGAGTGGCAGATGTATGGTGTTTTGGTCGAGGTGGTATGCAAAGAGAGAGGATGAGGGAGAATGATTTGGTAAACAGAGAAGAGATAGTAAAAGCTTTGCAGAAGATGAAAGCCGGCAAGGCATCGGGTTTGGATGGTATTGCAGTGGAATTTATAAAAAAAAAAAAGGGGGTGACTGTATTGTTGACTGGTTGGAAAGGTTATTTAATGTATGTATGGCTCATGGTGGGGTGCCTGAGGATTGGCAGAATGCTTGCATAGTGCCATTGTACAAAGGCAAAGGGGATAAGAGTGAGTGCTCAAATTACAGAGGTATAAATTTGTTGAGCATTCTTGGGAAATTATATGGGAGGGTATTGATTGAGAAGGTGGAGGGATGTACAGAGTATCAGATTGGGGAAGAGCAGTGTGGTTTCAGAAGTGGTACAGGATGTGTGGATCAGGTGTTTGCTTTGAAAAATGTATGTGAAAAATACTTAGAAAAGCAAATGGATTTGTATGTAGCATTTATGGATCTGGAGAAGGCATATGATAGAGCTGATAGAGATGTTCTTTGGAAGGTATTAAGAATATATGGTTTGGGAGGCAAGTTGTTAGAAGCAGTGAAAAGTTTTTATCGAGGATGTAAGGCATGTGTACGTGTAGGAAGAGAGGAAAGTGACTGTCAGTTTGCGGCAGGGGTGCATGATGTCTCCATGGTTATTTAATTTTTTTATGGATGGGGTTGTTAGGGAGGTGAATGCAAGAGTTTTGGAAAGAGGGGAAAGTATGCAGTCTGTTGTGGATGAGAGCTTGGGAAGTGAGTAAGTTGTTATTCGCTGATGATACAGCGCTGTTGGCTGATTCGGGTGAGAAACTGCAGAAGCTGGTGACCGAGTTTGGTAAAGTGTGTGAAAGAAGAAAGCTGAGAGTAAATGTGAATAAGAGCAAGGTTATTAGGTACAGTAGGGTTGAGGGACAAGTCATTTGGGAGGTAAGTTTGAATGGAGAAAAACTGGGGGAAGTGAAGTGTTTTAGATATCTGGGAGTGGACTTGGCAGCGGATGGAACCATGGAAGCAGAAGTGAGTCACAGGGTGGGGGAGGGGACAAAGGTTCTGGGAGCGTTGAAGAATGTGTGGAAGGCCAGAAAGTTATCTTGGAGAGCAAAAATGGGTATGTTTGAAGGAATTGTGGTTCCAACAATGTTATATGGTTGCGAGGCATGGGTTATAGATTGGCTTGTGCGAAGGAGGGTGGATGCGTTGGAAATTAAATGTTTCAGGACATGTGAGGTGGTTTGATCGAGCAAGTAATGAAAGGATAAGAGAGAAGTGTGGTAATAAAAAGAGTGTGGCTGAGAGAGCAGAAGAGGGTGTATTAAAATGGTTTGGTCACATGGAGCAAATGAGTAAGGAAAGATTGACAAAGAGGATATATGTGTCAGAGGTGGAGGGAACGAGGAGAAGTGGGAGACCAAATTGGAGGTGGAAGGATGGAGTGAAAAAGATTTTGAGCGATCAGGGCCTGAACATAGAGGAGGGTGAAAGGCATGCTAGGAATAGAGTGAATTGGAATGATGCGGTATACCAGGCTGGACGTGCTGTCAATGAATTGAACCAGGGCATATGAAGCGTCTGGGGTAAACCATGGAAAGTTTTGTGGGCCTGGATGTGGAAAGGGAGCTGTGGTTTTGGTGCATTACACATGACAGCTAGAGAATGAGTGTGTATGAATGTGGCCTTTATTGTCTTTTCCTCACACTACCTCATGTGCATGCAGGATGAGGGGGATGCCATTTCATGTGTGGTGGGGTGGCAATGGGAATTCATGAAGACAGCAAGTATGAATATGTAAATGTGTATATATGTATATGTATATGTATGTATAAGTTGAAATGCATAGGTATGTAAATGTGCATGTGTGGGCATTTATGTATATACATGTGTATGTGGGAGGGTTGGGCCATTCTTTCGTCTGTTTCCTTGCACTACCTCACTAACATGGGAGACAGCAACAAAGTATAATAATATAAATAAATATATAAAAGATTGTGCAGAGGAGGGTGGATGTGTTGGAAATGAATAGTTTAATGACAATATGTGGTCTGAAGTAGTCTGATCGAGTAAAAATGAGTGGGTAAGGGAGATGCGTTGATGATAAAAAGAGCGTGGTTGAGAGCTGAAGAGGGTGTGCTTAAGTGGTTTGGACATATGGAGAGAATGAGAGGAAAGGCTGATAAATAGGATATTTGTGTCAGGAGTGGAGGTAACAGAAACAGGAAGACCAAATTGCGATGAACCAGATGAACTCTCTTGGATTGAGTTCTTTAACAAGACTGTACTCCATCAAGGTTGGTAGTAGTGTACGGATGGGTCCTGCCCAGAGAAGAGATGGGAAAGTGTAACTCCATTTGTCTGGAGAATACGGTTTTTGATGGATGTGTCTGATGGGGTGGTGTTTATGACCCAGTTGGAAAGGCAATTGTTTAATGCTTCCCAGATCATTTCAGTGCTTGTATGTTGTTAATGTTAAGTTTCCCAGACTTGAGGGGATCTGTAAATAGAGGTTGCTGATGTGTGAGGCTGGGGTAGGCTTTTTATTTCAATTTGAGGGTTAGTATTTAGCTATAGAGTTGTTAATTGAAAGGGATTGAAGTGCAGTTGCAATGAATTGAGTGCTGAGCATGCTAAGGTGGGACTGTATTGGGAGCATCTTTGTTTCACTGTAGAGTGTTAGAGTTATATGTATGTGTGACTGCCATGCAGCCATTGATTGTTCCGAGTACTCTTACTCTGTGTGGTTTGCAGCTGCTATATTTGCTTCTGCGAGGCTTGAAGACCAGGCAGGTGAGCAATAAATTAAAGTAAAGCCATTTGACTGTAGAGGATGCTAAGGATTCTTTTTCTTGTCCAAACATGATATCATTTGGTGTCTCGTGGCATTTGTCTGTTGCTTTTGTGTTGATGCTATTGGTATAAGGAGTGAATGTTGAATGTGTTGTCTGTAATGCATTGAGTGGTTGGTGTTTTGTTCAATGAGAGTGATTGTCTATTCAAAGTCAATCAAGGTTGTGAACTAAGGCTAACATGGAGATGCAGACATCCTGCTCTGGGTGAGTCACTGTTCCAACTGTGTAATGAAGTGCCGCATGTTTGTTGTTGCTACTGTGGTGTCAGGATGTAGTGGTGTGATTGCGAAGTCATCTGCATAAGAGTGGGCTTTCATGTTGTGATTTGCTGGGGGAATGGTGGTTTGTGTGGGAAGAGATTGAAGAGGGTTGGAGAAAGAGTTGCTCCTTGGGGAGCATTTTATAGGTGAAGCCATTGTAAGCAGCTCTGCCAGGGAGGCCAGCTATGAAACTGGCCAAGCACTTTCTATATTTTTCAAAAGGGTGGTGTCAAATATCTGTTGTGTGAGGAGTGTTGTGGGAAAGGATTGAATGTTTTGTTCATTAAAGTCCCTAGTACTCTGTGGGAGAGGGGCAGTAGCTAGTTGAACTCTGGGTTATTTATAACAGGTCAGTGTGTAACAAGGTGGTGAAGTGGTTGGGTTTGAGTAGGAGAGTGAATAAGAATAAAGGCAAGGATATTAGTTTTAGCAGTGTAAAGACACGGGTTAGTTGGACTGCTAATCTAAATTGAGAAATGTGGAAGTGGAGTGCTTAGATACCTAAGAGTGGACATGGCAGAGAATGGTCCCATGAAAGCAGAAGCAAGTTATATGGTGGATGAGAGGGCAAAAGTTCTGGGAGCATTGAGAAACATATGGAAAGAGAGGTCATTATCTGGGAGAGTATAAAATTGGTGTATTTGAAGGTATGGTCATCCCAACATTGTTGTATGGATATGAGGCCTGGGCTATAAATGAGAATGTGTAGAGAAGGGTGGATGTACTGGGAATGCAATGTCTTGGGGACAATATGTGGTGTGAGGTGGTTTGGTCGAGAGAAATAAATGGGTAAGACAGAGGTATAGCAACAACAGAGATGAACAGGGTGTGCTGAAATGGTTTGGACAATGCAGTGAACCAGAACAAATGAAGAAACCAGAGAAAATCATTAAAAGGAAGAGAGGAATGAGTGAAGATGAAGGAATGCAGTGGTTATGCAAGTTATGGGGAAGTTACATACATGGAAAGTTAAGGAGGGATATGAATGAAGGAGAAAGAATGAACTGCATAGGCAAAAGGGAATGTGTAATTGGGAGAAAATTCAAAAAAGGAATGGTAGAAAAAAGTATAAATATTAGCCATAAAAGTTCTTTAGGTAAATTTACTTTTCTACTGTATAAGCATTTCATATTTTATTGAAGATAATATTTACACCATAATGTAAAAAGTGAGATGCAATATTTACATGGATTTGTACAGTAAAAAAATTGATTTTACAATAACATAAGATAAAAAAGTCATACATCTTAATGCAGACTGGAGGCCGGGAATTGTTATACGTTCCATCAGTGGTCCCACTAAGGCATAGACTGTAAATAGTCTTATACAAAATTCAAGCCATGTAAATTTGTCACAGTTTCAACAACAGCCGGGACACATCCAACTTCTATGGCAAATATCATTCCCACTCCAAATACTCGAGGCCAAATAAATAAATCAGCTGGCATCTAATCCAAATTTTTCAGATCTTGTTTCAAAAAATTATAATTCTATTTACAAATTCAGCATTCTTTTGTTTGTTTCAGCAATAGAATGAGAAAGGCAAATTTTTGCTGGCAACCACGCCACTTAGATAAACCAAATGCAATGCTTCTGAAATGAAAATATAACCTGATTATAAAGACAATATAATGGTATTCTTAGCATGTAATAAAGGCAGTGAACCAATCTGTTCACCTGTTTGTAGATGACATAAGTATACACGAACATAGTTGGACACAATGAGATTCATTTGACGATATGTTTCATCAGAATTATTTCATATGCACGAATTCTCAAAGAAAAAAGATGGGAGGAGATAATTATCCTATATTAGTTAATATGCAATTTCTGTGTTTGAAAATCTCATATAACCATATACCTCTGAAGAAAAAAAAAATATAAATAGTAATCTTTCATCTGAAGTAATTTTCATATAAAAGATGTTCGGGAATGAGATAACAGTGCCAACTGAGGTCATGGAGCTTTGAGCTAACAGATTTTTCGTTACACTCCTGACGACTATGACAATTACCATCAGATTTTCAATCTACAAAACATTATTTACAGCATCTACTGTAGATCAGATAGGTGATTACTAAACTCAGCAGCACTCAATCTTAACTACATATTGCTCAACCTAAATATGTATGAAACAAATAAATACAAAATTTGAACACACAAAGTACCCCAGATAAATTCACATACTATCTAACAAAATCATGATCTTGACAAATTTTTCAGTTTACATGATATTATCATAAACATGCAAAAGTATTCCACATATCACAAATGCTAATAATTTCAAAACCTGCAAACAATACTTACTGTACTTTGTAGATGTACTACGAAAAGGCATTAATACTTTTCCAAAAACTTTCCAACATGCAAGCTCAACCACTGAATGACAAATAATGCTAAATAGGATGTGTAAGTTCTTAAAGAAAATGAAAATTAAGGGTAGCAGCAGCTACGTATGTAAACAGAGAAAAATGCTTCCAATGGTGGAACTCCAGGAACTTCATCAGTGAGCCAATATATCTTTAAAGGCAATTTATAATTCATTCATACACTGCATAATTGGAATATTTCCCCTTACCTTCCCAAACAAAAATGATAAAAATATGAAAAATTAAATAAAATCTTAGTCCCTGACAGATTTTATTAACGAATTTCAGAGTGATTACTTACGATACATTGACAGTTCACTGACTATCCACAATACAGCTACTGTACCTAAAATATATGTAAAGTGTGAAAAAAAATTCAAGTGTAATGTGGACAGTCAATGAATATTACATGACTTTTTAAAAGGTTTGTTCATAGTATATCACAATGCAGACAGGTATTGGTTTCCTCCCCATGCACACAATATTATAAATAATGCCCCATAAATCACTGCCTCATGTGAACTATCATAACTCATTTCCTCATTTTAGGACCTGAAATGAAGATGAACAAATATTTCCTTGTGCAAACAAATAGATCGACAACAGTTTCCATACCATCAAAAGCAATATAAAGATACTAATTAATTCCCAATGCTTCTCATGAATAAAGTACATAAAAAAACATATGTACCTGAGATATCAAAACCATATTCATTGGAAAAAATAAATAATGGACTTTCAAGAAAATGCCTTAATCACCACATTCTTAAATAATAAAAAAATTGACGAACTTATCTTTTTTTTTTTATCTCTTCTCAGTGGTGTCAGAGCCTTACCAGCAAGAGAAACCAATGTGAGTGGTATCATAATAAAGCTCCTCACACCATATATAAAACCTAAAACTATATTGACACCCTTGATTAGTTTCTTCACAGTGTTAGATGAACACAAATGCTCTGTATAAAATTTCACACTAAAATACACTTATAATGAAAACTCACCATATCTTTTCTACATGGAATGACTCAGAATCAGTGATTATGCCCCATTCTGGGTTTGGATCAGTTAATCCGAGTGAGGGATTTTTAGAGTGTTCCCATATCACTTAGTGGAATATTATTCATGCTTTGCATCTTGCCACCACGCTTCTCACTTTGCCATATTACCAGTAACCTGACACTGTAGTTTTCATTTTAGCTGTCTCACATTAAAATCACAACCAATAGCTGGTGAATCTATGAAAGATCAGCCAGCCCCAGTAAGACAGAGAAGGTAATCAGTTTTGCTTTATAAAATATTTGTATCAAAGACTTTTAGTAAATGCTATCCCAAAATTATTCTATCACTTCATCTCCTACATTAGAGGAACAATTACATATATTTACTACAAAAACTGGTCAGTTGTTGTCTCGAGCACCATCTTCCTTTGGGCCTGACTCCTCTGGCTTAACAATCTGGTAGGTGATGAGGTACTCTGGATAAGCCTGTAATATACATGCACAAGTTCTTTTATATATATATATATATATCAGTTACAGTATATATATGCTTTGAAGGATGTGTGTAAGACATACTTAGAAAAACAGATGGATTTGCATGTAGCATTTATGGATCTGGAGAAGGCATATGATAGGGTTCATAGAGATGCATTTGCGGAGTCTTAAAAGAGTATATGGTGTGGGAGGTAAGTTGCTAGAAGCAGTGAAAAGTTTTCACCAAGGACGTAAAGCATGTGTGTGAGTAGGAAGAGAGGAGAGTGATTGGTTCCCAGTGAATGTCGGTCTGCGTGACGGGTATGCGATGTCCTCATGGTTGTTTAATTTGTTTTTGGATGGGGAGATTAGGGAGGTAAATGCAAGAGTTTTGGAGAAAGGGGTGAAACACAGTCTCTTGGGGATGAGAAAGCCTGGGAAGTTAGTCAGCCATTGTTCACCAATGATACAGCTCTAGTGGCTGATTCAAGTGAGAAACTGCAGAAGCTGGTGACTGAGTTTGGAAAAGTGGTGAAAGGAGAAAGTTGAGAGTAAATGTGAATAAGAGCAAGGTTATTAGGTTCAGTAAGGTTGACGGACAAGTTAACTGCGATGGAAGTTTGAATGGATAAAAACTGCAGGAAGTGAAGTGTTTTAGATATCTGGGAGTGGACTTAGCAGTGAATGGAGCTATAGAAGTGGAAGCGAGTCACAGGGTGGGGGAGGTGGTGAAGGTTCTGGGAGCGATGAAGAATGTGTGGAAGGAGAGAACATTATCTCGGAGAGCAAAAATGGGTATGTTTGAAGGAATAGTGGTTCAAACAATGTTATATGGTTGCAAAGCATGGGCTACAGATAGGGTTGTACGGAGGACGGTGGATATGTTGGAAATGAAATGTATGAGGACAATATGTTGTGAGAGGTGGTTTGACTGAGTAAGTAATGAAAGGGTAAGAGAGATGTGTTGAAATAAAAAGTGTGGCTGAGAGAGAAGAGGGTGTATTGAAATGGTTTGGACATATGGAGAGAATGAGTGGGGAAAGATTGACAAAGAGGATATATGTGTCAATGGTGCATCACTCGCAAACAACTGACACTTCCTAGGCACCTCTCATCCCCAACTGACTGCTTACTTACCCCTCTCTCCAAAACTCTTGCATTTACCTCCCTAACCACCCCATCCATAAGCAAATCAAACAAACAGGGGGACATAACACACCCCTGCCATAGGCCAACCTTCACTGGGAACCAATCACTCTTCTCTCTACCTATTTGTCCACATGCCTTACATCTTTGGTAAAAACTTTTCACTGCTTCTACCAGCTTACCTAACACACCACATACTCTTCAGATGTTCCCACGAAATATCTCTATCCATCCTGTCATATGCCTTCTCCAAATCCATAATTGTCACATACAAATCCATCCGTTTCTCTAAGTACTTCTAACACACATTCTTCAAAGCAAACACCTGATCTACACATCTTCTACCACTTCTGATATCACACTGCTCCTCCCCAATCTGATGCTCTGTACATGCTTAACTCTCTCAATTAATACCCTCCCATACAATTTTCCAGGAATATTAAACAAACTTATGCCTCTGTAGTTTGAACACTCACCTTTACCCCTTTTGACTTTGTACAATGGCACTATATATGCATTCTGCCAATTCTCAGGGACTTCACCATGATCCATACATACACTGAATATCCTTACCAATCAATCAACAACACAATCACCCCCTTTCTTAATAAACTCAACTGCAATACCATCCATACCTGCCACCTTGCTGGATTTCATCTTCTGCAAGGCTTTCACCACCTCTTCTCTCTTCACCAAACCTCTCTCCCCGACTCTCACTCAACACATCAACGTGACCAAAATACCTACATCTGCCACTCTATCATCAAACACATTCAACAAATCTTCAAAATACTCAATTCATTTCCTCACTTCATCACAACCAGTTATCACTTGCCCCCTTTGCCGATGTTCCCATTTGTTCTCTTGTCATACAAACATTATTCACCCCTTCCAAAACATCTTTTTATTCTCCCTAAATTCTAATAATAATCTCTCACCCCCTCTCATCTGCCCTCTTTTTCAACCTTGCATCTTCCTCTTGACCTCCTGCTGCTTTCTCTTATACAACTTCCAGTCATTTGCACCCTTTCCTTGCAAGTATTGTCCAAACACCTCTCTTCTCTTTTTAAGTAACAACTTTACTTCTTCAACCTACCACTCGCTACCCTTCCTAATCTTCCCACCTTTCTCATGCTACATGCACCTCTTGTACATGCCATCACTGCTTTCCTAAATACATCCCATTCCTCACTCACTCCCCACACATCATTTGCTCTCACCTTTTACCATTCTACAATCATTCTCTCCAAGCACTTTCTCACACAAGTCTCCTTTCCAAGCTCACTTACTCTCACCACTCTTTTCCCCACAGCATTCTCCCCTCTTCTTTGAAAACTTTAACATATCTTCACCTTCACATCCACCAGATAGTGATCAGACATCCCGCCAGCTGCCCCTCTCAGCACATCAATATCCAAAAGTCTCTCTTTTACACACCTATCAATTAACACGATCTAATAATGCCCTCTGGCCATTTCTCCCCCTCACATGCATATACTTGTGTACTATATCTCTCTTTTTAAACCAGGTATTCCCAATCACCAGTCTTTTATTTCAGCACACAAATCCACAAGCTCTTCTCCATTTCTATCCACAGCACTGAATACCCCACGTACACCAATTATACCCTAAACTGCCATATTAATCACATTCACATTTAAGTCACCCATTACTAATAACTGGTCTCGTGGATCAAAACTGTTGACACACTCACTCAGCTGCTCCCAAAACACCTGCCTCTCAAGATCTTTCTTCTCATGACCAGGTGCAAAAGCACCAATAATAACCCTTTTCTCTCCATCCACTTTCAGTTTTACCGACATCAATCTAGAATTTACTTCCTTACACTCTATCACACACTCCAACAACTCCTGCTTAAGGAGTAGTGCTACTCCTTCCTTAGCTCTTGTCCTCTCAACAGCCCCTAACTTTAATCCCAAGACTTTTCCAAACCATTCTTCCCCTTTACCCTTGAGCTTTGTTGCACCAAGAGCCAGAACATCCAAATTTCTTTCCTATAACATACTATCTATCTCTCCTTTCTTTTCATCTTGGTTACATTTACACACATTAAGACATCCCAATTGGAGCCTATGAGGAGGATGAGCACTCCCCGCTTGACTCCTTCTTCTGTTTCCTTTTACTTAAGGACCTGATCACAAACAACTTAGTCCAGAACACAACAGTACTATACCTGTTCACCCCTGTAGACAACATACTCTGGGTAGCACAGTCCACCTGCACTGGGTCTTCCAACAACTGAGTGATGGCCAGGAGGAGCATGAGCCATCTTCATTGCCGAGAACTGAAGGAATGACTTGCCTAAGGTAACACGACAAAGTAGTAACTGCCTGTATAAGGAGAAATACAATGATAAAATGAAATACTAATGAAATGAAAGACATACCACATAAAAAATAATACTAATCAAGCAATATATCTCAGATCCCACCTTAGTGAGGTAGTATCAAGAGGGGGCAAACAAGAGCCTCTTTCTTTGCATCAACTCAAACCTGCTCTCAAACTATCATGAAAAAATACAGAAAGTAGTTTATTTATATTTCATGTAAATAAAATTAAAATTTTTTTCTGAACACAAAAAATTTCTGAGTCCCCCAAGTCAATGCACCTCTAACCAATTTGCTCCCTCACTGTATTTTCCTTTTTATGACTAACATTCAAGTCACAAAAACAAGCCCTCATCATGACCAGGCCTCAAATGGAGGTGAGGGGATGGGAAACAAAAGGTGAACTTGTATGGAAATTGTCTGACCTTTAACAAGGAATAGGTCATGATTGAATGACTAAAAATGAAATGTTAAAGTCCCAAATCTTACTAGTATGGGAAAAAAAAGGACATTACAGAATCCCACAAAATAATCATGCAAAACATTGACCTGCCAAGCAGAGTCGTCTTTTGAAAGAATGCATGCTCTCAAGTCTATGCATACAAGTAAACAGGAGATATGAGAAAAGAAATCACTAACCTGTAACATGAATAACATGATCTGTCTTTATGCACTGGACATCCACTTCCACCTCCAATGCCATACACATACTGGTTACTCTTAGAAGAGTGTTCAGCAAAATAAATACCTGAAATATATTTGATTTTAAAGAAGTCATCTGAATGCAAATTAGATACAATTAATTAGTATCTGTACAAATACTACTCATTGGAGTGCCAAAACTGTCAATTTCGGGTTCATGTCAAACCATCTTTGACCATATGTTTTCTTTAAAAAAAAAGTTTCTGCGTCCACTACATGTAGGCTTTTTATACAGTAAAACATTAAAGTTTCTCCATCTTTTTAAGTGGGTTGATATATTCTTGTCTGAATCCTTATTATTTTTTGTTATCTAAGGACTCTTGTACTTTTAAATACTGTTAACATAAAAAGTGGGGAAGATGCAGAATTAAAAATTGCCCCTTTTATACCACATGACTCCAATTCATGCTACTCCTTGCAAGCTTCACACCTTCCAGCATATTCAGGTCTCAAACTCTCAAAGTGCATTCCACTTCATTCTCTTACCTCTGTTTTTCCCACTTTCTTTTCTCTCTCCACTCTTGGTCAATATTTCTACACGCACTGCCCACATTTCCAAACAATTTCTGCAAACCCTCTTCAGCTCTCTCACACATACTCCTCTTACTCCCACACCTCTCTCTTACCATAGCATTTCTTACTTGTCTAACCTTCCTCATACCACATACTGTCCTCAGACATTTAACTTTCATTGCATTCATCCTTTTCCATGCTTTGTTATCTATGAACTAAGCCCAGTACCCATACAACATTGTCAGAACTATTACATCACACACAACCATCTTTGTTCTCACAGGTAGTGACCACTCTTTCCACACATTCCTCAACGTGTCTAGGACTTTCACTCCTTCAACCACACCATGGCTCACTTGAGCTCCCATGGTTCCATTAGCTAACATATCCACTCCCAGTTATCTAAAACTCTTCACCCCCTCCAAGTTCTTTCCATTAAAACTCCGACTAACCTGTCTCTCTCCGTTGCTAAATCAAATACCGTTACTTTTGTTCACATTTACACTTAATCTTCTTTCATGTACTCTTCCCAACTAAGAAACCAACTTCTGTAGTTTCTCACTCAAACCTGCCATCAGCATTGAGTCATCAGCAACAACAACTGATTTACCTCCCAGGCTCCCCATCCTAAACACAGTACATACCTGCCCCACTCCAAAACCACTCACATTCACCTCCCTCACCACCCCATCTACAAACAGATTTAGACAGCAATGGTGACATTACATACCCCTGCTACAGACCCACCTTAGCTTAGAACTACTCACCTTCAATGCTTCCTACTCGCACACTCCTTACTCTCGATGAAAACTCATCAATGCTTCTAACAGCTTCCTTCCCACACCATATATTCATAACGCTTTCCACAAAGCATCTCTATCATCCCTATTAAATGCTTTCTCCAGGTCTGTTAATGCCAATTATAAGTCCTGCTTATCTATACATTTCTCACCCAAATTCTTTCACCAACACAACTAATCCAAACATCCTCTTCCTACTTGTGTTCCTACTTGTGTATTTGTAATTTTGCAGGACAAACTACTGAAGTTTCCATATCTTGCTCTTATTCACATTTATTTGATTTAGCACAGGAGAGAAAGGTTAGTTGGAGTTGGAGTTTTAATGGAAAGAACTTGGAGGAGGTGAAGTTTCAGATACCTGGGAGTGGATATGTTAGCTAATGGAACCATGGGAGCTGAAGTGAGCCATGGTGTGGTTGAAGGAGTGAAAGTCCTAGATACAATGAGGAATGTGTGGAAAGAGTGCAGTCTGTTGTGGATGAAAGGGCTTGGGAAGTGAGTCAGTTGTTGTTTGCTGATGATACATCGCTGGTGGCTGATTTGGGTGAGAAACTGCAGAAGCTGGTGACTGAGTTTGGTAAAGTGTGTGAAAGAAGAAAACTGAGAGTAAATGTGAATAAGAGCAAGGTTATTAGGTACAGTAGGGTTGAGGGAGAAGTCAACTGGGAGGTAAGTTTGAATGGAGAAAAGCTGGAGGAAAAGAAGTGTTTTAGATATCTAGGAGTGGATTTGGCAGTGGATGGAATGATGGAAGCAGAAGTGAGTCACAGGGAGGGGGAGGGGGCGAAAGTTCTGGAGGCATTGAAGAATGTGTGGAAAGCGAGAACATTATCTCGGAAAGCAAAAATGGGTATGTTTGAAGGAAAAGTGGTTCCAACAAAGTTATACGGGTGCGAGGCGTGGGCAATAGATAGGGTTGTGCGGAGGAGGGTGGATGTGATGGAAATGAGATGTTTGAGGGCAATATATGGTGTGAGGTGGTTTGATCGAGTAAGTAATGAAAGGGTAAGAGAGATGTGCGGTAATAAAAAGAGTGTGGTTGAGAGAGCAGAAGAGGGTGTGTTGAAATGGTTTGGTCACATGGAGAGAATGAGTGATGAAAGATTGACAACGAGGACATATGTGTCAGAGGTGGAGGGAATGAGAAGTGGGAGACCAAATTGGAGGTGGAAGGATGGAGTGAAAAAGATTTTGAGCGATCAGGGCCTGAAAACGCAGGAGGGTGAAAGGCGTGAAAGGAATAGAGTAAATTGGATTGATGTGGTATACCGGGGTCGACGTGCTGTCAATGGATTGAACCAGGGCATGTGAAGCGTCTCGGGTAAACCATGGAAAATTTTGTGGGGCCTGGATGTGGAAAGGGAGCTGTGGTTTTGGTGCATTATACATGACAGCTAGAGACTGAGTGTAAACGAATGTGGGCTTTGTTGTCTTTTCCTAGTGCTACCTTGCGGGTGTGCAGGGGGAGGGGGTTGTCATTTCATGTGTGGAGGGGTGGCAACGGGAATGAATAAAGGCAGACAGTATGAATTATGTACATGTGTATATACGTATATGTCTGTGTATGTATATATATGTATACGTTGAAATGTATAGGGATGTATATCTGAGTGTGTGGACGTGTATGTATATACATGTGTATGTGGGTGGGTTGGGCCATTTTTTCGTCTGTTTCCTTGCGCTACCTCGCTAACATGGGAGACAGCGACAAAGCATAATAAATAAATATAAATATATTTGGTATTATAATCTATTTCTTTAACCACTTTTTTCTTTTTTGCTCCTTTAGCAAGGTACCATCAGGAACAATGAACAATGGCCTCATTTGCATACAACCATTCTCCCACTGTAATGAACGTTGTGCCAAAACCATGGACTACCATCCAGAGCCATGCGTTGCAGACTACTCCAGGGTTTACTCTAATTAATCCATATGCCCAGATTCAGCCCAATAACAAAAAATTCCTACCTTGTACAACATTGGTCTGATTCATTCTACCCAATTGAATGATTTTCAATATATTACATGAAACTCTTGTTGATTAAATTACTTTATTTCTTACAAATGCTGGTCTTCTTTCTAGGATATTCATTTTAACTGCTGTCATGCATAAGTCATATCTCTCTTTTCCTTCTATATGGTACAATTCATGTTATTTCAATCTTTCATGACAGCTTGTGTGTTTCACTCCTCCAGTTTGATTTACAAAGCAATCACACAACACAGCAAAAGTCAGTTTTGCCTCATACATATACTCTTTAGAATTTCCACCATCTTTTTATCTCTTGCAGAATTTCTCATTACTACACTGCTCATTACCTCATATACAGTACTAATTTTGACAGTGGTCTTACATTGCAACTTTTCATTTATGATGACCCCTAGATCTTAAACATTTTCTTCACTCTTAATCTCTATTTCAGCTGGAACTTGTAAGGAATTACCATCACATTCATGATCATTCAGTAACTAACTTGTTCAAAGAGAAACAGAAAGAGAGACAGACTGAGGGAACCCACATCAGGTGTATGAGAAAAAATGTAATTAGGTTTGGGCTGAAATTATCACATGAAAAAATGGACAAATTCTAAGGAAACCTAAATTTACAAAATTTACATCTTATTATGCCATAATTGATTTTAATTTGTCCCTAAATAAACTTCTAAACACATTCATATATTATTCATTTACTAAATCTGTTTGGTCAAATGGCAGAATATAATAAAATCTACATTACTGTACCAGCACCGGCTATCAGACTCACATTTAAAAAAATCAATGTTCCACAGCTATAGAGTAAGAGAAAAATAATTACTTTACCTGTTTTCTTTACTAATATGCAAATACAAACATATAACATTAACAAGCAAAAACTAACCTGCACCAAACATCCCACCAATATAAGCATGTCTCTCATCAAAGCCCTTTTGCACAATAGCAGAAATGAAAGGCGATCCATGGAAGAGCATTCTTTCTGTAGGCTGGCCACTATTCTCTTCAGCCACCTCCCGTCTCCTATGAGTATAACGCTCCCAGAGTCGTTTATTGCGAACTTTTTGAATCTGAGAGGATACAATAAGTATGAACACATTGCATATAGTATATTCTCTACTTAATCTAGGACCCCTTTCTAAAAAACTTCGGATGTGATACAGGACTCTTCAAAGGGCCCTGCAGCCCAATGGTGTGCTACTCTCAGGAGCAGGGATAAGATGGACTTCTTTAAAGTGAATACTTCTCTGAAGAGACTGTAACCCATTTCATCAACTGTTAAAAAAACTTGTTACTTGTAGTGAAACTTCAAGCAAATGACATCCAGTAACACCTCATCTATCTACTCTGTAACATGATATCTTGTCTCTTGAACTCAATTTGAATGGGAATAAAATTATGATCCTCCCAGCATATACTACTAACATCTAGCACAATTTCTCTTTACTTGGTTCTTATTTTCCTTTTCAATGATTTCTCTAATATATTATATTTATTTATTTATTTTGCTTTGTCGCTGTCTCTCGCGTTTGCGAGGTAGCGCAAGGAAACAGACGAAAGAAATGGCCCAACACACCCCCATACACAATGTATACACACACACGTCCACACACGCAAATATACATACCTATACATCTCAATGTACACATATATATACATACACAGACACATACATATATACCCATGCACACAATTCACACTGTCTGCCCCCATTCACTCCCATCGCCACCTCGCCACACATGGAATACCTTCCCCCTCCCCCCTCATGTGTGCGAGGTAGCACTAGGAAAAGACAACAAAGGCCCCATTCGTTCACACTCAGTCTCTAGCTGCCACGCAATAATGCCCAAAACCACAGCTCCCTTTCCACATCCAGGCCCCACACAACTTTCCATGGTTTACCCCAGACGCTTCACATGCCCTGATTCAATCCACTGACAGCACGTCAACCCTGGTATACCACATCGATCCAATTCACTCTATTCCTTGCCTGCCTTTCACCCTCCTGCATGTTCAGGCCCCAATCGCTCAAAATATTTTTCACCTCATCTCTCCACCTTCAGTTTGGTCTCCCACTTCTCCTCGTTCTCTCCACCTCTGACACGTATATCCTCTGTCAATCTTTCCTCATCCATTCTCTCCATGTGACCAAACCATTTCAAAACATCCTCTTCTATTCTCTCAACCACACTCTTTTTATTACCACACATCTCTTACCCTTTCATTACTTACTCGATCAAACCACCTCACACCACATATTTTCCTCAAACATCTCATTTCCAACACATCCACCCTCCTCTGCACAACTCTATCTATAGCCAATGCCTCACCACCACATAACATTGTTGGAAACCACTATTCCTTCAAACATACCCATTTTTTGTTTCCAAGATGATTTCTCGCCTTCCACACATTTTTCAACGCTCCCAGAATCTTCACCCCCTCCCCCACCCTGTGACTCACTTCCGCTTCCATGGTTCCATCCGCTGCCAAATCCACTCCTAGATATCTAAAACACTTCACTTCCTCCAGTTTTTCTCCATTCAAACTTACCTCCCAATTGACTTGTCCCTCAACTCTACTGTACCTAATAACCTTGCCCTTATTCACATTTACTCTCAGCTTTCTTCTTTCACACACTTTACCAAGCTCAGTCACCAACTTCAGCATTTTCTCACCCGAATTAGCCTACAGTGCTGTATCATCAGCGAACATCATCTGACTCACTTCCCAAGCTCTCTCATCCACAACAGACTGTACACTTGCCCCTCTCTCCAAAACTCTTACATTCACCTCCCTAACAACCCATCCATAAACAAACTAAACAACCATGGAGACATCATGCACTCCTGCCGTATACCAACAGTCACTGGGAACCAATTACTTTCCTCTCTTCCTACTCGTACACATGCCTTACATCCTCGAAAAAAATTCACTGCTTCTAGCAACTTACCTCCCACAAAATCTACTCTTAATGCCTTCAACAGAGCATCTTTATCAACTCTTATCATATGCTTTCTCCAGATCCATAAAAGCTACATACAAATCCATTCACTTTCCTAAGTATTTCTCATACATTCTTCCAAGTAAACACTTAATCCACACATCCTCTACCACTTCTGAAACCACACTGCTCTTCCCCAATCTGATGCTCTGTACATGCCTTGACCCTCTAAATCAATATCCTCCAATAAGATTTCCAAGGAATACTCAACAAACCTGTACCTCTGTAATTTGAACACTCATTTCTATCCCCTTTGCCTTTGTACAATGGCACTATGCATGCATTCCAAGTAATGAAAGGGTAAGAGAGATGTGTGCTAATAAAAAGTGTGGTTGAGAGACCAAAAGAGAGTGTACTGAAATGGTTTGGTCACATGGAGAGAATGAGTGAGGAAAGATTGACAAAGAGGATATATGTGTCAGAGGTGGAAGGAACGAGAATTAAGAATGTCAAAACATAAATATTTTGGAGGAAGCAGAAAACCTTCTTTCTATTAATAGGCAGGTTGTAGAAGTCAGGAAAAACATGAGAAGACAAAGTCCTAAAGCTTAATTGCACTGGGAAAGAAACAGAAATTCAAAACGGACTACCTAAATTTGCCACTGACTACATAGTAATTGTGTGATGCAATGTCTAACCAAGAATTACGAGGTTTAGCTAAAGGTAGAGGCACACAAGCAGCCAGTTCTTGAGATCATAAACTGGAGTAATATCTACATTAGAATAATATCTACTGCACAGTACAAGAAAACCAACACTAAAGCAAAACTCACGGTATTAATAAAATATAAACCTTGATGTTATCCTGGTGCACTTCCACCATTTAAAGCCAAAGCATACTTTATATGACCTATTGCATCACACACTACTTTCATTTTCCTCTGCTCTGCCTGGAGGCTGAGTCTTCCTCTAATATTACAATCAAAATATCATCAGTATTCATAAGCACTCCTCATGGTCTCCTCGTATATCCACTTATGATAGTTGGCTGTCATCACCTGAACCTCAGAAAATTTCGATCATGGTTTTTCTTGGTAACTGAACTATCTTTTTTCCTAAGGGTGAATCACTGCTGCTGATTCTTACTGATAACAAAGGAAATATATATCTCACCATCAAATGCATAAATATGACAAATGCCAGAAAAGTAGTTTAAAATACCTTTACAACATTGTACTTGGAAAAGACTCCTCCTGCATGGCCATTGTCCCTGTGTTCCCGTATAGTGGCTTGCATTTCTTCTTCCACAGCAATAAATTCCCTGTCTTCTCGACAAAGGTCAAGCAGGAGAGTGCCTTGAGAAGATCCATTTCCACTGCTACTACACCCACTCCCAACTAAGCCATCTGGTAATAAAAAATTCTATATTCATGAAAATAGGAAGAAACAAAAACTAAACCAGTATATCATTAACAATTCCTGGTCCATAACAGTCTTGCAAAGGAGAAAACATATTGTTACTTTTAAAACTAACCAACTAGAGACTTGCAGGGATATTACACCTGACAAAGCTATTCAGTGTCAGCCACTTTCTATGAACATCTTAGACAAATTACTACTTACTGTGTTGAATAAGTAATTTTTCAACACCTTTAAGCAGCTTGTGTCGGTGTCCATAGGCATTGATCCCAATGGTTTTAAGCTCTTCATGGCCCATTTCTGCTAATATATCCAGTGTTATGTCCTCTCTTTCAAATATATCTCGAAGGTGTTCCAGACCTAAACTGAAGGGTGGACAAGAAGATAAAATATAAATCAAGCATAATAGGTTCCCTACAAACAAGTCTGTTAAAAAAAAAAAAAAAAAAAAAGGCTGTACATCAGAAAATAAATTTCTGCAGGAAGCAAGTAGAACAAATTAAACTTTAAAGATGCCTGGATGAGAGTACTATCACCTTTTTACATTTCAATCTTTTATACTGTGAATGGTCTTTTCATATCAAGAGCTAGGGATACAAGCAATCTTTTTCACCATTTAAACAGTCCACCACTAACATAGGGATAGGGGTGAGAGAGATATAAGAAAAAATAGCATAATTAAAGACCATGATGATAAGGCAATGAATATGAGTCATGGCATAAAAAAATTAGATCCATTTCATTATAAAAAAAAGTTGTAACAATTTTAGTCAACTGTACATGAGTTTATAGTGCATTATGTAAGTCAACCTTAAGTCTGGTTTTACATAAGTGAGGTCATCCTGGAGAAGTCATCTTAAGATCAGGTAGAGAGAAGATCAAAGGGACCATGCGCCAACCTTAACTCTAACTAATTACAAGGTCACATGACCTCATTACAGATTTCCTTCAGTTCTACATACATAACTTAAGTTATATTTATTTTCTCACTATCACTAGCCATCTGATGATGTAATACACAAAAGTACTCAGGATTCTTGTGTCATCTTTCCTAGCAGTGATTCTGCATTTACAATGTGTCTGTTGTGAAATTCTGTATATACATATATTTATCCCTGGGGATAGGGGAGAAAGAATACTTCCCACGTATTCCCTGCGTGTCGTAGAAGGCGACTAAAAGGGAGGGGAGCGGGGGGCTGGAAGTCCTCCCCTCTTTTTTTTTTTCCAAAGAAGGAACAGAGAGGGGGACCAGGTGGGGATGTTCCCTCAGGGGCCCAGTCCTCTGTTCTTGGCGCTACCTCGCTAGTGCGGGAAATGGCGAATAGTATGAAAGAAAGAAAGAACATATATTTATTTATTTTCATAATTTCTATTAAGAAAAACTGAAGGAAGTGAAGTGTTTTAGATATCTAGGAGCAGATTTAGCAGCAGATGGAACCATGGTAGTGGAAGTGAGTCACAGGGTGGGGGAAGGGGTGAAGGTTCTGGGAGTGTTGAAGAATGTGTGGACAGCCAGAATGTTATACTGGAGAGCAAAATTGGATAAGTTTGAAGGAATAGTAGTTCCAACATTGTTATATGGTTGCGAGGCATGGGCTATAGATAGGGTTGTGTGGAGGAGGGTGGATGTGTTGGAAATGAGATGTTTGAGGACAATATGTGGTGTGAGGTGGTTTGATCAAGTAAGTAACAAAAGGGTAAGAGAGATGTGTGGTAACGAAGAGCGCGGTTGAGAGAGCAGAAGAGTGGGTATTGAAATGGATTGGTCACATGGAGAGAATGAGTGTGGAAAGACTGACAAAGAGGACGTATGTGTCAGAGGTGGAGGGAACGAGGAGAAGTGGGAGACCAAATTGGAGGTGGAAGGATGGAGTGAAAATGGTTTTGATGTGATTGGGGCCAGAACATACAGGAGGGTGAAAGGTGTGCAAGGAATAGAGTGAATTGGAACAATGTGGTATAAGAGGGTAGACATGCTGTCAATGGATTGAACCAGGGCATGTGAAGTGTCTGGGGTAAACCATGGAAAGTTTTGTGTAGCCTGGATGTGGAAAGGGAGCTGTGGTTTTGGTGCATTACATATGACAGCTAGAGACTGAATGTGAATGAATGTGGCCTTTACTGTCTTTTCCTAGCGCTACCTCACACGTGCATGGGGGGTACCATTTCATGTGTAGCAGGGTGGTGATGGGAATAAATGAAGGCAGCAAGTATGAAATGTACATGTGTATATTTGTATATGTCTGTGTATGTTTTATTTTTTTTTTCATTTTTTTTTTTTTGTCGCTGTCTCCCGCATTTGCGAGGTAGCACAAGGAAATAGACAAAAGAATGGCCCAACTCACTAACATACACATGTATGTACATACATAAGGGTAGACAGTATGAATTATGTACATGTGCATATATGTATATGTCTGTGTGTATATATATATATGTATACGTTGAGACGTATAGGTATGTATATGTGCGTGTGTGGATGCGCATGTATATACATGTGTATGTAGGTGGGTTGGGCCATTCTTTCGTCTGTTTCCTTGCGCTACCTCGCTAATGTGGGAGACAGCGACAAAGTATAATAAAAAAATAATATTAATTTCATTACATTCCATCATGTTCACTTCTGTATTCACAAACTGTCTGTAAATCTTTTCTCATCTCCATCTCATCAGTTTTTGATGCAATCATTCTGTCATCAGCAAAGCTCCTCACCATGCTTTCCTTTATTTCAAAGAAAGAGAGCAAGCCACTGGGGGTGAGGGGCTGAAAGGATATACAAAAAGGGCATTTCTTTTGCCATCCGACAAACAGAGAGGCCCAATCAATATTCAATTACCGTGCGGATAAGTCAGAGATCCTCTTTCCTGGTATTTACATTGACTACCAGTTATGTAAGTTACAACTCATCTGATCTGAAACTAGCAAAGTTCTCTTACCTATTAAGGAAAGAAGCAATACTCATGTTGACAGGAGTATCTGGAGTAGTCTCACAGCGAGAATGGTCACAACATCCATCACCAATGCCAGGCGAGGAACACATTACTGGTGTGAAAGTTAAACTGGCACCTGAAGGCATCATTACTGTTTCAACTGCAAAACAGTAAGAAGTATGACCATTTTAACACAACAGAGATAATATATACAGCTGAATTCTAAATTTGTTAAAGAATATCACAAAAAAGCATTTCAAAATAAACTATGAGTTAATATAACAAGAACATGAATATCTCATATCTAATAATATACTTTTTTTCATTCTGCAAATCTAATATAATGGATGTAATCAATATACCATAAATACCTTCAGCCCCAATATTATTGATAGATATCAAAGATGGAGCAGGAGAGACTGCTGACTGGGATACTGTCTTGGAGGGAGTGCCTGGGGGCTTAGGTGATGCTGGAGAAACTGGTGGTGCTGCTGCTCCTCCACTGGCAGGTGTTAGGCTTGGCTGACTCATCATAGCATCTTGCAGTAAACTCCTTACATCTTCTGCTGTAGCTAAGTGAAGTGGAGTCTGACCCTCCTACAATAATCAGGCAACAAAATACTTAGAATCATGCTAATGACTTTAAATCCAACAACAGAAGTAATCAATGATTTATGGTGACATCTTAAGTTACTGATTTTAATGATTATAGGTCTTCCTACTCTCACAAATTAAATGCTTATGCAAGGAGCTTCCAAACCCAATGAGAACTAACCTGATTCTTGAGGTATGGATCAGCTCCATGTGCAAGCAAAAGAGCACATAACTGAGTGCGGCCTTTCTGAGCTGCTTCATGTAGTGGTGTGAAACCCCATCTATCTGTGGCATTTACAGCTGTCTGGAATCTGATGAGGAGAGCTGCAATGTCTAGGTGTCCATATGAAGATGCATTATGTAGAGGGATGAGACCACCCTGTAATACATTGCAAAATCAATATTTATTTATACTTATTTATTACATTTTATTGCTGTCTCCTGCGTTACCGAGGTAGCGCAAGGAAACAGATGAAAGAATGGCCCAACCCACCCACATACACATGTATATACATACACGTCCACAAACGCACATATACATACCTACACATCTCAACGTATACATATATATACACACAGACATATAAATACATACACATGTACATAATTCATACTGTCTGCCCTTCTTCATTCCCGTCACCACCCCGCCACACATGAAATGACAACCCCCTCCCCCCCACATGTGCACAAGGTTGCGCTAGGAAAAGACAAGAAAGGCCACATTCGTTCACACTCAGTCTCTAGCTGTCATGTATAATGCACCGAAACCACAGCTCCCTTTCCACATCCAGGCCCCATAGAACTTCCCATGGTTTATCCCAGACGCTTCACATGCCCTGGTTCAATCCACTGAAAGCACGTCGACCCCTGTATACCACATTGTTCCAATTCGCTCTATTCCTTGCATGCATTTCACCCTCCTTCATGTTCAGGCCCCAATTGCTCAAAATCTTTTTCACTCCATCCTTCCACCTCCAATTTGGTCTCCCACTTCTCCTCGTTTCCTCCACTTCTGACACATATATCCTCTTTGTCAATCTTTCCTCACTCATTCTCTCCATGTGACCAAACCAATTCAAAGTGAGAATCATTGTGCAAACAGATGGCTGTGCAATGTTGGCTTCAAAAACGAAGCTACGAGCTTATTATGAGGAATTCAGACAAGTGCACAGTACATTCTGAAGCTCGGAGTGAATGCTACCAAATGAATGGTGATGATGTTAGCAAGTGATTTTTTTTCCTGTGCATACCTACCATTTCCCGCATCAGCGTGGTAGCAAAAGGCACAGATTAAGAAATGACCTCATCTGCTCATATTGACTCTCAAGCTGTCATGCATAATGTGCTGAAACCAGATCCCCCTATCCAAAACCAGGCCCCACAGACCTTTCTGAAGTTTTCTCTGACCACTTCTTATGCCCTGGTTCAGCCCAATGACAACACATCATTCATCCCCCATAACCTATATTGTTCCAATTCACTCTATCCCTTGCACACCCCATACCCTCCTGAATGTTCAGCCCCTGAACCTCCAAACTATCTTTCACTCTATCCTTCTCCCTCCACCTTAAGTTATTAATTACTCACTCATCCTCTCCATGTGCCACACCTAAAATTTCAGTACATCCTCTTCAGCTCTCTCAACCATACTCTTCTTACTACCACATGTCTTATTCAATCAAACCTGCTCGCACCACGTATTGTATTCAACCACTTCATTTACAACACATTCATCCTATCCTTTACATTTTTGTCTAGGTCCAAATATTGCATCTACAAAACAAAAAAGGGAATACTATACCATCAAGCATACCTATCTTTGCCCTTAAAGTGGGAGACTTCTGTTGCCATACCTTCCTCAATGCACCCAAGACCTTTCCCCCTCATCTAGCCTAAGGTTCGATTCAGCTCCAATGGTTTTGTTTGCTGTCATATCATCTCAAGTATCTAAAGCACTCCATCTCCTCCCAGTTCTCTCCATTAATACACACAAACACTCTCTAAATAATCAGTCTCTTTTCACTAGTAAACCTAATAACCTTATTTTTATCGACATTTACTCTCAACTTTCTTCTTTCACACACTCCCAAACTCAGATGCCAACTTATGGGGCTTCTCGCTCAAATCTGCCACCAGTGCCATATCATAAGCAAACAAGGAGAAATTTAATAAATTGGTGAAAGGCACAAAAAGGTTCATTTTCTTACATTTCTATGGAGCATCTTTATCAATGGAGGAGAAATGGATGGATGTTAAGATATACAAGAGGTTAGCAAGTGGCTGACTGCCCTGGGAAGGTTATGAGGGATAGAGCAATAAACTTGGTAGTGTGGTAAAGTTTACAGGAAGGTATGTTTCACCCTCCTTCCAAATAGGAAAGTGATACACAGGTTTCCCATACAAATGCAAAAACAAAAACTTTAAAGACAGATTTCTGAGATCAGGATCTGGAGAGGAAATAATGGATATGGTAAAAAATGAAAAAAAAATCTTGTATTAAAAGTAAACAGAGATGGTTCTAAAACAGAAAACGTAATGGAAATAGAATGGATGAATGGGGTGGAATGAGGCTGAGAAAAGGGAGACTAAAAGTGTGGTGGAAGGAGAAAGTGAAGGAATAAGTGGCAAAAGGGTGAATAAACAAAGAATTCTGGGTGCTTGGAACCATAAAAGGATAGGCATGCATAGAGATGATTCTGCATGAGATACAATATGTGACAGCAAAAAGCATAAGCATAGAGGCACTTGGATCTATGCCAAGAGAGGGATGAATGTAGAATATCCTACAAATTACTTTGTCATAAAGTAGGACACTGTATGCTGGACATGAATAAGACATGACTGGGCTTGTGCCAGGATCTAGCTTCCTAAACTGACATACTATCTAGCATGTGTCCTTCAAACTACATTGAAAGACAAAAACATAACATGAAGAAAATTTCTAAAGAGTAGGTACCACAATCTGGAGGTGGAGGGTCAGAAAAAAGGGATATGTTGATAAACTAAAAAATGGAAATAACTGAATGTCTGGATTAGAGAGAAAATTGTTAAGGAAATTTGAGACTGGATATTCATCTGAGTAAGAAAATTTGGAGTATGTGTTCATATAGGGTGTACACAGGGATGAAGATGTAGAGGTACACAAGACAGTTTAACATGTATCCTAGAAGATCAGTTGTAAGCAGCAAGCAACTAGTATGGGTAATTCGAGTGAAAGTTACATTTTCAAATGTACCTGATCATAAAACAAGTTCTTTAAAAATAAGTCTTGCAATCAAAGATTCCAATAATCAAGAGGATGGAGTACAGTTGATATACAGATGTGGAGCAAATAAGGAATGAAGATAGTTACATAATTTGGAGTAGGTGCCCAAACAGGGTGTGAGGGTGAACATTCAGGGATCTGTAGTAACCAAGATTCCCTGAGATACATAAAAAGAAACAACAAACTGTAGGTATGGGTAACATGATATCGACAAGAATGAAGAGCAAGCAACTTGCCATTAATGCACTTATAAATCAAACTAACCTTATCTTGCGCATTAACATCAGCTCCATTTTCTAAGAGATATTCTGCAACCTCTAGATTGTTGTAACCTGCAGCTAAGTGCAGAGGTGTAGAGTTGCGACCCTGGGAATAAGAATATTACAAGTTTTAGAACTGGTGATTACTTTATGCCCTTCAAATTCAAAACAGCTTCTTTACAATCCTAGTCACTCCAACATGCAAAGAAAAAATCTACCAAGAATCTTGATTTGCAAAGCATTTATACAGGGACCTTCATATTCAAGTAGCTGCCATAATGTACTGAGAAGCTGCTGTATGAACCACTCAGCTGAAAGCTAAACTTTTCAATAATGCAGAATATAGAAAGACAAAAATTTTACTTGTACCTGAGAATCCCTGCAGTTTATATTTTCTGGATTCAAGAGTTTCTGAACACGTGCCAGATTGCCCTTCTTAGCTGCATCCAGCAAAGCAGCATCCCCACGCAGTAAGTCAGCAACATCCTGGTCACTCTCTTTCACCAAGTCTAATGCTGTATGTCCATCTCTATTTTTTCTATTCACATCAGCTCCATGCTAGAAAATTTTATCAGATAATAAATAAATAAATCTATATGAAACTATTAAAAGTCTTATGGCAACCTTAACAGAATGGACTTAACTAGAAAACTGTGCATGTTAGGGGTGCATGGATAATTTACATAAGGGCTGGAGGATATGAGAAGTGAGTTAAGTGTCTAAAACACACTACTTCTGGCTGATAAAAGATCAAAACAATAGCATTTTTTCATTCACTGATTACATATCAACCAACAAGCAGTAAAATGATTACTTACAACAAATGAGCCATTTTTGTCAATTTTCCTCTACAACAATATCTGAACATAAGGTGCATTTAGCCAACAGCATTATGGATTTGGTGGTGAATAAGATATACATCAAAATCATATAAATGAAATGCCTTAGTCCCACATTCTTCACATCTTTGCTACACAATTCTTATTGTTCCCTTACCTTTAATAATAGTTTAACAATATCATATTTCCCTTTGGCAGCAGCTTCATGAAGTGGTGTAAATTTCCAAAGATCTGCTACATTCACACTTGCACCATGACGTACAAGAAGCTCAGTTACTTCATAGTGGCCATATGAACATGCGTTGTGTAAGGGCACAAGACCACTGTAAAAGAATATTCATCATTAATAAATGAGAGGGCTTGGGATGTGAGTCAGTTGTTGTTTGCTGATGATACAGCGCTGGAGGCTGATTCAGCCGAGAAACTGCAGAAGCTAGTGACTGAGTTTAGTAGTGTGTGAAAGAAGAAAACTGAGAGTAACTGTGAATAAGAGCAAGGTTATGAGGTACAGCAGAGTTGAGGGACAAGTAAATTGGAAGGTAAGTTTGAATGGAGAAAAACTGGGGGAAGTGAAGTGTTTTAGATATCTGGGAGTGGATTTGGCAGCTGATGGAACCATGGAAGCGGAAGTGAGTCACAGGGTGGGGGAGGGGGCGAAAGTTCTGGGAGAATTGAAGAATGTGTGGAAGGTGAGAACATTATCTCGGAAAGCAAAAATGGGTATGTTTGAAGGAATAGTGGTTCCAACAATGTCATATGGTTGCAAGGCAACACACCCCTATAATACCCTCAAATCAAATCACATCACTCAAAAGCTAACACACACAAATATTCATTTCCTTCATAATTGTCTGCCAAGGTAGTTACATGAACAGAAGAAAACAGGCTGCATTCCCTCATCAATTCTCTAGCTGTTATGTGTGAAGCATGAAATAACATCTTCTATCCACTACCAGGCTGCACAGTCTCTTTCATGGTTTCCCCCAGCTGCTTCACATACACATATACTAAATATAATTCCATTCACCTGTGTCCCCATTTGCTTACCCACCAGTCGCACATATTCCCAATTATCATGCCTACCCAAATACCCTAAGAACAGCACCTATCTAAATGAAGAGATAAATAACTCTTACCCTTTGTCTTTTGCATGAACATCAGCTCCATGCTGGAGTAGATACTCCACAATTGGAACACGGTTATATCCTGCAGCAAAATGTAAAGGTGTTGAGTGACGTCCATCTAGATCTCGAACATTTACCAGATGTGGCTGTGAGGTGAGGATGCGACGGACACACTCGATGTCACCAGATTTTGACGCTTCCAAGAGCTGCTGCTCACTGTCTACACCAGGCCCTGGAGGGTCCTCTGAGGGTGTTATATTAGAGTTATGTGTATAAAATGAAAAATCTACCAACTATTATATGAATGAATTCTAAACACAAACTACACCACCAACCTAATAATTTTCAATACTACTGTAATCATGGGAAAACTGACCATGTAGTAATCTTTGTACACTATCTGTGGCAACTTGTGTGGCAGTGTAACCCTGGAGTGAGATAATTGTTGGATCAACACCAAACTGTAGAAGAACACGGCAGGCCTGTACATCTCCCTCTTTACCACATCGATGAAGAGCTGAAATATTCATTCATAAAGTAAATTATGTGGCCTGAAAGCAAAAACAATAAAAATCCACAACACAGATATCAAAGCTGAATAAGAGAAGCACACATACAGGTATAAGAACTTTTAATGTGAAGTTACTATGGCAGTATCAACTCCCAGTACCAACCCCCTCCTACTTGTGAGGGATTGAATTGCAATGATTCACTTCAATTCCGAGAATTTAGGCACAGGCTTGATTAGTGATATACGACAAATTCTTTGTTTGGTGTGTGTGCAAGAATTACATCCTCAATGTATATAATAATCTTTTCCTTTAACATCATGTCAGATTTGAGAGAGAGAGAGAGAGAGAGAGAGAGAGAGAGAGAGAGAGAGAGAGAGAGAGAGAGAGAGAGAGAGAGAGAGAGAGAGAGAATCTTTTTTGTCAGAATACTTTTAAGGTATTTTTGTGTTTATCATTTATTCTATAATGATGTCAAAGCAACTGGTGAAATATGTTTCACTTCATATCCTATGTGCTGGTGGTTGGCTTATACACAAGAGAATGCACCACACACACCTCAGTTTGTGTACACTACTGGTAATGACTTATGTTGTCCCATAAAAATTTACTGCCTCAAGTATCAGTGTAGTAATTTCAGCAGGTCTGCAAGAAATGTTACTGGTACTCAGACTAGTATAAGACAAAAAGCTAAAACTCTTCATCTCGAATCAGGGATGCTTATGAGGTTTAATGGAAGTCAGAAACTCATGGCTGTAGCCAAGTCCATGATCCTCGCTCACCTAACTGTGACCACTTTCAGGAAAAACAAGAAAATAAAACTGCATTCTTTGTCTAACTCTCAATCAACTGCTAAGATAGTGTGTTAAAAGAGGATCAGTGTGATGGAGAAAATGGACCAGAATCAGATTATACAGAAGGCTAAATGGAGAGAATGGACCAGAATTAGATTATACAGAAGGCTAAGTAATTTCATAATGACTTAAAAAGTGAAGTCAACAAGATATGTTGGGGGAAACTTTTGGGCATCACAGGTATAGATAGATAAATAGATACAATAGTGGTGGTCTGAGGAGTTAAAAAAGTGTCATATAATAACCAATGAGTGCAAAGGTTACCAGGGCTGATACTGAGGCAGCAACTTGGTTCCTGTAACATCTAACCAATTTGTCATGCTAATGGATTCACAGAAAATAAAAAGCACACCTTCCTTTTTCTTTTAATTCATAAAAAGATACACAAAAGGTATCTTTTTTTAAGATTTAAGATAACTGCCAGACTGGCTAATCCTATGTAAACAGGTTACATAAACTTTCATATCATAACCTCTCTATTCATAAGATTAAGCACAATAAACAATAAAAACCACAATTTTTCTTACAATCTTAAAGTTGAAGCTTTGCATTTTGGAAAAATGCATTATTCTTCAGACTGGCCAACCCTAAGTGTGGGTGGTGTGGATGAAACAAGGGCACAACAGTGGGTGCCATGAACGGGGTTGGATGCCACAGACTCAGCAAGTCCCTATAAAAATTGTGTAGCCCCCTTCCTCAATAATTTTCTTTAACCCTTTTCATGCTATGGACGTCACTTCACTGTCATGTAGCTGGGTGCTTTGGCTGTATGGCTGTCAGTCAACGCACAGAATATCCCACCAATAATTTGAATTTTGTGTGCATGGTAGGCTCTGTTGGCTGACCATAGTTGGCAGTCCAAACAAAGGATGAGCCTGAGCTGTCTGGAGGCCTCAGTTACCTGCACTTTGGTTACTGGCAGCTAAAGGCATACAGACAGCTCAGGAGACATTCTTTATTTGGACTGCCAACTACGGCCAGCCAAGAGAACCAAAAATGCACACAAAATTCAATTTGTTGGCAGGACACTCCACCTGCAGAATGAGTCACAGCATCCTGTTACATTACAGAAGTAACATCCACAGCACTGAATGGGTTAAGGAAAATTTTTAAGGAAGGAGGTTACATGCCTCAAAAAGTCTTTAGTTTTGATGAGACAGTTATTGTGGAAAACAATGCAAGCTAGAACATTCTTTAACAAGGAAGAAAGAGTGCTCCTGGGTATAAAGCAACCAGAGATAGACTGACTCTTCTACTGGGAGAGAAGGGTGATGAAAAATCTTAAAATTAAGCCCTTACTGATGTTTCATTCAGTATAATTGCAATAATATGAAGGGCTATGTAAAGTTGGCATTACCTGTAACCTGGCATTCTAACTAGAAGCTTGGGGTCAACCAAAGTATTTCTCTAGTGTGGTTTACTGCCCCTTTCTGTCCAGCTGTAGACTGCTTCTGTGCCAGTAAAAACTTGGCTAATAAAGGCACCACTTATTCTTGACAATGTATCAGGCCATGTTAGGGTGGAACTCCTCCCAAAAACATGACTTTCTAGCTTCTGTCCAGAAATCAAGGTGTGAATGCCACCTACAAGGTATTTCACCTGAGGAGCACATTCCACCAACTCCTTAAAGGTACAGATAGGTGGGGTAAGCCTCTGATCATGAAGAGGTGGAAAAATAATTACATTAAGCATGCTGCGGAGAACATTGTTATTTTGTATGAGGAAATCAAAATCACATGGAAGTGTTTGGGTTAAGCTATGGACTGAGTAGAGCATAGCTTCTCAGGTTTTGGGCAAGTAGAAACAATGTACGAGGATCCTCAGACAACCATGACTCAAACCAATAATGGTGGCCTTAAAGATGTTTAAAAAGGTCTTGCTGAGTTGCTTGAGTCACAATCTGAGGACTTGACTGATAAGGATCTCAAGCAGTTAAAGGCAGAAAAAATCCTTGAGGAAAGGAGACACACATTCCCTACCACATGCCACTTTACAACCAAAGGGTTCTGCAGAAGTATTCTACCAATCAATTAATGCTTTGGCCCTCTTTAATGGCATGAATCTCATCCATGCATATGCCCTAGTGTTCTCTCGAGGGATTACAGACATTTCACATAGCTGCACTGAGATTCATAGAGAAAGTGGCATGCCACAAATAAAAAATGAAAAGCTGTTTCCCTACACCTTGAAACTTTGGAACTCTCTACCTTCTCATGCCTTTCCCAATAACAATGACCTGATACATTTAAAAGACAAGTTTCTAATTTCCTCCAAAAATTGTAAGTACTTTTCCTTGTCTCTTCTTTCTCCTTTTCACAATCCTCTCTATATTTCAATTAAGGTTTGGCCCTGATGTGGTCTTTTGTCTGTGACAAATACAACTATTTCAATACAATTTCCATATTCTAGCTTTCATTTGTGATCACTTCAAGGCTTTCAATTTTTTTTAAATTTCACCTTAACACTTACCTGTCTGACCAAGACCATCTAAAGCATTGACCTTTGAGCCATGCTTAAGTAACAATTCCATGATGTCATAGTGTCCTTTGTCTGCAGATACATGAAGAGGAGTAAGGAATTCTTTATTTTTCTCTTGTAATGGTGCTCCCTTCCTTAATAAAGCTTCCACTACACCTCGCCGTTTGCTACCAGTGGACCCAACTGCACAATGCTGAAGAGAAAATCAGAATCTATTACAAAAGGAACTTGTACTACACATCAAAATATGAGAACCGTATGTGTTGATTGAGTCAAAGGTATATAGCCTCAGTACATTCCAATATAATATCTACAAACTAGTGGACATCCATGGTCTACTACAGTTTAAGAATCCTAAAATATGTATCAAATACAAATTTGAAAGAATACTAAATAATTACAAAACATGTGCTACCATGGGAAAAAAATTATAAACACAAACACCTTAAAAAGCTCCTAAAAAGCCCTCAGAAATTTCATCTTCCAGGTAAATCTATGTTTAACCACAGATCAGACAGAGGTAGCCTTATCAGGTGAAAGGCTGAGTAGTACAAGTGCACATGAGAATCTATACTCCAAATCTTAACTATAAAACCGAAGGACCCCTTCAAGAGGCTCCTCCAGCTTTTCAATCAAAGGCACAGAAATAATGCACTCTTTTAGGGTGACAAGCTCCTTGATCAGACTATACTCATTTTCATGAAAAGATTCTGATATACATACCCTCTCCGAAGGTCACTTTTTACTTGCTGTGTAACCTTGTCCACTTCATGTACCCTGGTTCAGCCAAGTGACAGCATGTTGTCCCAAGTATAAAACTTCTGTAGTTGTAGAGTGCATCTATGAGGGTAAGTCGTGAGAGGTATGTAGGTGATGATTATGCTATAGCAAGAGTTGTGGTTTTATTCTTATGGATAGTATTTCAAAAAGTGTTGTCAATGTCTGTGAAATGTTTTGTGCACAGTCTTGGTGAATAAGATGTTGTAGTATACAATGTTATGAGTCCTCTGCCTTGTCCTTGCTGTGTATCTTTTCTTAGGGTTCTGTAGTTATAGATTACAGAAGGAAGTATCCGACCATATGAAGTTCCTTGGATGAGTTACATGCATTTTGCATTCCTAGAGTACAAAGAGTACTCCAGTGTGTTCAATTTTGATGCTACTGGCAGTAAATAAATATATAACATTCTATTTATCACTACTCCAGGACCAATTTCTAAAACAGAGTCCTGGTGTTTCCCAAGACCATTCTAAAAATTGCTGCAGCCTATACTCCTTTGGAAAGAGAAGTTCTTTGATGAGATTATACTACCAATGTACAACCATGCCATTCCACCTTTCATTCCATTCTTCCACCTCTTTGATGTCCCCATTTTCCTCCAATTCAGATATATATACCCTCTTGACCAACTCTCCTAACTCATCCTCTCCACATGACCAAACAATTTGAGCACACCATCTGCTCTCTCATACATACTCCTCTTACTACCCCAACTCTCTCTTACTCCACCATTTCTAATTCTATCAATTCTTCTAAGATACAAAACATACTGTCCTTAAACATTTTCTTTCCAACAAAATCCCCCTATCATTTACAATTTTCTCAAAGGTGCACAACTCACATCCACATAACACAGATGGGACTACTATACTGTCAAACATACCTATTTTTGTTCTTATTACCGAAGCAACTTCTTTTTGCTCCCTCACCCACCCTATGGCTAACTTCAGCTCCATTTGCTGCTATATCCACTTCAAGGTATCTAAAACACTTCACTTATTCCTAATTTTCTCCATTTAAACTTGCCCTCCAGACAACATCCATTCCAAGGTATCTACAACGCTCTACTTCTTCCAAATTCTCTCCATTTAAACCCACACTCCAAAAACACTTTTCAATGCTAAACTTAATAACATTCCTCTATTCACACTTATATTCAAAATTCTCCTTTCACACACTCTCCCAAACATCTCTCTCTTCTCTTTCACTAACAACCTTCCCTCGTCATTAGCTGAACTGGAAAAATCTTGATGGCAATCCTTAAGTAACAAGCCTTTCTTGTTCACCTTTCAAAACTTAATCACATTGAAAAATTCCTGATGATCACTGAAACTAATAGATACTCACAAGAGGAGTGTTCCCAGTATAAGGATGTTTAAAGTTAACAACTTCTGGTGATAGAAACTTCTTAAGTCGAGCAGCATCAGCTTGGCGACATGCTTCTAATAAGCTGTGACCTTTGTATTCATCTGGAAGTTGCAATTCAGTTAAAAGGTAAAATTTTTTGAATATAAGCATTACATGGATATAAAATTTTCAAAAATTCACATGCCTTTTTCTACCCAAGATGAATGGGTGATACTATGCCCTACCTCCAGCAACAACCTCATTTCTACACACCTATGCAGAAACCTCTTCTGAAATATCCCTTCTACTCATGGTATTATTGCAATCTTCCTTAAATCAACATTTGTTTACATTTATATCTATGCCCATTCACTTTACAAACATACTTTCACAGTCATCCTTTCCTACATTACCTCCAAAAACTTAGCACCAAAGTACACAATATTTTCTTAGGTTAACTAATCTGAAAATCTAAATCACACTATATTTCCACATTCCTCAACTCAACAGTTTATTATATATATCTATCCTTACCCCAAGAACTTGTTATTACTTGTTCATCATTTCCTGTCTTAGCTAAATAGCGCTAGAAACTGGGAGAGAAATAGCCTTATTCACTCTCATCCATTCTAGCTGTCATGTGTAATGTATATAAACTAGAGCCTCCTAAGCACAAGCAAGCCCCACAGACCTTTTAGTAGTTTCCCTCAGCCAGTTCATATGACCTGGTTCAGCCTACTGACAGCATGTCACCACTGTATGACACACTGCTCCAATTCATTCCATCCTCTGCACTCCTTTCACCCTCCTGCACGTTCAAACCATGAGCTTCCAAAACATCTTCACCTAATCCTTCCACCTCCTAATCAGTCTCCCAATTTTCCTAGTCCCCTCAACTTCTGACATATATATCCCTATGTCATCCTCTCCTAACTCATTCTCACCATACCTTCAAACCATTTCAGCACTCCCACTTTAGGCTTTCTCAACCATACTCTTCTTATTTCCACATCTCTCTCATACCTAATCATTTCTTAATTGGTCAAACCCCCACACACCATAATTGTTCTTAAACATTTCATATTCTACACGTTCACCCTCTTCTGTATATTTTCATCTAAAGCCCGTCTTACATCCATACAACACTGTTAGGAGTACTATACCTTAACCCAAACACTTGTTAGTTAAACATATGAATATGGAGAAAGCACAGGAAAGGGCTGAGATAGAGGTAGTGTGGAATGGGGTGAATGCTGTTAATGAATGCGGCGGGGAGTTTTCAGCAAGACAGTATGGCAGGTACGTGTGCTAGTACAAAAAGAGGATGAGTAGCTCCTAGTCAAGGTGCCACTGTCTCAATGATGCATTATGTCTCTTTGGCTATTCAATCAGCCTGCGGATGGGGTGGAGAGGGATACACACCCAAGGGTCTTAGAGAGTGGAGTTGGTCTATGGCATTTTTGAGGGGAGGGGAGTGAATAAACTGCCATTTACAAACGACAAATCTTTCGTGGCAGTTTTTATACAGTCTCTCAAAACTGGTGACAGAGTCTGAGAGTGTTTTAAAGAGGATATATAAGAAAAAAAATTAGGAAATGAGGTGCAGCAGAGGGATGAGATAGGATGGTTTGAATGGGAAAGACTTGGACAAAGTGGAGTGATTTACATATCTGGGAGTGAACATAGCAACAGATGGAACCACAGTAGCTAATACGAGTCAGAGTGGAAGATAGGGTGAAGGTTCTGGGTGCATTAAAGAGCAAGTTGAAGGAGAGGTCTGAGTTTGTAAGGGAAAGAGGGGCGAGTCTGAAGGTATATAAGCCCAGAGTTGCATGGATGTGAATCTTGGGCCTTTGTTTCATACATCAAACTGATATTCACTCCAAGATAATAAATTTATCCACAGTTTCCATTCCTTCACAACTCAGACTGAAATTATACTGTGATCTCATATATATCTCAAAAACTTAAGTCTAGCTTCACCTGGTTTCACTTTCCATCTATCTCCTACATACATAACAAGGCAGCCCACCATTCTATCTAAACACCTCCAAAATAGAGACAAAAAAAATTTGACTTACTTTTTTCTTCAACTAGTATTGACTGAAAAACACAATTCCCGTTCCTTCCATTTTCTTGCTTCCTTTTAACTTCTAACTCCTCTCTGGCTTCTTACTTCCAATGTTCAATCAACCCCTAGTATATACTAACTGAGGTAACTTTATTCCACTATATGAGTAGCAAGAAACTGGCAACTGATTTGTTTGAGTCAAATGCATATCAACATACAGTATTCTCCAGCAAATGTTGTTGACACCTATGGGTAAAGAGGGACAATAGCGAAAAATGCCAGAGGATGATCCTCAATATACTAACCTCCTCTAAATGCAGAAAATGGGTTATAAAGCTCACCATAATGTTTAGCTCTAGCTCGATCAGTTAACTAATAACTAACATGACCCCCCCAGTTCTGAAATATCTATAATACTTCAACTTCGTATTTCAAGCTGACTGGCTGCCTAAATGCAATAAAATGTTATTCACTTATTTCATTTATCTATTTACAATGCAGAACAAAAAGTCATTTCAAAGATCTTGTCTCTGCTTTGCCATGTTATAGCCAAGTTTGGTATCAGACATTCATGTAAGTCATGTCTCAATGTAATAAAAGATAGAAACTTACAAGTAAGACGCTCCTGTAGCTCTCTAGATGGTGCAACATCGATGGCTGATTTGGAATGACAATTGAGCAGTGTTGGGTCAGCACCATGGGCCAAGAGCAATGAACAAACCTGCCAAGTATTAATCATGTTACCCAACTAAAGACATGCAGCAAATTGATCTGCTTTATTCATGTGCTTTACTATAATCACTCATTAATCAAAAATCCTCTTTTTTATTTCAGACATCTAAAGCTTATGAATCACATTCTAGGAAGAAATAAAATCTTTAAGCCATTATGATCTAAAGACTAAGTTCTACTTATAAAACTACAACCTTTGGGAGAATTAAAAACAAAGCATCAAAACTGCCGAATGAAACTGCTGGACAAATGAAGTCATTCAAAGACAACTTCAATAAGCAATGAAATTCAATACTCACCTCAACACGTGACTTAGATGCTGCTTCATGAAGTGGGGTAAACTGCCAGAGATCCATGGCATTGACGTTGGCCCCATGCTTGATGAGAAGCTCTGTTACCTCAAAGTGGCCATACGAACATGCATTGTGAAGTGGAACAAGACCACTGTTGGTACAAATAATAAGCAGTATTCAGGGGTTGCCATTATTTATTCAAAGCTTAAATCAGGGTTAGTGATGGCTGCACAGAAAACCAGCAACTCAATGGTTGTCAAGTTACACACTTCTGACCCAAGTAGCTGTCTTTTCTTTCAGCATCACCCACAAGTGGAATGCTGGCATTCTGTCCACAAACATATAACCTCTCTTTGACATTCAGCATCTCACAACACTTAACTTGTACAACCCATTCTTTGTAAACAGATCTTCCTACAGTGAGTGCTAAGTGCTTGCCCTGCCTTCTGGCAACATGGTACAAGCAATAGATAGTAGTAATAGGTAGGAGCGTTAGATTGGAGCATTAGGTAGAAGTAGTAGGCTGGAACATTAAGGAGACACATTAGGTAGAAGTAGTCTGTTGGTACACTGTGCTAGAGTTGTACTCTGCCAGTGGCCTGTCAAGGTTGATGCATTAAAGGCTAAGAAGTGGCACTGAAATTAAACAAGTATGGAGACTTCTGCTGTGGCCAGCCCCTTGAGGGAGCTCCCAAAGGGAATGGAAGTCAGAGATACAGATACATGTAAAATTAAATTACTATTAATTTTTTCCTATTTTATCCAGTTTTTTCAAACATATTCACCATTAAGAACAGATGACTGGCCTTAGAGGGAAAAATTTCTATCTGATGATAATAATACATGAGAGAGCTTCACATACCCTACTTCAATCCACTGACAGCAGTCGATCCCGGAATACCACATCGTTCCAATTCACTCTATTCCTTGCATGCCTTTCACCCTCCTCTATGTTCAGGCCCTGATTGCTTAAAATCCTTTTCACTCCATTCTTCCACCTCCAATTTGGTCTTCTGCTTTTTCTTGTTCCCTCTACCCATGACACATATATCCTCTTTGTCAATCTTTCCTCAATCATTCTCTACATGTGACCAAACCATTTCAACACACCCTCTTCTGCTCTCTCAACCACACTCTTTTTATTACTACACATATCTCTCACCCTTTTATTACTTACTCCATCAAACCACCTCACACCACATATTGTCCTCAAACATTTCAGTTCCAACACATCCACCCTCATCCACACAACCCTATCTACAGCCCATGCCTTGCAGCCATATAACATTATTGGAACCACAATTCCTACAAACACAGCCATTTTTGCTCTCCGAGATAACATTCTTGCCTTCCACACATTCTTCAACACTCCCAGAACCTTTGCCCCCTCCCCCACCCTGTGACTCACTTCTACTTCCATGGTTCCATCCACTGTTAAATCCACTCCCAGATATCTAAAACCCTTCACTTCCTCCAGTTTTTCTCCATTCAAACTATCATTACTATTATTATCATTACTATACTTTGTCGCTGTCTTCCGCGTTAACGAGGTAGCGCAAGGAAACAGACGAAAGAATGGCCCAACCCACCCACATACACATGTATATACATAAATGCCCACACACACACACATATACATGTATATACATTCAAACTTACCTCCCAATCAACTTGTCCCTCAACCCTACTGAACCTATTAACCTTGCTCTTATTCACATTTACTCTCAGCTTTCTTCTTTCACACACTACCAAACTCAGTCACCAACTTTAGAGGAATTTGAAAAACCGTCTCATGCTCCAAGCTAATGTTCCTAACTACTACTTGACCTAACCCTTGTAAATCAGCAAGGAGTTATATATAAAAGATAATCAGACAATGAGAAAGAAAACATCAGCACATGAAATACTCTCTCCGTTCAGCTAAATTGAAAGGCTGGCAGAAAAGACTCAAAATATTACTTGTACAGTGTTTTAATGCAACAGCAATATAGTTATCATATTCTGTCTGTAAGCAAAACATGGTAAAGCTAATCCAAAGTACTTAAAAGAATAATAGCACTGATAATTTTAACAGGTTACAACACTAAAACAGGAAGCAGAAGTCAGAAGGTAATATAAAGCAAAGCAAAGTAGATGTCATCCTTATACATCTAATCATAAGTTGAAGTTTACAACCCATAAGTTTACTAAAGAGAAACTAATTGATTTTAACTAATAGCCACACTTTCTTTAGAATTCAAACTCACTGAAAGTATTTATGGAACATTTCTAAGAACTGTTTAAAAACATATGAACAAAAGTGTTAACTAAACTAAAAATGCTTTCATTTTTTTCAATGCAAAAGCATCTATAGTGAAATCTGCTGTATCTGAAAACAAGTTAACATACAAAAGTTTATCAAAATCATTGGGAAAACAGTAATGGGACACTGCATGACTACTGGATCAATAAACCAAAAAAAGCTTGTGAAAAAACTCAAAGAGAAATTAATGAAAATGTGAACAAGTCAAAATCCATCTCCAATACTGGTCACATTCTTCACTTAAACCATACTTATATTCATTTTATGCTCTGATGATACACATTCATTCAAAACTTCAATAATGGTAGTAAACAAAAGAGCAAGTAAACCACCATTGTTCTTGTTGCTAACAAAGATACATCTTTCCCAAAATCAGAACTTTGAAAAATAATTTAGTCACTTTCTTGTAAGCCTCTATATGAATCTTAGCAATCATCTGAGCTATCAAGCTTAGAAAACACCAACATAGCCTAGTCCTTGCCATGCACATCAACTCCATCTTGAAGCAATATTACTACTATCGTTGTTTGATTATATCCACTTATCACTTAAATTTCAAAAATAATTTAATTTTTCCTATTAGTTTCGACATCTAAATGAACCTCAGCAATAATCTGACCTATCTAGCATAGAAAACACCAACATACCCTTTGTCCTTAGCATGCACATCAGCTCCATGTTGAAGCAATATTGTTACTATTTCTGTTCGATTATATCCAGCTGCCAGATGCAATGGGGTAGATTTGCGACCATCAGAGGCATGACAATTGACATTTAGAGGAGTGAGAAGGGTTAGCAGGCGTTCCTCATTTCCAGTGCGAGCAGCCTCCAGCAGCTCTTCTTTCTTGTACTCTCCTATAAAATAAAGAATATGGAAACATAAGTAATTTCATTCTTACAAACATATCTAACAATGATCACAATGCCCAAGGAACTCTTTTATGGGGCTCCTACAGCTCCATGGCTGCACTTAATGTACAGACAGGGAACTGATGTACTCTTTTGGAATGAGGAGTTCCTTGACGAAACTGGACTCCTTTACATCCACTGGCGAAGAAACATTTCATTCATGCTGTAACCACTTACAACAAATATCTAATAAAGATGATATACGTAATATATATACCTAGTATTTATTTATTTATTCTATTATACTTTGTCGCTGTCTCCCGCGTTTGCGAGGTAGCGCAAGGAAACAGGCGAAAGAAATGGCCCAACCCCCCCCCATACACATGTATATACATACGTCCACACACGCAAATATACATACCTACACAGCTTTCCAAGGTTTACCCCAGACGTTTCACATGCCTTGATTCAATCCACTGACAGCACGTCAACCCCGGTATACCACATCGCTCCAATTCACTCTATTCCTTGCCCTCCTTTCACCCTCCTGCATGTTCAGGCCCCGATCACACAAAATCTTTTTCACTCCATCTTTCCACCTCCAATTTGGTCTCCCTCTTCTCCTCGTTCCCTTCACCTCCGACACATATATCCTCTTGGTCGATCTTTCCTCACTCATTCTCTCCATGTGCCCAAAACACTTCAAAACACCCTCTTCTGCTCTCTCAACCACGCTCTTTTTATTTCCACACATCTCTCTTACCCTTACGTTACTCACTCGATCAAACCACCTCACACCACACATTGTCCTCAAACATCTCATTTCCAGCACATCCATCCTCCTGCGCACAACTCTATCCATAGCCCACGCCTCGCAACCATACAACATTGTTGGAACCACTATTCCTTCAAACATACCCATTTTTGCTTTCCGAGATAATGTTCTCGACTTCCACACATTCTTCAAGGCCCCCAGAATTTTCGCCCCCTCCCCCACCCTATGATCCACTTCCGCTTCCATGGTTCCATCCGCTGCCAGATCCACTCCCAGATATCTAAAACACTTCACTTCCTCCAGTTTTTCTCCATTCAAACTCACCTTCCAATTGACTTGACCCTCAACCCTACTGTACCTAATAACCTTGCTCTTATTCACATTTACTCTTAACTTTCTTCTTCCACACACTTTACCAAACTCAGTCACTAGCTTCTGCAGTTTCTCACATGAATCAGCCACCAGCGCTGTATCATCAGCGAACAACAACTGACTCACTTCCCAAGCTCTCTCATCCCCAACAGACTTCATACTTGCCCCTCTTTCCAAAACTCTTGCATTTACCTCCCTAACAACCCCATCCATAAACAAATTAAACAACCATGGAGACATCACACACCCCTGCCGCAAACCTACATTCACTGAGAACCAATCACTTTCCTCTCTTCCTACACGTACACATGCCTTACATCCTCGATAAAAACTTTTCACTGCTTCTAACAACTTTCCTCCCACACCATATATTCTTAATACCTTCCACAGAGCATCTCTATCAACTCTATCATATGCCTTCTCCAGATCCATAAAAGCTACATACAAATCCATTTGCTTTTCTAAGTATTTCTCACATACATTCTTCAAAGCAAACACCTGATCCACACATCCTCTACCACTTCTGAAACCACACTGCTCTTCCCCAATCTGATGCTCTGTACATGCCTTCACCCTCTCAATCACTACCCTCCCATATAATTTACCAGGAATACTCAACAAACTTATACCTCTGTAATTTGAGCACTCACTCTTATCCCCTTTGCCTTTGTACAATGGCACTATGCACGCATTCCGCCAATCCTCAGGCACCTCACCATGAGTCATACATACATTAAATAACCTTACCAACCAGTCAACAATACAGTCACCCCCTTTTTTAATAAATTCCACTGCAATACCATCCAAACCTGCTGCCTTGCCGGCTTTCATCTTCCGCAAAGCTTTCACTACCTCTTCTCTGTTTACCAAATCATTTTCCCTAACCCTCTCACTTTGCACACCACCTCGACCAAAACACCCTATATCTGCCACTCTATCATCAAACACATTCAACAAACCTTCAAAATACTCACTCGATCTCCTTCTCACATCACCACTACTTGTTATCACCTCCCCATTTGCGCCCTTCACTGAAGTTCCCATTTGCTCCCTTGTCTTACGTACTTTATTTACCTCCTTCCAGAACATCTTTTTATTCTCCCTAAAATTTAATGATACTCTCTCACCCCAACTCTCATCTGCCCTTTTTTTCATCTCTTGCACCTTTCTCTTGACCTCCTGTCTCTTTCTTTTATACATCTCCCACTCAATTGCATTTTTTCCCTGCAAAAATCGTCCAAATGCCTCCCTCTTCTCTTTCACTAATACTCTTACTTCTTCATCCCACCACTCACTACCCTTTCTAATCAACCCACCTCCCACTCTTCTCATGCCACAAGCATCTTTTGCGCAATCCATCACTGATTCCCTAAATACATCCCATTCCTCCCCCACTCCCCTTACTTCCATTGTTCTCACCTTTTTCCATTCTGTACTCAGTCTCTCCTGGTACTTCCTCACACAGGTCTCCTTCCCAAGCTCACTTACTCTCACCACCCTCTTCACCCCAACATTCACTCTTCTTTTCTGAAAACCCATACAAATCTTCACCTTAGCCTCCACAAGATAATGATCAGACATCCCTCCAGTTGCACCTCTCAGCACATTAACATCCAAAAGTCTCTCCTAGTATCCCAGATAAATGCGTTTATTGATCATAGATAAAACCAAATCACTTAATAATACTTCCACAAAAGTCATCTTCCTCAAGTTGCTCAATCAATCATGATTATCGAAAGGAATACAGTGCATAGATTTAAAATACCACCCTTTTACCCCATGAATGCTTTTAGTCACATTTGTACTGCCTCTTAAGATACTGGACTACCAAACATTCTCAAATTTCACTATATCATTGACAAAATTCCTCTATTATCCTTATAGATCATTTGTTGCCTCCTCACATTCCTTCCTTACGTAAACTTGCTGCAGTAATCAATATTCAAATTAATTCCTATGAGCAGTTAACAACTGTCAACCGAAAAACAGAGTTATTCAGCACAATTTGAATTATGCTGCTGAGATTAAAACAAAAGGCAAGATCTTTTTTTTTCATACTGGAATATAAAATCACGGACAAAACTCCACAAGACTGGACCTTTACTGGAATATAGAGGTTAATGAAAGGGAGGGGGGGGGGAAAAAGGCAAGAGAAAGTATCTTAGAATTTTGGATGAAGTGAAAAAATTGTCTTTTAAAATGTCCCTGGTCACAGTTATTAGAAAGGACATGAGAGTGTAGAGAGTTCCAAAACTTTGAGGTTTAGGTTAAGACATTGTTATAAAAACAGGAAGGGAAGCGGGGGGATGGTATTGTGGTGGAATTTATTAAAAAAGGAGGTGGCTGTGTTGTTGACTGGTTGGTAAAGATATTCAATGTATGTATGGATCATGGTGAAGTGCCTAAGGACTGGCGGAATGCATGTACAGTGCCATTGTACAAAGGCAAAGGGGATAAAGGTGTGTTCAAACTACAGAGACATAAGTGTGTTGAGAATTCCTGGGAAATTATGTGGGAAGGTATTGACTGAGAGGGTGAAGGCAGGTACCGAACATTAGATTTGGGAAGAGCAGTGTGGTTTCAGAAGTGGTAGAGGATGTGTGGATCAGGTGTTTGCTTTGAAGAATGTAAGAAATACTTAGAAAAAATAATTATTATCATTATCATTATTATTATTATTATAACACTTAATCACTGTTTCCCTCATCAGCGAGGCAGCACCAGGAAACAGACAAAGAATGGCACATCCACTCGTTTACACATATATTCCCATACAAGCACATATACATACATATACGTATCAACATATACATACATATATACACATGTACATATTCATACTTGCTTGCCTTCATCCATTCCTGGCACTACCCAGCCCCACAGGAAACAGCATTGCTAAATCCTGCTTCAGTGAGGTAGTGCCAGAAAAACAAGTAAAAAGGGCAATATTCATTCATACTCAGTCTATAGCTGTCATGTGTAAGGCACCAAAACCACAGCTCCTTGTCAACATCCAGGCCCTTGGGAATAGGGGAGAAAGAATACTTCCCATGCATTCCCTGCATGTCACAGAAGGCAACTTAAAGGGGAGGAAGTGGGGGGGGCCGGAAATCCTCCCCTCCTGAGTAAAGATGTGGGGTAATAAAAAGTGTGTGGCTGAGAGACCAGAAGAGGGTGTGTTAAAATGTTTTGGACATATGGAGAGAAATGGAAGAGGGTGTGTGAATTAGGTGTTGACTTTAAAGAATATTTGTGGGAAATACTTGGAAAAACATATGATTTTGTATGTGGCATTTATGGATTTGGAGAAAGAGTATGATACAGTTGATAGAGACACTTTGCGGATGGTCTTAAGAACATATGGTGAGCGGGCTAAGCTGCTACAGGCTAAGCTTTTATCAAGGTTGTAAGGCATGTGTATGAATAGGAAGAAAGGAGAGTAAATGGTTCCCAGTGAAGGTCAATTTACAATCAAAACACTAAATATCAGTCTAACCTGTGAGTACTGAACGAGCATAGGTGTCAGCCAAATCCAGCGCTGTTTTGCCATCTGTGTTACGGATAGTGTGATCTGCACCGTTCTGAAGTAGTACTGAAAAATACAAAGTGTAACCATGCAGAGATAATGCTGACAAAGAAACAGTCCCATGGCTCACATCTAATATGAATGAGATTTTATATAAGTGATATATTTCTTCTGTAACTGTACCTCCTCCATACTCTCCAAAATATAAAGTTGAGCCTGCACTCTCTCTGTCACTCATTAGCTCCAAGAACATACTGCTGGTACATTCAATCAAACCCCCATGTCCTAATGGAGTTGTCATTTTCAAATACGAGCAATAATAAAAGAAAGTCCCTGTAAATCTGCCATGGCAGTTAAGGTCACTGATGAAGTCTTGTTGATAGCTACATACCAGCTACATATCCCTACGAAAGTACTTATTTACATTCAATCTCTTTTCTACAAACCTACTCAAACAAACAAATAATACATGACAAATAATAGATCACTTTTCAAGCTGGGTTAGAGTAGCAAGTGGTGTCCCACTTCAGGTATGTTTTCAGGCTGCAGTTGTTCCTCAATTATATAAATGACTTGGCAAATGGACTTGAGTAACACATGAATATGTTTGTAAATGATAATAAATGCTATGAAACTAAGGAATAAAAGTGTTTAGGATTATGTCAACTTACAAAGAGACTTGGACAACACCAGTATTTGTCATACAGATGGTTAAGTTAAAATCAGCCAAATGCAAAATAATGAAAATGTAACACACTGAAATGAAGCCTGGTTCTGGCTATTATTGGCAGGAAACTAATAATACGAATCTACCTAGGACTAAGTACTTAGCCCATCACCAGAAAACCAAAGCAGCAGATCTGTTGAGATAAATCATTGATTGATAACTATCTTAAGCACCTTCAAATTGATGTACTAGATATTCACAAAGACATTTAAAGCATATATTGGACACTTATCAAACTATACAAAAGCGAAAGAGGAATATGTTCATAACATCCAAGTCTCTTCAGAAACCTGACAGTGTTGATACAAAGCAGTTTACCCAAACTGGCAAAGAATGATGCAACAAGAAAGTAAGAAACTACTCAAGATATGGGCTAGAAAAGATGCTAGGGAATCTTCCATAGAATCAGCATAAAGGATTAATGGAGCAACCTTATTGAAAAATGAGGGAAGGAAATGTTATAAAAACACAACAGCAAATGTGTAAGGTAGCGGGCAACACAAAGGTAGAACTCGTTCCCTGTGCAGCATAATACGGTACTCACAAATATGTAGTAATACACACAGACAATTTTACCATTCTCCTTTTTAAGGCACTCAAGTTTATTGTGGCATATACTTTTATATATTTTCAGCTTTCGGGAGCTGTTAAAAAGTCATTAATTACTTCAATAATTCTTCCTAATTATCATTAAAATGGGGTTGGGGGCAAGATAAGTGCAACAGGTGCTTTCTAATGATGACATGGTTCTAATAACAGAATCCTGACATAAACTCCATTACCTGGTAACAGTTTAAAAAAGTGTCAGGAGAAAATTCAGAGTAAATGTCAGAAAAGGGAAAGACACTGAGGTGCAGCAAGGGAATGGTACAGGTTGGTGAGAGTGTAAGTCTACAGACAAAAGACCTTGAGGAAGAGGAGAGCATATTCTCGGAGTAGACATGGCAGCAGATGGCACTTAGGGGGCTGAAGTACCATAAACATATGTTGGGGCTATGGCAAGTGAAGTAAGTCATACGGTGGAATGATTGGGGCTGAAGTGAGTCATGGGGATGAGGAGAGGCCAAGGTACTACATACACTAATTGTGAAAGGATACCTCAGTGCTTGTACTGAAGATGTGGAAAATAATGCATAAGCATGAAAGATCATTAACATCATCTATCATTATCATTAAAGAACCCCAGGACCCTTACTTTAAAGGCATCTGCAGCTTAAAGGTTGCACTAAAATCAGTAGGAGGGAAAAGTTGTGCATTCCTATACACTGGTGAAACAACCTCACTGAAGGTGACTTTTCACTCATAGAATAAGCTAAAGAAGGCAGAGAATGAGTGACTGGAAATACCTGGGCTGCATCATGATGCAAGTTTATAATGTCAAGTATGCTATCTTTTTGTTTATGCCACAGCTGTCTGCATCAACCTAATTCCTGACATGTAAATTATCTCAACATAACTCTAGAACATCTGATAATAAAATGAAAGCTAAATATCATGTGAACATATTCTATCTGTTAAATTCCATTACAAAAGTGTCATACAATTCCATTCATCTAACTCAATTCACTACCAAATTTCATATTTTCTTTGTAAGCAGAGATTACAGAAAATGTACATCTGAAATCTATTTATAATAAAAACTTATTAATCAATTACCATTAAATTTCTACATACCTATACAAACATCAAACTTTGATTTAGATGCAGCTTCATGAAGTGGGGTATAGTTCCAATTGTCTCTAGCATTTGGATCAGCTCCATGTTTGAGAAGAAGGGAAACTACCTCTGCATGGCCAAATGAACAAGCGTTGTGCAACGGTATCAATCCACCATCATCACGTGCACCAACTGCGGCTCCAAGATTCAAAAGATGCTCAACAACATCCCTTCGGCCAAAACCTGAGGGCATGGATATGCAGTATACCTAACCAGTCAATTATAACCAATATCTTAGGATTTAATTCTGTTAAGAAAAGGAGTGGCTAAAGGTGAATCTCCTCTTCTTACAATAAAATCCA